>NC_056470.1:33361722-33696214 GCF_008729295.1 Plectropomus leopardus | reverse complement strand
ACACACACACACACACACACACACACACACACACACACACACACAGCCCACCCTGTCAAAAAGGTGTGACAGATGAAACTTGCTGTTATCTTCAGTTCCTCCCTCCTCCTTTGCCTTTCCTCCCCTCCTCCTCTNCACGCACGCACGCACGCACGCACACACACACACACACACACACACAGCCCACCCTGTCAAAAAGGTGTGACAGATGAAACTTGCTGTTATCTTCAGTTCCTCCCTCCTCCTTGTCCTTTGCCCCCCTCCTCTTCTGTCTCCCCCTGTCCACATGTTTGTCCTCCTCCTCTCCCCCCTCCTCCCTCCGTATCAGCTGACATGCACTGAATGTAAAAAATAAATTTTGAGTGCAGATCTTGTTCCATTCAAGGTTTGTCAGATTGCATTTCATTTCAGTTTGACTTGTACCTGACATCTGTTTCTACCTCACTCTCTCTTCCACCTTTTCTCTTCCCTCCATGTCTCTTTACCTAATACAACCATGACGAGAATATATCATTTAAGTCCATGAATGTCATGATGAGGAGCTCAGAAAGAGTCTGAAAAACAAGAACAGCCAGAGAAAACCATCTCGAAATTTTGCAAATTTCTAGCAGTGGATAGTGTACATGACTGATGCACGGGATAAAATAACTGCACTTTAAACATGTGACAAGATGGACAACTGCGGGAATTACTCTCTGCTTTTATGAAAATATTTGTTGTTTCAAACTTTGCTTTGGAAAAGGAGAACCGTCTATTCAGTGAAAATTTCCAGAGAAAATTAGACGCTGAAAATGTGAAAAATGATTTGGGCGCACCCCAAAGCTTATTAACAGCTTAACAATAAAACTCTAAACTAATAGTTTTGATCTAGAACGTTTTAAAAAAAGTAATTCAATATTAAATAAAAAAACCCAAAACTACTATGTTGTCACAGAACTCAAATGTGAGGATTTTCTTCATTTCCTCTTTCATTTTATGACACATAAACTCCCAACATGAGATGCATTTTCACAATCTTTGACATTTGAATTTATAATATACTGACTATATATTAGATTAAACCCGACAGCCAAAGGCAACAGTCTGGCTGTTTTTTAACCCAGCAGCCTGAGTGACTGTTGGCACTGTGCATCCTCTGGAAACCACAGATATGTGAAATAAATTTCATATGAGCAGATATCTTAAAACTTTATGGCTCTTTGTGTTGCAGTTTTAATTTTAATTTTGTCCTAAAATACCTGTTTTTTATGGCTGGAACAGCACAAATGTGGCTTGAAATATCCCAAAGGTTTTTCTAAAAACATACTTAATTTTGTTGCCACAGACATGGCAGGAAATGTCCTTACGATTTGTTTTTGGTTTGTTTTTTTTTTTAAAAAAAACCCAAAAAACCCTGGTTTTATCACCACAATGGGACTGGAAATATCCCAGAATTTTGTCAAAAATAACTGTTCGTGTTGCCAAAAACACGACTGGAAATAACCTGATGTTTTGTTACAATATTCCCGGTTTTGTTGCCACAAACATGGCTGGAAATATCCTGACTTTTCCTAAAAAAATACAGCTTTTGTTGTTTGTTGGTCCAGAATAGTGGTCTCGAATAGCTCATATTTATGTCATCTGAACTACGTGATTTTAGAAAAGCTGATATGATCCATATGAAGAGTTTGAATCTAACATATCTGTGGTATGAACATACGACATCTTTTCTCTGCAAGGAAGCTGGAAGAAGGAAAAGGATGGAGAGACAGAGTTCAGCCCTTGTCCTGATACTCTCCCCTTCTCTCCTCTGTCTTATCTCTCCCACCCTGATCTTTGTCTCCAGTTGTTGCCATAGTGACACACGACCCCCATGAGACGGTGCCAGTTAGCAGTAAATTGACTCTCCACACACGCACACACACTATATCACACACAGACATCTCTGAGCCCACGCACGGCGAAGCATCAGCTCGCTCACATGACCACAAAATCAAATCTGCTGCATGTAGAATTAACTCCGTCATTAACATGTTTAGATTCAGGGAAGTCAAACATTGATGCTAAAAACTGTTTGTCTCTGTGTTTGATACTAAGTGCTTGCTGTGGCAGTGTTTTTGCATGTCAGCACGCTGACATCACCTGTCAGTCGTTGTGGGCGGTCCTGTGATGTCTTCTTCACTGCGTCTGTTGGTGACATTCTTGTCTGTGTTTCCTCGGGTCTGGTAGACGGATGATTTTTCCTAGAAGAGCTGCCAAACTGAGTGTTTGAGTTACATTTCCATAAAAAGTGGTAACAAAATAGAACAATAAAAACTGTTGGCAGGTTTCAGTCACTACAATGGTTTATCAACCAGTTGTCACAATACATGTAGGATACTGTCCGTCTTAATATTTTTAGACTGGTGGACAGATTATCAAAGGCAGATCAAAGGAAGTGTGACATTTTTGAAAACATGATTATTTACATTTTAGTTATTAGAAAATGTGTGGTATGTCAGTTAAATATGCAGTGTGGCTTCAGCAGCAGCTGATCTTTGGCAGAAAGCCGGACAGAACCAGGGTGTTTCTCACCGCTTTGAACGCTGTAAAATGAAAACTTGTGGTTTTATGAGCTTATGCGCTGGAATATCTTGACCACAGGCACAGTGACTTCATGAAGTCTCTCTGCTGGTTGCCTGGCAACCTGATGACAAGGCTTTATAAAATCCCTTTGTATGGCTAAACGAGATAAAACCACCAGAGGCACAACTTGTTCATAGGTGAGTTTTGGAGGTACTTGTAGTTGATATATATATAAAGTACAAATATTCAAATAATAAGTTGTGAAAAAGTAATCGAAAAAAAGTAGAAGAATTTTGAAAAAAATGTATATAGCGGAAAAAGGGTACTACTGAAAAAAAAACTTCAATATTATCATAAAGTATCACAAGTATTATTGTATATATATACACATATACATATGTATATACCTGTTCCATCTCTGTAAGCTAAGCAAAGCTAACTCATCTCTGGCAGTAGCTGCATTGTGCACAGATTTGCATTTCTTGCGCCCAGGTCACGCTGGGGAGTCAGGTCATGCATGCGTTATCATCGTGGGAAGAGATCTCGCAGAAATACTGAGGCTTGCATGTTTGCGGTTTTTGCACGGACAGCATTCTTGCAGCAGTGCTGCTACAGATATATATAACTGCTGTATTTCCACAACTAAAAGCCAGCAATCCATTATGTTAATAACACACTAATAACACACTGCAAACATCTCACAATAAAAAGGCTTGTGTTAACACCTAAAGGATTCTGTCATGAGAAGCATCAGGGGGCTTTAATTCTGAAACGCCAGCAGAAAAATTGAGTTTAATTGTAAATATTTATATGTATATAAATATAAATAATACAAGGATACTGAAACTGTAGTGAAAGGTGCTGTAAAGCCGTTATGACCACCAATACACAGTTTTTGCTGTCATTTTTTGCTAAAAACCACATACATCATGAGGTAAAAATCAGTGAGACTCTGAATTCCTTTGAGGATATTATGATAATTCCTATCTCGTGTTCATTTAGACAACATTAGAGGTCTAGAGGCGGCAAATGCTTTGTGTATTTGTGTGCAAAATTCAAATGCATCTCCCATACAAACTCTGAGCTCTGGGTCACTATGGGTCTATGTATGGGTCGATATGTTTCTTCACCTCAGTCACCCAAGACCAAAGCATTTCCATGTGTGGCAGGTCCAATGGTAATTAATCTTTTCATCTGTCCCCTGTTTCCTGGCAACACTGTGTGTGTGTGTGTGTGTGTGTGTGTGTGTGTGTGCTTGCGTGTCTTAAGTCAAACTGACCAGCTGTCACCCCGAGCAGCACGTTAGGTTCGGGTCCTTGAGTCTATGCTTTGAAGTCACAACTACATGGAATATAGACCCAAAACTCAAATATCATAACAACACAATATCATCAGTTTATTCTTTTTTAAATCACATATATACAACTAACCTCTATACTTACCAATAATGTTTGACTAAGAAGGTATTATTTGTAAAATAAAAAAACAAACCCCAATTAGTCTTAAATTTGGTTAAAAAGTATCATGAGAAGGTCTTACAAAGCATTCAGTCAAGCTATGAGAGACAGCCTAATCTTAACATATCCCTGACACACAATCTGATCTGCTGAAAAACATGAATTCCAAAAATGTATTTCAGTGCCCTGAAAAAACAAGGATCTGCTAAAAAATGCACCAACCTTCCCCAACTGCTGATTTCACAGATTTCCACATTGATGGAGCAGTTTCCTCCCGTTATCTTGCAGAGCAGCAGAATCTTGTCCATCCTTAATTGTGAGATTTGCTTCTTTGTGTTTTATGTCATTGTAAATCTCATAATCTACTTTGGGAACTCTGATTTGTTTGTGACATTTTAATTGAGAAAAAGAGGACACATTCATTCAAAGAACTCATATTCATGATAATGGAAACAAATGTTAATCAAACTTAATGTCTGTGCGTCTTCAAAAGCTGCAGCCAGTGTTGTGATTCAGCTGTGTCAGTGTCAAACTGCCAGAATCTGAAGTAGTAAGCTGAGAGTAAAAATTGATCCTCCCCTGTGTGTGTGTGTGTGTGGTGTGTGTGTGTGTGTGTGTGTGTGTGTGTGTGTGTGTGTGTGTGTGTGTGTGTGTGTGTGTATGTGTTTTTAAAATGAAGCAGCAGTGATCAGGGAATCACCATCATTTTCTCTGAGATCTGTAGGTGTGAGCTGAGACAGCAAATTTATGTGTGTACCTGCGGTGTGTGTGTGTGTGTGTGTGTGTGTGTGTGTGTGTGTGTGTGTGTGTGTGTGTGTGTGTGTACCTGTGGTTAGCAGGAAATCAATTCAGCTTTATGAGATCTGTGGGTGTGAAATGAGCTGAGAGAGCAGATTTAGTGGCCTACGGATAATACTGCCTGTGTGAGCGCGCATTTATGTGCTTTTGTAACTGCCTCTTTGTGTGTTTGTACGTTCACTTTGCATCTTAAACTCCCAGCTGGAATTCTCTGCCTCAATGAGAACTTCAGACACACCTAACTTCACTTAGTACGTTTACATGACGTTAGAAAAAGTCGAATTATTGTGTTGGTCCAACTAAACCTGTACTTTTAAAATACACATAAACATGTTAGTCCGACTGAAATCAGACAAAATCAAATCTCTCGAAGTTAGACTAACAAACCCAGATAAAGCGACTGGAAGTTGAGCTATTCAGTTATGTAAACTCAGTCGGACTTGAACTGGACCTCCCTCGGTGGTTCGGGATAGAAGGGCGAAGGAGAGGGACTTGTGTTTTAAGTTCAGCTTAGGTAAGGGACATACAACTTGAAAAGAAGTATTTTATATTTATTCTAAATAAAAAAGTCACATCCCAGCCACCCCCCATAACATTGGCACGATTTTGTCTCTTCTTTACCTTCCAGAACAGCTGATTGAGGCAGCGGTAGACCAGCAACTCTGCTGTTCAGTAGAGTAAAATGACAAAATGACTTTTTTTTTTCTCAATGGAGTCTGTTGTTTTTAATATAAGGGCTTCAAATCCCTGTTGGTCCGGGCTGTTTTGCAGCAAGGTAAAGCGCTGAAAATATTAAACTTACTTAAGTTCTTGTAAATAAACAGTTGTAATTGTGATTCAGTCTGTATCATAGATTGTTTAAATAATATAGGTTTATTGCATTTAGTGGAAAGACGGTCTAATCGAGCTGTAACCGTAGCTGGTTTATTTATCAGAACATAGACAGTGTCAATACGCACCTCCCGCCATTGTTCCCTGCTGTCCTCTTCAATGAAACTCATTTCAAAGACCGATTCCCTCAAATGTCAGAGCTGCATTCTGAAATAAAGATCCCCTGCAATTCTGTGTGGAGAAGTCAGCCTGGCTGACATTTAATGTACAAAGAGTGTTTTGTATTGTTTTGTTTTTTACATTTTCCTGTTGTGGATGCAGTTTGAAGTGTTTTGTTTGATGCCATACCGAAATTAATTTAGTTCGACCTTCTGTTGAATGAGAGACAGGTTTCAAAGTTTGTGACAAATTCATGAGCTAAAAACAGAGATGTCCCTGGGACATCAATGACTAATCATAGAAATGAATCCCTCAAAACTCGTTTTGGAAGTCGAGTTACTACACTCATTTTTTTAGCTGTTATTACACACAGAGCAATGCAGGATAACAGCACGGCAGGCTACAAACATACAGACCAAGCCTTTTTTCCAAATTAAAAAAGTCTTCTCAAGAGAAAGCATTACACTTCAATACCAAATTACATCAAGTAACTACCCAACTACAATTTAGAGAAGTGTAAATGGAAGACAGTGACGCAGAGCAGTGACACTGTAATATCAACTGATAATTTTACATTTAGGTTGAGCCTGTTGAAAATGTTGCACAGTCGAATTGCTTTTGCAAATTTTATGGATAGTAACTCCTGGGATTTACTTAACATGTTAAATTTCTGTAAGTCAGGCATTTTTTTCAACCCAACATGCCCAACTAATTAAGTAGTTTATTACAGAGACTTCATGAGTTTATTATAGGGAACTCATGAGTTTATTATAGAGACTTCATGAGATTATTATAGGCACCTCATGAGTTTATTATAGGGAACTCATGAGTTTATTATAGAGACTTCATGAGATTATTATAGGGACCTCATGAGATTATTATAGGGACCTCATGAGTTTATCAGAGGGACCTTGTGGTGTCTAAGCAGGAGAATCTTAAGGGAACTAAAGACTAATAGGCTCTTAAAACACATGCAAACATACTCTGAACATTCATCAGGGATCCTGATGAAATCTTAATGCGTCTGGCCATATTGTGTGTGGTGAATCAAGACATAGAGGTGGTGAAAGCCTCTATAGTTGTGAAAAAGAAAGAGAGGCTGCTGGGAAGTTGTAATGGTGGAAAAAAGACTATAGTCATGGATTTTATGATAAAAATCCTGCGTGATGTCCCATGTTTCATGTAAACCCAAAAATACTGTATCCAGCATTATCACTCCCTAGAATAGTGAGACAGGGATAGTTTGTAGTGGCCTGCAAAGGTTTTGCAAATTCATACTTACATTCATCTTCCATATCAGACGTCAGCTAAGCTAAAAAGTTCTACAAAATGTTTTCTGAGTTAAACTTTGTGAAAGTTATTACACTGCAGGGCTTTTGCTAAACTACATTGTTTTTCTCTGCTGCTATAAAATATTGAAAAAGATATTTGTTACATCCAGTAATTAATGCTAATAATTACAATGAGAGCCGGGTGCTGACCCTAATCAGTCCACTCGATACTTTCAGGACCAGCAGGGCTGATGAAGCTTTGTTCCGTTATAAAGTGTGTTTCTGAGGTTGGAGGAGAGGATGTGATTATTCTCACAGTACATGTAGTTTATATGCATAAATGCACGGTGAGGAGGCATCATTACCATAGTCGATGTCACCAGCAGGCCACGCAGGCTGGCACTGCAGGGAGAACATTTTAATAAGCATGCTCCATTATCCTGCAAAAGCACTGAAATCATCAGTATACATTTTATGGTTCACAGCATATCATTAGTTGCATAACAGAATCCATGTATGTAATTTTTACATGTTACATGTCTGGAAAACTATGCATTGATTAAGACTTTTTTATGTTTGCGTAGCAAGATCATTTTATCGTTGACATAACTAACTTCATATCTTTGTGTTTTTTTTTTAAAGATGATTGTTCTCGGGCTTTTTTTGCCTTTCTTTGACGGGACAGTGTGAGCATGAAAGGGGTAGAGAGAGACGGGGTGACATGCAGCAGAGGGCCAGAATCAAACCTGCGGCTGCTGCGACGAGGATACAACCTCTGTATATGGGGCGCCCCCATATCTTCTTTTGACGTGTAATATAGCCGCTCTCCTCCAGTTCAATTCTCGCGGTTTACAGGCATTTATTACACAAACAAGCGGCCACACATGTCGTCAGTTACACCGTGAGAACTCATTGGCCGAGTTATCTTAAGTCGAGTACAGAAATGGCATCAGGCATCGTTGCACTTCTACTTCAACTTCTCAGTTCACCCTCTGCAACGATGCAACAATCAGCATCCATCACCTGTCAGCTTAGACGCTCTGCTCTGAAGGAAGGATCACAGTGCACAAGAGAAGTTGTGGTATTTTGGTATACAGGTCCTTTCAGAAACATATATATTTATTTTAAAATTCATCTATATTAACGTTAATTAGCAAAAGACACACAAAGGATTATTTAATTAGATCCAGGTTTATCTAATGCTACACTCTGACTGTGCAGAGTCAAATACAGTCTGCTGAAAATACCAGGATGTTCTGCTACATCTGGTCACATTTTGCAGTATGCAAGCCAGCATGCCGCTCTAGCTATTGTGACCCACAGTCCTCATGCAGCAGAAAATATGTCACATCGACTGAGCTGCCAACAGTGAGGTGGACAGCTGATTTACAGATGATTTACAGCTGATTGGCTGCTGATTTACCAGTCAAATAGTAATTAATTTAAGTGAACAAAATAATCATAAAGATTATTAACAAAAGGACATACCTATGACAGAGAAATGTATAGGATGTGTAATATTACTGTTTTGAATATAATATGTTAGATTCCACAATGTGTACAGTTTTTTTTCTTGAAAGTTTAAACTATGAACATTGCAAAGAAAGAACAGCGCAGATCTGCAAAGAAACGGATATATGAGCAAGAGGGTCAAAGTTTAGGGCATAATGTTATGAAGAGGTAGAGTGTCCTGATTGTGTGCATACCTCAACAGTAGCTAGAAAAAGTAAAAATAAAAAGTATGGCATTTAGAAAGCACCCGTCGTTTTCTCTGTGAAGGTCATGGAGGTCATGTTTTTCACGCCTTTTGTGCATCTGTTTGTTGGTCGGCAGAATTATGAAACTTGGTGAAAGGCTGAAGCATGGACCATGACAGAAGCCATTAAATTTTGGAGTAGATCTAATAAACAGAGCAGATACACAGATTATTTTCACTTTCTTTAAATTTGCAGTGTATGAAATGTAAGACCATGCCGTCCAGCCAGCGTGGGTCGGGAAGGGGGAGACAGGTCAGCTGACCGTGGAGGTCTGTGGTCACAGAGTGCCCCTCTAGTTGAAAATGAAATGTTAGATTGCCACCTCATGCTGTACGTAAAAGCTTTTTCTGAAAATTCATAATGTAATCATTTCTCCTGTGGGCTGGTTTAGTTTACTTTTTCATTTTTTCATTTGTGGCTGAGCAACACTGATTTTAATGTCAGTTTTTCTGAATACACTCAACATTTCATGTTGATCTCTAACTTGTTGCTTCCACCTCTCATTTTATCCAGCGGTGTAATGGCTACCAGCAAATGCTCATCCACATGAAAAAAACAAAAGGCCTACATTCAAATAACAGCAGATTAGACTGAGCGGGCCCTTTAATTGAATTTGTCTGGGCTGTAATGGCAGACTGAATTTAATTAGACTAATAGGTTCTGTTTTCAAACAAAAGGGGCTAATTGTAGAGACTCACTGCAGCTCAGTGTTCTCTAAAACAGTATTGTTTTAAAGTGAAACATTATGTACTAATCCTAGTTTTTGCACAGGCTCTTTAATATATTTGTGTCACTGTTATTATGGCTTCCACTGTGTCATAAACACATCCAGGTGCCTGTTTGGGTAATTATTCACTTGCTCTTACAGTCCTTTGAAAATACTTCATATTCAGATGTTGACAGTTCCACTAAAACAAACCATTTATTTGTCTTGTATTTGTCTTTTGCTTCTCTGTGCACAGTACATAAAGGTTGAATATAGTGTTAAAAGTGTGGAACATTCAGTTATTTCTTATATGAGCTGGCGGTGATCAAAGCAGAGTTAAATGGAGAGTAAATATTAGATTCCCATTAATCAAACAGTGAGAAAGGGACTCTGGTCGGATGCCCACGTTCGTCTGCATCTGCTCGATGTGCGCTTGTTTCCCAACACATTAGCAATAAGCAGATATTAAATCAAGGTGCTGCTGCTGTCAGTTTGTTTTGAATCCTTTCTTTCCCCCGGTGGCCAAAAATCAATTAATGCTGCTTAGAGGAATTATAACCACTCTGTTGCTTTGGAAATGACTGCAGTGTTTCCACAATCAATCAAAAGTGGCTTTGAAGGGACATCCTGTTCCTGCTGTAAATGTTAGCAGCATAAACAGATGGATCTCTGGTAAAGGTCTCTTAGTTTAATCAATCATTTATTTATGCTATTATAAAAGTTACTAACATCTTTATGTGTTAAGTCCCAGCACAGGGATGCATGACTGAAATCTACTGAGTTAGAACATGACATGTTTAAATAGGTTTCTTTTCATTTATACTGGTTATTGTTGTCTGTTTAGATAAAGATTCAGATATAAATCCAAATAAAGAAGTATTATTGAAGAGAGCACAATGTGACCTTAAGTATTGCTGTTGCTCTCATCAGTTAATATTTCAACAGCCAACTTTGTGATCAAGTGCTGTTAATGCTGTTAAACACCAGAACCATCTGCTTCTAGAAACATCCCCGAGCTCTGTCATGTGCTGCCAAAAACTCAGATACACACATGGTGACTCACACAGGAAATCAATATCTCCTCTGAGAAGTAAACAGCTCCTTAAATACTGCATGTTTGTGTTATGAGCTTATTTTTTTCTTATAATTCAATATACATATGATTGTGAAAGTATGTTTTCTCTCTCTCATTCTTTGGCAGACACACAAATATACACAGTCTTTCAGGGTTATGAAATGGGAATTTATTAGCTATGGGCGATGCAGTGTGATGAAATATGTATTTATGCTCGAGTTTGAAAGTACATATTTAATTCCTAATAGAATATTTTGATATTTGAAGGTTAATTCAGCTTCAACACTAGACAGAAAATCTCAGCAATGAGGAAAGTTTGTATTTTTGCCCGATGACGCCTGATGCTGCAGAGTACCTCCTTCGTGGTGATGACAATCCCGAATGGCAGTGGCAGGACATGGCGCCATGCCACGCTACACAGAGTGCTCAGGAATGGGCAGAAAGAAACCTGACAAAGACCTCAAGGCATCGACATCGACCTGACTTCAAGTTTCTCCAGGTCCCAACCTGATGCAGCATCTGTGGGATGTGCAGGTACCCCAGAGATGCCGCCGATCCACAGTGGGGCCTCCTAGGCTCTGACTTGTAGGCATGAGTCATGGACACAGGACCTCTGGGGTTGTCCTGTGGTGTCCAGCAACGGGGCGTTGGTGGAGGATCATGAGTCTTGCGGGTTGTGAGGTGGGGTACAAACACGTCCCACGGATAATCAATCAGACTGAGATCTGGGGAACTTTGAGGCCAAATCGACACCAGGAGCTCTTCTCCTCAGGCAGTAAATACGGTGTGGTATGGTCGCTTTCTGTTTTAAATTTTTCGGTTTTGTTTTTTGTCTAATTGAATTGAATTGGTGCATGGTTCTGACGGGTTTACTGGCATTGGGGAGTGTTGTTTACATGATGGGTTTATTTGGACAGTGTTTGGGTTGAGCGCATCAAGTGGAGATTTCCCAGCAGAACATTGAGTTTTAACAAGAAGATCGATCGATAGGGGTGTATAGTTTCATCACTATACGATATATATTGATTCCCGGGAGCAGATATTACAAAGTCTGCCACCATAGGATTTTGATTTGATTCAGTTCAGGGGCCTGAGATCAACATGAGACAATCATGTGATCATTTAATACAGTCAGTTACAGAAGAAGCGCTCCTTTCCATTACTTTGGGATAAAAAAGAAAATTACGTATTATTTGTATTTTTTATTTTTTTTTACTTACTGTTGAGCCTGCGTGCACATTTTTAGCTTTACTTTGTTAAAACTGAGCAGCTGATGTTGCTGTGAAGTTAGCAGTGAGATGCCTGGCGGGTATGTCATATTTCCTGCATACAGCTTTTGTTTACATATGATGTGCGTTGTCTGTTGACCTGTAGTTTCTCCAAAAAAACAAAATACTTACACAGTGCTAATTTTACTCTGGAGTAAATAATGTTATCTTAGGATTTCAAAATAAAGGCGCATCCAAAAGAGGACAATATGTATGTTTTCACTTAGCATCGATGATATTGGATTGTGGCTCATTAAAACAACATATCAACCCAGATCAATGGATCGTTACACCCCTAATAATCAATGTTAATTACTCCACTTGTTAGTGGTTTTAATGTTTTGGCTGCTTGGTGTATTTGTGTGTGTGTCCATGTGGGATTTGTGTGTGAAATTGGAGACGCATGTCTCCTGTCAGTGTTTCATACATTTATAATGTGTGGAGGCTTTGCATGCTATACATACACATGGATTGTCAGTGTGTATATGGATTTATATGTAAAAACATTAGCATGTAGTGCACTGAGGTTTGCTTTCCTTCATTCACTGACCTGACTATCACCACCACCACAATCCCACTATTTATGACAATAGATACAATATATTCATTTAAAACTCATTTTATATTGTAATCTCATGACTCTCCTGCACATATTTACAGAGTCTGAACTCTGAACTGTGTTTGTACAGCACGAAAATAATGATTGTGTGGACTATATGTACACTCATTACTCATATCTGGCTCTTAACCTGTCTTCAGATGGCTTCGTCCTCATCTAGTATATATGTGTGTGTGTGTGTGTGTTATGTGTGTTATGTGTTGATGTAAGGGAGTAGCCCGTCTGAGAGGAATTGTTACAGCTTATTGCAGCATTTGCTCACAGAAGCATGAAATACTGCCAGACAGATGAACACCAAGGGCATACATTCAGTTTCCTAAAAAGATCGACTGTCTCTCTCTCTAGCACGCACGCACGCACGCACACACACACACACACACACACACACACACACACACACACACACACACACACACACACACACACACACACAAACACACAAAAACACATTATGACAGGGTGAATGCCACAGTGACACTCACACAAACTGACACAGCTTTAGACAAATAGCTTGAGAGGACGACGGCAGGCACAGCCCAAACCTGTCTTGGGGTGAAGAACATTATGTAACAGTAAAAACTGATACTGTTGATGCTCTCTGGAATACAGCAGAAACATTGTTTTTGTGTGTGTGTGTGTGTGTGTGTGTATGTGTGTGTGTGTGTGTGTGTGTGTGTGTGTGTGTGTGTGTGTGTCGACAATACAAATATATGTTGAACAGAAGAAACACACACACTATTTTGCAGGTAGTTTGTCTGAAAATGTAAAGCTTGTCCCGAGGGCAGCGGTAAAGAAGAGGTCATTATATGAAATTACATGAGGTGAGCATGAATGTACTCAGCATATTTTGTAGCAGTATGCACATTAGATCATTTACTTTGTGTGCAAAGTTGACATTTTTGCTTCGGGATAGAGGTAAAACTGTCTGTGTCCGGAAAGGGTTTATTGTCTGTAAAGTATGAATGTGCTCATTAAATTTTTTGACAACCTTAGATATTTCAGTGGACCAAAATCAGGTTTCACCTTTGGAGGACTATCAGTAATAAGTATTCATCCTCTGAGGACAACAGATGTTCACTGCTGGCTGCTTAAGATTCATTACAGCTGCGATGTGCTCATTCTTTGTCTTTACAGTGTTGAATATTTGGAGCAATAGAGGGTGTTTTTAGGCAGTGCTAGAGAAACTGTGGGGGTATCCAATGTCCCCTTTGGAAGACCACAAATCTCCTGAAACCCTCTAGCCATCAGTTTAGTTTTTTGCTGTGTTGCTTCCATTATGTGTTTCCATTAACCCAGCTATTTGTTTTAGTTTTCTATGAACAAGTTAGTGCTGTTGTTCCCCAGTTACTTATCAAAAAAGTCCCACAATACCACAATGAAGCTTTAGCAGGTGTATTTATGCAAAGTAAATCAAGTTAAAAATTTGTTTTGCGTTTGGTGTGAACACACCTTGAATTCTGAAGATATTAATGGTTGTGTTATGGTATTGAACAAGTCTACGATGACCTAATGTATCAGTCAGAAGATGACATCGTTTCCATGGTGAATACCATATTTGATTTAAGCAATATCTTGCTGTGCCCCATATAACACATTTTTTGCAATTTAAAATATTGATGATTTGTCTTAAATAATATTTATGCTCTTTTTAAGTCGTATTAATGATTTTTTAAAATTTAATATTTGTAATAATTAATAAATTAGTTTTGGATGTAATGGTGGTCTAATGGAGATAACAGAACTAAACTCTGCCTTAGTCTCTATTTTTCCCTTATCTTGACTTTTCTATCTCTTTATTCTGTTTCTCGTCAGTTTGCTCATTAAATCGTTCATAGCTCTCTCTCCATTTCTTTTCTATTCTCGTCTTCTGTCGGTGTCTCTTCTCTCCTCTTCAGTGGCATCAGGGTAAACACGGTCCAGGCAATTTTGTGTAGCTGTGGAGTTGTCAAGGTGTAGAGGGACTTGTTTCTGGCCCTGTTAACAAGGAGGAGTGGATGATTTCTTTGTTTATGGAGCGGTGCGGCTGCACTCGGCTGGCTCGTTAGTGACACAGGGAGAGTTTTCTTTGTTTTCAGGTTAGCCAGGAAACCTTAAGGAGTCAGCCTCTGACCCGCTGTCTGAACAAAACAATGCACAATAACACCACATTTACTCAATAGACAGGTACAAGTGACCAAAGAGGGCACCCTGAGGTCTTCCTTCTCTGCAAAACCGGCCATTGCTACACACGCAATACAAATCTCAGCAATATGTTTACTTTGAGAGTGTACTGTTTTCGAGGTGACTGCAGAAAACAAATACATTTAATAGCTATAGCTGAAAAAAATGCCAACACTTAAGAGTTTTGCACAACTAAAAAGACATAAAACCTCATTCATAGAAACAAAAACAACAAAACAATGATGAAATTTCTCACAAAAAAAGAAATTAATTGATGAGGGTGCAAACAAAAACAAATTCCAAGCTAAACATTCAGAAGAAAATAGAATTAGTGACAAATAAAATAAGGGAACCAACAAGTAGATCCCAGTTTGAAAAAAGGTGCATACATATTTAGTCGATTGTAACAAGTAACAACCATTAGAAGCTGCATTATGGAAATACAAAAATATTTCTTTGTACATTTATGGTCCCAGTACAAAAAATTTTGGTCACCCCTTATCCTTTTCTCCGCTGGTTTAAACTTCCACATGTGGCCACTTGTAACAGTTTGACAGATTTTTAAGCAGGGATGAAAACCCAAAAACAAACACTCAGACAGACAGGTTGATTTCCATCAATCAATCACATTTTATTTTCATAGCACATTTCAAACAAATCGAATGCAGTTGGAAAAGGCAACACAAATTTAACCATTTTAATGACCATTTTTAAAAAATTACCTTTATTATTAAAGATGAATTTTTGTCAAGCTTTGCATTTTAAATCACACAGGTTTTCAAAAAAAGCCATTTCAGTCATATCTACATTGTTCTGCCATCACCTTTGAGTTTGGACCTTTTTTAACCCGATTATTACCTTCCAGAAGTTGGGCCCATTCAATTTGTGGTTTGTCAGTGTTTACTTAATGAGAATGTGGCTTTCTAAACATTATCTTCCACATAACATAATGTATTACCACATCATGTTGCATAAAACAACCCCCACTCCCAGTAAGATAATATAATGGAACAGTAATGTGATGTAATGGTAAGACACATGTACAAATGTACTTACTATAGAAAAGCACTCTTTAAATACAAAAACACAAGCCTTCTGAAGACAATAAAAGCTCACAAAGACGTGGTACAACATAAAGAAATAGTGAAATAGAGTACAGCATCACATGGCAGACCATTCTCAGGCTGCCTCTGATTGAAATCCCCACACAGGCGCCTTCAGGGGAATTTACACAAAATAGATTGAATATGCGTTGTAAGTTTAGATTGCTTTGGAGGGCATATTGTGCTGGTGGACTGCATATTTTTTTCTGTTGATTGGAAAGTAATAGACTTCTCTGGTCAGACCAGACTGGAGCAGTAAAATATAAAGACATTGTATGCAATTGAAGTGGGATTTATTTATTTATTTTTACAGTAGCTTTCTACAATCCTGCAGCCTGGATGGAAATCACACATATTTGACTTCATTAGGCTGATGAAGAGATTGCTGTTTTTTAGTGCAGGTAGATCATCCTTATTATGAATAGACATGACACTGTGTCACAATAAAGCACCATGTGTGCAACCATGATTACAGTCAAAGCCCAGTCAAAGGAATCAAACATTAGTTGTGCACAATAGTAATGTTTTTCTCTGGCAACAAGCCTTTATGTGTTGTTTGTTATACACTAACAGTCTCAAGGACACAAAAAATATATAATTTCAACGGAGTAAAGTATGGCTGTAAACAGCCCAAAGATGCTTCTGAGTTACAAAGTGAACCTTAGAGTCAAGGCTAGATGCTGCAGAAAAGATCATATAATAAAAATCTGTTTCACAGAAATTTCACAGTACATGAATTAGAAATAGCCAGACTCTGTCCAAATGGGTTTTTGGAGCAGTTAATGCACAGAAAATTGTGTTTTGCTGACGGCTACAACACACACAAAGGAAATCCTGTTGAGAGTGAATCCACATGTTCTCGCAGATACGAAAGAGGATTATGGCCATGTTTTATAAAAAGTTTAAAAGTTAAAAAAATATATATATTTTGAGAATAAAGGCAAAAGTATTTAGAAAATAGTCATAATTTCAAGAAAAATGTAATAATACATTCAGACTTGTTTAAACTGTTACATTTACGAGGAAAAATAGGTGTAATATTAGATGATTACTAAAATCTGAAAATGTATGAGTTTTATCATGTAATATTACAACTTTTTGTCAAGTCAATTTAAGAGTTTAATCTCGTAAATTAAGACTTTTTCTTGTAAATTTATGAGTTTAATCTTTTAGTATTACAGCTTTATTCTCATGAGATTATAACTCTTGTGTGGGATTTTTTTTTCCTTTAACATGCCTCAGATCTTCCTTCCTGCACACACGTATGTGAAATAACCATGACCTCTTAACACTGCATTACACGTTCAGCCTGTTGGGTTGAAATTACATGCTGGCACTACGGACACAATGCCAATGGGAAGTCAATTATGATCTTTTGTTGTGGTGAACGCACAAATCCCTGGTTCGGTGATGTCACACAGTGGGGGCTGGCTAATGTTGTGACCCAGCAGGTGGTATAGTCCACGTCGGGAGGAACTTAGAGACATTCCTCCAGGTGGCTGCTGTTTGTGTCCCGTGTGATTTGTTGGCTTTCTCTTCATGTCGCACTGGATATTAGCCATGCAGCTCTGTCACTACTCATTTATTTTTAATAGCTTTTATTGTCTTTATTACAGAGCAGCTGGAGAGTGAAAGGAGAGAAAGGATGAAACGCAGCGAAGGGCCAAAGGTTGGAAGCAAAGTTGGGTGGCTACGGAGGACTCGACCCACACGGTGCTTTAACAGGTAAGCTGGAGATTTCAGTCAGTTGTAAATTAAAGGAGGTGCTGTATAACAGATAACACATTCATGTAAAATTCTAAACATTCAGGTACAGTGTGTGTCTGCTCTGACTTCCCACCAGCTGTAAATAGGTTTGTAGCTTTCTCACCAGCAAAAAAAAGCCATTCAAGTTATTTCATCTCACCACACGGGAACAGGACTGATTTAATGAAATAGTGGGACACAGCTCTTCACACATAAATACTCATAAGATTCAAGAGGTTTGTCTGAATAGGGCTTCAGTTACCAGAGCAGGAACAAGCATATAGTTCATGCAGTAACTGAAATCACTTCACGTCCTCCTGAGGAGGATACAGATTGCATTAGTAGCATCTGTTTTAGAGCTGTACTGCGGTGATCATGGCAGATCATTTATTCAACTCAAGTGTCTCACATTTGTCTTTATTACATTATCTATTGACAAATAATAGTGCACAATATTACTTTGATAAACTCAAAGCTTTCCCATTTCTATTGTAACTCATGTAATCCCAGGGTCTGCACAGTCCTGGGAAGATTAAGGAATTTCACAATCACAATTTCCGGGCCTTGAAAATACATTGAATTACAAAAAATCACTAAAGGTTTGGGAAAATCATGGGGCTTTGTTGTGTATAATGAAATTGTTGGTAATCTTTTGTGCAGAACTTTGTCACAAAATGAAAAAATAATGGCAAATTATTAACTGAAGCTGTCAATGTAACATATCTCTAATATGTATTGATGTGTGACAATGTTTTGTGTACCATCACGCACATTTCTTTATCTTCTCTCGGTGCTCCGTATCTCCATCCATGTATGCCAGCCAGCTGGAATTATGTTTGAATAGAGTTTGGATCTGATATGTTTAAAAAATGTGGGGCAAGTAGGGCCAGAATCCCTTTTTTTATTTAACATTAATCCATGAAAGGTTATGGAAACATTTTTATGTTATGGACAAATTTTGTCCACAAAAATTTGTGAGAACCCTGTTGTTCTTGTACCTGATATCAGCCCGAGTTGTCAACTTGTTACGCTCGGTTTTCATCTTCAGTCTCACATTGCATCCACTCTAACTGATTTCCGAGGGGCGGGGGGATTTGATTTTCTCTAAACGCTCACTAGAAACCAACATTTCCACCTAATTCCAACAGTGTAAGTCCACACTGATGTGTGGCCATGCCAACATACTTGTCTTGTTGGGGTTTTAAGAATAGTTAACTAAAGAAAACTATAAATTCTGGAACATTGAGAGGACTTTTAAACTGCCTGTCCGAAGCAGGAATATTGCGCCATTAAGGCAACTCACTGTTTTGTAAATAAGGTGATTCAGAATGGGAGGACTGAGTGGTGTCGCCTTTGAGCCACAACGTAACAGCACTGAAATGGTCTTTAGACAGCCAGCCGGACGTTATCATGGGTGGCAGGGTGTGACGTTTTTAGGACGTGTTATATGTATAACCTACCGTAGGAGATTTGAAAAGTAGCAGTTGGTGGCTAACTCAAGAAAGAAGAACAGATGAAAATTGGGAAAACATTAAGTTTCAGGAGTTCCTTACACTCAGGGCAGAGGATAAAATCAGCTGCCATATAACAGAGAAGGTAATTGTTTTAATCTTGTTATGCCTTTGTTGTTGTTTGAAAGCGCTCCCAATGTATGTTTTATGTCACACTAGAGGCTGACGCTGTTGTGTCAAACATTACGCCAATCACACCTCCTTTAATGCTGCGAGGCTGCATGCAGTCTGTAATCACACACTGGAGTGGCATGATGCCGCCGTCGTTTGTTTCTGTGTAAAAATGCAAAGGAGACATAAAGAAGAGACTTAGTAGTAAACCTTTAGCATATCCTCTGTGTAAAAAGGGCTGCTGGCACCTGCACACGGCCTGACAGCGGTGTTAATCCCCCTGAGGTGCTCTTTGAATCTTGCCGTAAAAATCAGTCAACTCAGTGGAGTGGCTGAATTCAAAGGCAAATAGTTCTTAGCTGTCACCCTTATTTACTGCCTTCTTATTTTATCTTGCTTATTTTTCCCCTCATCAATCTCTGTTTGTTTCTGTCTCATTATCTCTTTCATTTTCACTCCTCTTTCCTCTCAGTCGTGCTCACTTTGAAATGGGACCAACCTTTGAAGACTCAGGAGAGCTCAGTGATCTCATTTGTCTGCCCGTGTCTCCATATCCAGCTATTAGTCCGGATGTAAAACAACTCATGTCACTGCTAAGTGAGTTTGGCACCGTAGTGTGCCTCCTTTCACCGTGACGAGGAATTTAAGAGCACCGTCTCTTGAAAACACAGCAGGTTGGAAGTTTACTCCGCTGTGTTTTTAGTGGTAGCACACTCTGGACCTGCTTATCTCCAAGGGTCTAAACATACACAAGGTTGTTGTGAGTGATGTGGCCCTGTCTGATCATTGTTGTGTTTTCTTTGAGAGCTCTATCTCTGTGCACAGGAGTAATCAGAAAGACGTTATCAAGAAGCGATGCATTACCGAAAACACCAGTGAAATGTTTAATGTACTTTTTTCTTCTACAGCAACCCTGCCTTGTGGTTCAGTCAATGAGCTAGTGTACAACTTTAATTCTAAAATGTTAAATGTGATAGATGCCATCGCTCCAACTAAGTTGAAGGTTGTCTCTAGCAAGAAAAGATCTCCATGGAGAAATGCCATGGCAGTGAAAAATGAAAAAAGAGAGTGTCGGAAAGCTGAACGCAGGTGGCGAAAATCAAATCTACAGATTCATTTTGACATCTATAAAGAGAAACTTCACACTTATAATCTACAGCTGAGGAATGCAAGGCAGTCTTTCTTCTCAAACATTATCACCAGAAACAAAAATAATGCTCGAGCACTGTTTTCTACTGTTGAGAGACTAACAAACCCCCCTGTGTCAATAGCACCTGAACTTCACTCTGCCAGGGCCTGCAATGACTTTGCTTTTTTCTTTAGAGAGAAAATTCAGAATATTAGACAGGCTGTGAATTCTTCAACACCAGGTTCAGGATCTGTGTTGTGTCTGTCTAAAAACCATTTAAACACCATGACGCAGTTTAATCCAATCAATGACAAAAATCTGGAGGACATTCTACACCAACTGAGCTCTTCCTACTGCTGTCTGGATGTCTCACCCACAGATTTTTTCAAAAAAGTTTCACACGTCATGGTATCTGATCTGTTACAGATTGTAAACATGTCTCTAAGTTCAGGAGTCTTCCCACAGACCCTGAAAACAGCTGTTATTAAGCCCCTCTTAAAAAAGAACAATCTAGAAAAGACCTCAATGAACAACTACAGGCCGATATCAAATCTTCCTTTTTTAGGTAAAATCATTGAAAAGGCTGTGTTCCAACAGCTAAATTACTTCTTAACAGTCAACAGCTGCTTTAACGTCTTTCAGTCAGGTTTTAGACCACATCACAGCACAGAGACAGCTCTGGTCAAAGTATTTAATGACATTCGCTTTAACACAGATCATGGCAGATCTTCAGTTTTAGTGTTATTGGACCTCAGTGCTGCATTCGACACAGTCGACCATGATATATTACTTGATCGACTAGAAAATTGGGTGGGACTATCTGGCACAGTTCTTGATTGGTGTGCATCCTACTTAAAGGGCAGGGATTATTTTGTGTCAATAGGTAACTTTAGATCTGAGCAGACCAAAATTACATGTGGAGTCCCCCAAGGCTCCATCCTGGGGCCTCTTCTGTTCAACATCTACATGCTTCCACTTGCTCAGATCATAGAAAAAAACAAAATAGATTACCATAACTATGCTGATGACACCCAGCTCTACATTTCAATGTCCCCAGGTGACCATAGCCCCATACAAGCACTGGGTAAATGCATGGAGCAAATGTCTGAATGGATGTGCCATAATTTTCTTCAGTTAAACAGAGGAAAAACTGAGGTAGTTGTTTTTGGACCCAAGGAGGAACGTCTTAAAATCAGCATGCAGCTCCAGTCACTTCAGTTAAAAACCTCAGACCAGGCCAGGAATCTGGGTGTTGTCATGGATTCAGACCTGGATTTTAAAAAACACATACAAACAATTACAAAGCCAGCTTACTATCACCTCAAGAATATTTCTAGGATTAAAGGTCTGATGTCGCAGCAGGACCTTGAAAAACTTGTCCATGCATTTATCTTTAGTCGAGTTGACTACTGTAACAGTATCTTCTCTGGTCTGCCTAAAAAGTCAATCAGACAATTGCAGCTGATCCAGAACGCTGCTGCTCCTTACTAAGACCAAGAGAGCGGACCACATCACTCCAGTTCTGAGGTCTCTACACTGGCTCCCTGTCTCTCAGAGAATAGACTTTAAAATTCTCTTGCTAGCATATAAAGCACTGAATGGTTTAGGCCCAAAATACATCAAAGACCTTCTAGTCCAGTATGAACCATCAAGACCACTCAGGTCATCTGGTGCAGGTCTGCTCTGTGTTCCAAAAGTCAGAACTAAACATGGAGAATCAGCATTCAGTTTCTATGCTCCGTATATCTGGAACAAACTACCAGAAAATATCAGGTCTGCTGAGAGTCTGAGTTCTTTTAAGTCAAGGTTAAAGACTCACCTGTTCACTGCTGCCTTTGACTAAAAGGTTTTTTACTTTATGAGAAACGGTCGGCTCTCAGTAGCTGCCTGCTGTGCACTGACTCATTGGGGTCAGAATATAGCAATTTCTTTTCAGTGTGCAGGAAATTAAATGATTAGTTAGTCAAACAGAATGGGCATTTATATCCTGTGGTCATCAACAGTTAGCTACAAGAGTACTTTGTCAAATTTGTCGTTTTATTTTCCAAGACGGAAATTGGGGTGGGCGATAAATCTAATATACTCGATGACAGTATTGTGAACATCCAATATAAGTTGTAACGTTGTTTTTGTAAGCCAACAGCATTTTGGTTCTCACGCTCTCTCCTGCAGCT
The DNA here is from genome assembly GCF_008729295.1 of Plectropomus leopardus. Lineage (NCBI taxonomy): Eukaryota > Metazoa > Chordata > Actinopteri > Perciformes > Serranidae > Plectropomus > Plectropomus leopardus. The sequence goes on along the minus strand of NC_056470.1, from coordinate 33,673,795 downwards.
CTCTGCCTGTCACAGACACACACAAAGCAGGGCTTTTGCAGAGCTCCAATCGTGACTATTTAGTCACATTTTGTGACCACGGAGCACCAGTGCGACCTGCAAATATCAGTAATATATGAACTGGAGAGCTGTCTGTTGTCCGCTCACAGTGAATGAATCCTCCCATTTAAAGGCGCCGTGGTATCTGTTGAACTCTCTGCTAACGCTAACAACCAACTGCTGACCAGAAACTTCAAGTCCACACTAAAAACATCAACATTTCTGGAGACAAGCCAGGTCCTTCAAAATAAAAGCACTATGGTTCCTTCTTTGATTAACGTATTTATAACAATACTTGAAATTTTACTTTTTCTAACATGTCTCTTCAGAACATGACAGTTTAGCCATAGTAAGGCAGCTGTTGCATTTTGGGACGCTACCTCTGGTTTTAGAGGTTTTGTGTTTCTGTGGAGTGTCATTATAGGCTTGACATTGCTGAGAGCTACTTTCTGTCTCTCATTTCATGTTTCATGTCACAGTATGAATCATTTTGAAGTAGGAGACATGTCAATTGTGGCTTTTTTTCCTCTCTTGAATAATAATAAGCATCTTTGGGAATAATAAATATCTGTTTGTGTCCCTCACTAATGCCTCTGTCCTCGGAACGCTTTCATCTGTCCCCGCTCTGTATGGGACAGTGACCTTGCAGATTTATTATTTCACGGGATGTGGTGCGCTTGAGTGCATGAGTCACCGACACAAAGTTAATGTCAGAAAAACTAAAAGGTTGTGATTCGACTGATGCGGTAAAAGCTTGTTCCCTTCTGGTGGGATACAAAGCCGAAAAGTCTGTTAGCTAATTCCTCAGGAAGCACATTCAACCTCTGATAATTACAGTAAGATACACAGCTACTTTTAATTAGAATGCAAACACACACCCACATCCACACAGAGTACACTGAAACTGCACAAAGGGTCACCTTTAATTACAGCTCACATGCACAGAAAAGCAGACATGCATGCACACTCACACCTTCCCTTAAATACACTCACACCTGCTCTGGATTTCCTCAACAAATTAACCCGGATGACCTTAAACTATGTGGCAGAGATTCCTGGAAAGCCTCTGCTTTTCCTTTCATTCCTTCACTTCTCTTCTTTTCTCCATACCTTTCTTTCTCTCGTATTCTCGCCGCCTTAACGTCCCTGTATTCTCCTTTACACTTCAAATCCTTCACCTGTCACCCCGCGTCCCTCTTAAGTAGCTCTTTCATCTCCTCTGGTTTGACCTCATAGACAAGAGAGTGAGCGCTGTTTGTTTCCATCTCCTCCTCTGCAGTGTGTTTGTGGCTGTGTGCATGCAAATGATGTGTGTGTTTGTGTGTTTAATTGCATCCGTCTTCGACTGGTGTTTTGTCTCAAGGGAGTCATGCTGCTTCCCCTGGAAACCGCCAACACAACAACAACAACAACAACAACATGAGCTCCAGCCTGCACGCTGCAGCTCTAACTCTCGTTTCTGCACACCGGGCCGTTTCTCTGATGAGGCTTGTGTGGTTGCAGAAATCTCACCAGGTCACCACCTGATCAGCTGACGGTTTGTCTGTCAGACCTGCCAAAGACTGACAGCTAATCAGATCAGATGAGGTGCCCGTGCAGCTCTGCAACATGTCGCTGCTGCTGCTTTCTCTATGATGTGTGCTCTGACTGCTGTGAGCGCTTTGTGGACCGAGGCAGGGAGCTTGTGTGTTTTGAGGCCATTAAAGAATCTTTATTTCAAGAAATAATTTTCCAGGATATGTTTGTGATGTGACGAGTGAAGTGTTCTCTAGAGTCATTACCCACCCTTGGATCAATGGAGCAATATATTGCAGTAAACAGTTGGCCATAGAGTATTGATCATGTGTAAAATCCCATAACAATGAACTTAAACATTGCTTTTCCTACACAACATACTGCCCAGAGCAGTGGTATGCTGGGAGACACCGCTATTGTTGATTATTGATTTATCCCCTTTGAGTTTTTTTCTATTGTCTGATGAATTCTTTTGGTAAATGGTAAATGGATCTGCACTTGTACGGCGCCTTTCTCGTCTTCCCACCACTCAATGTGGTTTTACTAACATGTTAAATTCACCCTCAGTCAGCTTAAACCGGCCCAAATTCAAATTTCAATCTGTTGCAGAGGGATAGTTTAAACCTTTTGATAAACCGTTCGCCATCTTCTTGTCTTCGTTGCCTCCCGTAGAAGTACGATAGTATCACGCTGTAGCTTAATTAAGAGCATCAAAACAACAGTAAATACTGCCCTGAACAGACGATAACTATCCATTTTAGCTGTAACTTTGACTTCAGCTCTCTGTAACCATAGTAACTCACTGCCTCCTGCCAAGTGATGCGTGAGAGGAGAGGAGGAGAGCCGGTGCTGCTGATATAAGTTTTTTCGTTGCTTATTTTTCACTGCAAGAAAATGCACTTTTGGTGTGAGAGTGTGTGAAAAGTGTCATTTGCGTGTGTCTCATGGTCAATAGGAAACAATTTGGTGTTCAGTATCTCGCCCAAGGATAGTTTGACATGCGGGCAGGGGGAGCCAGGGATCAAACTGCTGAACTTACGATTAGTGCATCACCCGCTCTGTCTCCTGAGCCACAGCCGCCCTCTTGCCCATAAAACATTAGGGAAAAGTGACAAATTGGCATATGGCAAGATAAAGGGTAGTTTAACGGAGAAAATCGCTTTAACTGATATTTCTAATCATAAAAGCTAATTTTCAGCAGAAAAAGCTGTGTTTATTTATTAATTTATTTTAATCACCTGTAATATATCAACAGAAATGACTCTCAACTATACAGTTCAGAGTTTCTCTTTAAGTTATAAGAAAGTGTCATTACTGCAGCAGGTTTGTTTGTATTTGTATCCAGAGGTGTGTTTGGGAGCGCTCCCTTCTTCTCTCTCTTCAGTAGCCTCCAGAAACATCACACATAATCACACCGTGTGGTTATGATGGAAGAAACTCTGACAAAAAAGGAGCTGGCAGAGGCAGTTATTTTTATTGCCGGCAGTTTTCCTGAATCTGACGTTTGTCTTGATGTTTGGAGCTTTGTAGTCGTGCATCAGACAGATGGCAACATGCGGCGAGCATACTCAAATGGTCTCCTGGTTGTGGTTGCAATTTTCATTATCACAGCTTTGAAAGCTGTTTTGAGTTGACATCAGAAGCAAATTTCGATTGTGATTCTACAAAATTATACAACCGGCACCAAGTGAAGATCTTTGATGTAATGTCATCTTTCATTTCGGTTCCATATTTGGTCATCATGTAGTTTTCAACACTGGTGCAAGCTGTCGCATCAACATCAAAATGTTTGCTCTAACTTAATCTCCAACGTCGGCTTTTAGTGCTGCGCCAGCAAATGAAAACACGCTTTGCTCCAACAGAAGCTCAGATTCCACTTTTATCATCACACCAGGGCACATCAAGTCACATATCCAGATACAAATGTGATGTCGCACACATTTCATCAGTTCTTCAAAAACAGATTTGGAGGTTGTCAGACTCCCGCTGTGATTAAATACGGTGCAATGTCGGCAGCTGCAAAACACGTACTTACACTGAGAAGTCATAAAGGAAAATGAGAGAAATATTACACACAAACAGACTCATACATGGAAAACAGAAAAAGAAGGATTGCATATCTATCAAATTTAACTGTGAGAGTTTGTTGTATTACATTGAAATCACAGCTCTAACTTTGGCTTTTCTTCAGCCAGAGACAATATGAAATATAAATTTTACTTTTGAAGGGCAAAAACTTTTAAAGAGATGAAAAGAAACAACTACAACCTTGTTAAAAAAACACAAAAACACGAGTATGGTCGTGGATGGGGGTGTTTCTAAATCTAGATTTATATCCTAACACGGCACCCTGACGTGAAGGCTTTTTGTTTCTTGATTTAACATTAAAGTTAAAATGAAAACATGTTTTATTTTAAAAAAAAAGAAAGAAAGAAAAAAGAAGCACAGAACTACATTCAAACATCCAAAAACAATTTGTTGACTCAACCTCTGTGTTACAGAACTTTACCAGCGGAGCTATCAGCACAGCCTGAGCTGCATCAGCTCCCACACAGACAGTAATGAGATGTGGGCCGTATCTTATCTCACCACGAACAGTTCTCCTTAATGGCACCAAAAGTTCTTTTAAGAGGATGCTTAAGACTTCTTCACAAAACTTCGAGTAGCACGTACTAATTTTGGTGGGAAAAGGGTGACTGAAAACAGATGAAATAAGTTTTCTTTGGGGTCTTAGTGTTATATCAAGAGCTAATTATTGCAGATAAGTAAAGGTCATGCAGTAAGAAAGGGTAAAAAACATTTTAAGATCTTAACTTGCGATCGGGTTGAGAAAAGAGTAAGGCTACTTCTCAGGATTTAAATTTAAGAAATATGAAAAAATGTCATTAATGATGTATTGAGCTCAGTTATATATGGAGGAAACAGACTAGACTAAGAAGAGATCTTATTTTTTAATTTTTCTGTCTGGGTACGTTTAGCTTTCAGAATGTGTGATACGCTCCTCTCCTCCGAGTTCAGATGACAACATCAGCTGCATCCGACATTTTAAGTCTGACTCTCGTCATTTTCAATGAAACAATGCTGCAGGAAAACGGATACAAAGTAAACATTTTCACCATCTGTGCTGGCTAAGTGTCTTTCATTAAACTGATTGGGAAGCTGGGTGGATACCTCATTCAGTGTTTAATACACAACATGATCCAAACCATAAAATAAACAACGCTTCGTGCGGCCCCCAAAACGTCTCAGGCCAGCCCAGAGTACAAACACGAAATCACTCTGATGTCTCTGCTGGGAAACACTCGTCTCCCCACTGGAGGCGGTTTATTCAAACGCTGAAGTTGTACCTTCAGGATCGCGATTAGCTGTTAACAACCACTGGTGACAAAGATGTAAGGGCTTACAGCACGGCTGCTACGGGCTGTGTGCTGTCAGATGGAGGCAGAGGAAATGTTTAAGAGTTGAGAATAAAATCTCGAAAGAGAAGATTTCCTGCTGAGGCTTTTAGTGGCATTTCCTGTAATTACCCATCTGTACTTCCCGCAGGCTTTGAAACATATTAAACTTGGACAGGGACTTGTCTTCCGAGACCTGCTGCTCATTCATTGGAGAGGTTTCAGTTCGGAAAATGGTCTGGAGCAAAACATTGCCATAAGTACCTTTTGAGTAACTCTCAAAGTAAACCAAACAATATAAGCACCTTTCACTGTTTAATCCTTTGAAACCGAGATTGACATCAATTTTCTTGTGCTGCGTTCAGGTGCCTTTCACAAGCTTTTTGACCCTTTGAAAATGAGGACTATAAAAGAATAACAAAAAACAGGGAAAAATGTCTAGTCTGCTGTTTTATTTTATTTTCAGCGATTTTTAAAAGTAATTTCCTTTTTTTTTACTTGTTACTTCTTATTTTTTAGCTAATTTTCTTGAAACTTTTTTACACTTTTTTTGCGTATTTTCTAGTCATGTCTTGTTAAATTGCTTTTTGCCTTTTCCCCAAGGTTTTGAAAGGAATCAAACCTATTAGCTTAGGTTTCAAACTAATCCGATCTTGTTACTGAGTTTGTACAATTCTGGAAATTCTTCAGATACTTTGAATTCTTTTCCGTCTGCAGATTCAACAAATCAGATGAGATTGAGTCAAAGACAGAGGTGGTCCCAGAAACGTTTCCTTTGGACATTTTGTTTTATTTGTCCAACTGTTCAGTGGACTGCCGCAGAGGTTGACAATGCAATATACGCGAGGAGAGGGAAGTCCCATGAGACTTTGCAATCTTCCCACTGTCCTCAAAGTGTTTGAAATGGAGAAGGAATCTAATAGAGAAAGAGAGGACGATGAAGTCACATGGGTGTACTGGAGGGATTATTGCAATATTTTTCAAAGGCGAGTTCCAGAACTCAAGGCCTCTTATTGGAAGATTAAAATTGGTTATTCAATTGATGAAGCGTAGCTCCCTCACCACCCACCCGCCCAAATGTTGCCGGGCTGGCAGAGGGTCGAACTTGAATTTCTGTCCCGTTTCTCCCCAGATTGGCTCAGATGTTGCTGCTGTCAGTCTCAATAACAATAGCGGTGAAATAAAGGAACAACAAAGAAGATTCATGAATACTTTTTGACCTTCCTAAAGAGTCTGTTTGGCAGAGTGTTTATCGCCCATTCTGGGTCTTTTTCAGATCAAACAAACAAGATTAAAGTGGGGTGGCTGCAGTCAGGAGGTTAGAGTGACGGGCTCTTTGCCTGGGAGGCTGTCACTTCACATCACTGGCTGCAGATGACAGGCGCTCTCATGAATGCTGATTCAGTGCGGTGAAACTTTTTTAGATGCAGCATGGTTCTGCACAACTCATTTGGACTTTTTGTTTTTTTATATTTGGTCCGGGAACAGTTTTTTATTAGAGTGATTTTATTTCAAAGTCAGCATACTTCCATACTTTTCTCTCTAAAGTCTGTACACTAAAGTCTGTGACTGTGTCCGAAGACTAATTTGCACTAATTACTGACATTATCTGCCAGATATGATGCACACAGTCATTGTGAACTTAACCTCTTTTTTACTGGTAAATGTGGGTTATTCTGCCACACATTATCACATGTTATCCATCTCAGCACCTTAAGAGGTTTCACTTCTGACTTTTGCTTTTTCTGCAAACGAGTCTCAGTGCTGTGCATTGAGGTGAGCCTCCGGCACTCAAAATGGACTTTGCTCATAAATTGCTTTTTCATCAGTAAATACTCCACCACACATTGTGGTAATGGTGAAGAGGACCTTTTATGCTTTTGGGTTTTTTTTTATTGTGTTGTAAAGCATTTTTGTGCTTGTAAAAAGTCTCCTAAGTAACAAAGTCCAGGCCAAAGGGAGCTCTCTCTCCCATAGAAGACGCTGCTCCTAAGCTTCCTGAAAAAGCTTGTTTGAGTTTCTGTTACTGTAATTTGGTGACATCACAATTTAGCAAATTATTTTAATGCACTGAACGCTTGCCTACGTCATCGCCTATTGTTTGCATATGCATGTCCCAAATTAAGCCTAGTTAGAGCGGCGAGCAGAGGCTGGAGGCTGCAGAGAGTTTGAGCTTGAGCCCTTGTGTTAACGCCGCTTTTTTCCAAATGAACTGAGAATGAGAGCGGAGCGGACATTCAGGGACACCGGCGGAAAATGAGAGCAGAGCGGGCACGTTGGTAGTCCTCTTCTCCGTCTCCCTGGGACCTTAGATCTTAGATCGTCTGTTTTTGAATTTGGAAATGTTTTACTGCATAACATCCGTAACAGTGTCCCCTACACTACAGTGAAAACACTGTTAGACGGAAAATCTCGTCAATGGCGGGGGAAGAGTTAAAAAAGAAAAAGAAACAGTGAGTTAAACCCTGCTGCTGACTGATGACATGTTGTGGACTGATCGAGCAGCGCAGCAGTTTGACACGCAGCATAATGCAGTGTGTGTAGTACTGGTGGAATGAAACCATGGCAACACAGGCCAAATCAAAGCAATTTATGCTTGTTATATGTTATTTATGGGCCAAAAATTTTATTTATCGGAATTATCGGTATGACGTCATAAGTCCCATAATTGGCAGATAATTATTGTGCATCCCCACATAAAAGTTACATTTCTCTCCTGGGAAACAAAATGCAAGGTGTTAAAATAAAATAAAATATAATAGAGGTGTAATCAAAGTCAGATCTCATAACATATACAACTAATATACCCGCTGGCCCGATATCAACCAAAGTAAGCTTATTGCTTTAAATACAGAATTTTCTCACACAAATGACGGCAGGAAACAATGTAAACAACTGATGGTAAAAAAAATATATATTTCGTTATTTGGTCCTAGTAGATCTTATTTACTTTTAGTAGTTGAACATTTTTATTCATTTGCATCTATTAGCTTTAGCAAGCGAGCAAACTTTGAACTGTAAAGCATGCCAGGCAAGTGTGTCACAAGTTGCCGACTTGATGTCATAAACGCATAAAAACAGCCAGCAATTTTTGTTTTGTCAGTGGTAGAAAAACCTTTATTCATTCATGTATTAAATAACATTTGTTGATCATGTTAAGTGTAATATGGTCTCAATGTTAACTGCTGTCTTTGCAGATATATTATTTCAAATGTATTAGGAGGAATAACTTCCCATCTTGGAAACGGAAAAGCTAAATGGTTCAGGAATATGTTTGTATGTAGGCTATTTAGCGTCTCAACTGCTCCATATTTAAGGCTATAAAAATATATATATACATATATAGTGACCCTGAATGGAGTTAAAGTGTTACTGTTTCACTGCACTGCTCTTTTAGTCAGATTTCTATTTCTACTTTGAATGTGTGAATAACACTGAAAGGTCGGCCCCTTCAGAGTGGATTATAATGAGGCCGCTGCACACACAGAGGTACAGAAGCAAGACCTAACTGACAGTTTGACAGCCGCAAGAATGAAAAAGTAAAGAGCAAAACAGATTAATCAGACAAACAAACACCCAAATCTAAAAGTAAAATGTAATTAGTAACCTTGCTGTCTCCTGTAAATACTTTATGGAGGCGGCGTGTGATTTGGAGTATTCATGGAGAGAGCATACAATGCCGGAAAAATGAAAGATGAGAGCAACTTGCACATTTAAAACACCGACCATTGAATCGTTTGTTAAATGAAACCAGTGTGTGTGGATTTGAAGAACATTTCAGAGAGCTTTAATGTGACGGTATAGTTGCACACGGTTACTCCGGATGTAATTTTCTAAATGACGTGCACAGTACTCGACAGTATGAGGAGGCGGAATCACGCTTTGGGAAGCTGATTGCTCTTGTTGTGAAAATCCCCTTGACTTCATTCACGCTGGAGGTGATTGACTCTATTTGATTTAAGTGTTACAAGCTCTGCAGATAATATCCTGTGCCATGTATGAATGTATGCGTGTAAGTGTTTACTTCTTTACTTACTTAACCCTTGAGTGATTCAATATATTCCCAAAAAAGAGACTAAATACTTTGACTATACTCCTTTGCAGCTGTGTGTTTCATAAAGTAACGCTCTGTTTTTGAAATAGCCATTATGAATGCTGCAGTATTAGAGGGTGTAAATGTTCAGTCTTTGAGGAGTTTTGGTTCTCTAGTTTGAGGTCAGTTGTCATAAATATTTAGCGGCAGTCTAAAAAAGTTGCTTCATAAATTTGGGGTTGAGTGACAGAATCAGCACAGTCGGCAACAACAGATTCAAAATGTGGGTCTCATTCATAGACTGTATAAAAATAATCTCATTGCAGATATATGTGACTCTCCACAGCCACTGTACTGTGACGGTTTCTGAACAAAAGGCTTCAAAAAGTCGACACAACATGTATGCAATGAACACATAAGAGCTTTTCAAAATGAATAACTCATCCTAAAGGTTATGATGAGTTATTTGTTTCTGGGATAATTGTAATATTACTTTTGAAATTTTCTTAGTAATTTGCTAAGCTACTCTTTTTAAAAAATGTATTGTTTTAGGTTACCTGTTAACATCAGGCAAGGGACTACTGATGATAGTCAGCTCCCGAGCTAGTTTAGGTGCATTTAAGTTTGTTTAAAAGTGGATTAATGTACATTGTCCTTTCTTAGATAAATACATTACAAATTATGAAAATGAATATTAGAACTGTAAGAGACTGGATTGGTTATTCTTGATTTATTAATCCAAGAAACAAGCAAACACAGGAACAAAGAAATCATGGCTCAGGCTGCCTCTCATAAAAAACAAACAAAAAAAAAAAAAAGCCCACCCAGGTGCATGCTGGTCGTACCTTCCTACCTGTCTTTACAAACACGGGTGCCCCATATTTCCCAATTCACCACAAAACAAAAAAACCTAAACTAAATATGCTTCGCAAAACATAAACCAAACATATTTTATTGACATAAAACAGAATGTAAAGCTCAGGTGTAATAAAAACTATGTCTCTGTCACCTTTGGACATCGGTTTTTATTAAATATAAACAGTGTTTTAATTTTTTTCCAAATTCCTATGTATAAAAACAACAAGTGATTATCTGTAGATATCTGTCTGACCCTTGAACTGAAGGCCTCTTTGTTGTTATAAATAGAAGAAGGTTCTTGCAGACTGCTGGACTTTTTTGTCATTCTCTGTCTGTGTGTATCAAATCTTCTTTCTTTACTCTTTTATCTCTATTATTAAATCACATTATCTACCACAAAACCTTCAGATAGAGACGCTGCTCATTTCTTTCTTTATTCTCTGAATGCTTTTGTTTGTGCTCTTTTTTTCACAAGCCTGCTTCGGTGCTCATTCCAATTCAGCGGGCTCGTTCTCAACTCAATTTGAATCGCTCACTTAAGGGGCAAAAACCTACGACACTGACACTATCACTCTGCGCTTCGTGCGTCCTAATCTTCTCCATTTTCTCACTTCTCCTCCCCTAATGTCTCCTGAATCCAGGTAATTCAGCAGTCACAGCTGCTGTGAAACTGGAATACAACAGCGAGAATGGAAAGAAAATACAGTTTAAAGGGAGCGTGGACTTTCTTATTTGTCTTCTCTCTCTTCCTCCTCTGCGAGGTACGCCGCCACCAACCACCGGTGAACAGTCGGTGGTGACTTTTTTCAGGAGTGTTACAGACATTCGAGGACATGTCTGCGTTGTGTTTTAATAACCCTGCTTGTCAGAATCAATCCAAATCTCATCAGACCGAATGAAAAGCGGCAGGGAGACGGAGACAACCAAAGAGCTTGTTTACGGCTGTCCTGGACCTGTCCAAAACAACCCGCTAAACTGTCCCGGGTCAGCTTTCACCTCATTACGTCTCCTTCTCCCCGTCAGATGTTTCTTTCTCCATCTCTCTGTATGAATGCTCCTGTTCCTCATTGTCATTTTTGGCAAATATTTTCTGACCCAGTTTCAGCTTTTCTTCTCACATGTGCTAAAGGTGAAAGCTAATGGAGCAGATCTGATGTTTTTGTTGTTTTTCTTAAAAAATAAACCCACCCTAGAAATGGAGCAAACGATATCGACTACCTTATCTTGTAAAGAGACCCAATTCAATATCTGCCAAAAGCAAAACATATCTCTCACTGTAACTGACAGTAATGCTTAGCTCAACCACATACTACCTGAGCACCTGAGCTAATAAAATTGGCAGTAAACCATAGACTCTAGGGCCCCTGAAAGTCGGAAATTTGAATCATCAGTCAAAGCCTCTGAGTCGACTGAGAATGCTTCAAGTTGAGCAGTCTTTTTTAAAAGAAATTATAGATAGACATTTCCTGCCTTTCCAGCTGTGATTTTGCCACCAGAATGTGTGTTTTTAACAAGACATTAGTGGCTTTTCCAGCTGTTACTGTGCCACCAAAAACGGGTGTTTTGTAGCGAGACATTGGTAGTATATCAAAATCCAAAATCCGGAAGCTAGTGGTTTGCAGAGATGCATTGAAGCATTTCCAGCGGTGATTGAGCACCAAAATGAAGCTTTTTTTTTTTTAGCGAGATATTGCAACACTTCAAACTGTAATGGTGTTTTTTAGAGAGATTGGAAGCATTTCCAGGTGGATTATTCCACTATAAGCAGGTGTTTTTTGATGAGAAATCAGCTGCATTTCTTTATTTTTTTATGATTAGTTTTGGGGCTTTTTGACTTTGTTTGAGAGGGCAATTTAAGCACGAAAGGGGGAGAGACAGGGAATTACACGCAGCAAAGGGCCGAGGTTGGAATCGAACCTGTGGTCGCTGTGGCAAGGATGAAGCCTCTATATATGTGGCGCCTGCTCTACCAACTGAGCTGCTGGGCGCCTCATCAGCTGCATTTATGCAACCAGATGCAGGGGTTTTTGTAGACACTGGATGCATTTTGAGCCCTAATTTGCACCACCAAAAGTGGGTGTTTTTGTCATGACATCTGCAGCATTTCTAACAGGGATTACACCACAAACAGTGGGTGTTTTTCAGAGAGACACTGGCAGCATTTTCAGCCCTGATTGTGACCAAAAGCGGATATTGTAAGCTCAGACATGATCTTTTTTCCTAACCATAACCAAGTAACTTTTGTGTTTTAGCATTTCCGCCATATATGAGTGAATGACTGAATGAATCTTTATTTTGAACATGTAAGAACAAAACACAAAAATAAAAGCAAACGGGCCTTACAGCAAGTCCAATGAACAAAAACAAAAAGATATAAAAAGAAATAAAAAGATAAAAGGCCTATCTAAAACTTACACATCTATCTCAATTACAAATACTAAAACCACTTAAACTTAAATATCACGTGTTCAGAAGGGAGTAGGTAGAAGTACACACTTATTTAATCCTACCACTATTTATACATTCACACTCTACATAAATTAAATTTTCCCAAATTTTTTATACAAAGCTCTACGATATGAATCAGAAACAGCTTTATTGCCCAAGTATGCTTACACGTTGTTTCGGCAACAGAAATCATGTAGTAGCTGCACTAATCATGGACCAGTTAAACCGTTCAGCAGCTCTGTGAGCCTCGTGTCCGTCTCACTGTAACTTTACTACCTTTATCACAGGGGGCAGACCCTCTGAGTGCTTATTTCAGCAGATTGGTGACTGACGTAGTAAAAGGAGGGGAGGAATAAAGATAATGTATGGGTTTACACCTTTTCAACATCCACGTTCAGTACTCAGGGGATTGGATTGCTACCCAGTCTGCCCGAGACGTGTGAAGTGACAAAGTGTAGATGGGGTCTTACTGTGATAACAGCAGCCATTATCAACACCACCCTTTCTTTTCATTCTCTCTCTTTCGTTGCTATTCTTCTCTCTGCAGCAGAGTCCTTTCTGGGTTTCGCAGCATGAAACCATTTTGCGTATAGATTTTTCTTTCCTTGTGTACATTGCATTTCATTTCTTTAATGCACTGACGCCTGGGAGCAACACCAGCTTCTCTCTCTCTCTCTCTCTCGCTCTCGCTCTCTCTCTCTCTCTCTCTCTTTCTCTCTCTCTTCAAAATAATCCCATTCGAGTTGCAATAAAAATAAAACGCTCTCCTATTGTCCACTCTTTCTGCTGTCCTCTTTCAGTAAAACACTCCTGCTCTCTGATTCCCTCCTCATCATCCATTCTGCCTGAATTGCAGCAGTAATAAAACGGTCCCCTAGTTCACTCTCTCCCTCTGTCTTTGACAAATGCTTTCTCGACCCATCTTTCACTGCAGCATTGTGTTCCTCAGGCAACAAAAAAAGCTTATTTCCTGTGTCCTTGACTACAGTAAAAATGTCCTTTATCTTAAATATCTATTTTCCTGTCAACAGCACTTCTGGGAGAAGCTGTTCTTTCTTTGTCAACAGAGTACACTGTTCTACACGAGCACACAATAAGAAAACACCTCTTGTTCTCTGCCGTTGTTTCTTGTTCTCGTCGACTGTTGTTGTTGTTGAAGTCACAACAGCTATTAAGAGTCTTTTTCCTCTCAATGAATATCCTCTTCTTCTGACTTCCCACTGAGCTCTGAGGACAATAACATCCCTCTGATATTTCTCCTCATCTTTGTCATTTCCTCCATCATTTCTGCACCTGCCTGGGTAGCAGCAGGTCTCGCAGATGAAATGAGACCGCATTGTGTCTCCTCTCTCTTGTTCTCACTGAAATATAGTCTAGTTACATTGAGTTTGGACCACGTGGGAACCAACTAACCAACTTTTGAGTGGAAACTCAAAAGAACGTTCTGAGTCCCAGTTCAGGATCTGAATCCTTCAAACAAACTTCTCCTTCAAATGTTTTGGAGAGAAATTTTAAACCTTATCTAGTCCTTTCCATGGTTCTCGATGCAATTGTGATGCCATTTGCAGTGCGTGTGTGTGCTCTAATATGGTAATCAGTGTGAATGTCGAGACATCCCAGACAAATTTAGCACTGACGCAGTAGAAACAAGCTGCGTCTCCAGGCTGCAGGCCTTCTGACAATTACTGTCTTCTCTCCACTCTGATCTCTCGTCTTTTCCCTCTGTTCCTTTCTCCACCTCCCTCGTCTTTTGCTCCCATTTCATCTGTTTCAGTGCCTTTTCCTGGGGCGTGTTTGCAACCCGCAGAAAGTATAATCTTCAATCTCTTTCTTCATTTGTCTGTCTTAATGCCTGATTTTAGGACAGTCAGCGTAAGCAAACAAGATCATTGTTCAAAAAGACAACAGGACTGTTCATCAGCATCGCTGCGTTCGACACGATGAGCCACCAGGTGGGAAATATGTTGGATTGTTTGATGGTACATACGTGTAAACAGAACCAGCAGAGTTTCTTGTTTTGACCTCTTTAGAAAACCAGAGAAAACTGAGTGGTGAAAGAAAGATGTTGAGGTTTTGTGTAATGCGCAGCAGTAAAATATCAGTGTAACTGAATCAAATACTTGTTTTTATGTGATCTGAATTGGCCTTCACTGCCATACGAACCATCTGAATACATCTGATCGAATGTATTAATAGCTGTTGTTTATATAATTGCATGAGCCGAACGCAGTGGCTTTAAGGCTTTAAGGCTCAGAGAACTACATTTTAATTTCTTGCTTTTCTAGTTGAGCATCAGCAAGTTCTGAAAGGGTTGCACAGTAATATCGGCACATGCATGTATTCAAAGTTTTTTTTTGGTATTGTGTCTCATGAATACAAACTGCTGCCATACAAGTGCATAAGTTTAGCCTGTTTTTTTTAAACTAGGGCTGTACCCGATTCAAAATTATGAGTCAAATCAGATTCCGTCATTAAATATGCCGATTCTTTTTTTTCACCATACAGACTTTTTTAGCTTGAACAAGTTTCAGCAGAACATTCAGTTTGACAGCAACATTTATTTAATATATAAACACTAGGTGGTGTCACTAGGTGGGTTTCTTTTAAGCCTCAAATTGTGCAAATTGAAATCTCGAGTATAATATAAGGCTAATGGAGACGTCTCACAGCAAATTGACTAGACCACTGAGGAACCTCCAACTGATGATTTAAGTCTCCAACTTTCTGGGGGCAACCCTAATTAAAACCACTTTATAAAATCCTAAAACTATGTAGTGTTCAGACTTCCTGGTCTGAATCCCGACAGAAGAAAAGATACAGTGAAGCTACCTGTTGCCCTGTAATGACCACGCATTAACACGGCATCACTACGACCACAACGAGCAGGTTTAAAAGTCAGCACAGTATCTCTTCACCTCTCTCTCTCCTTAGCTAATGTTTTCTCTCTAATGGATAATTTACACATAGAATCCAGCATAAATCACTGCAATACATGAAAAATTAAGTCCTGGTCTACAGTGGTTTCTTACCAGCGGTGTGCTGGCAGCTGAGGGGCTATAAATTGTTACTCTGCTATCCAAGTCAGTTTACTTTAAGCTGATAGGAGGACAGCAGTAAAAGCAGTCCACTGCATCACGCTGCTGCAGCCTGCGTGGTTTGTTTTAAACACGGCTCTGTATTTGTGTTGCCAACTTGATCATTATATTTTGCTCTGGTAACAAACAGATAAACACATCACACTCGTGGTGTAACTGTTATGAAATGTGGCGTTCATGAAGTAAATTCTCTTGACACTTTGCATCTTGTCAACCTGTGGTAGAAAATGTATTCTCTCCTTCCTCCGTCCCCTCGGCTCGGTTCTCACCCCGACACTTGTCAGTCATGTTGATGAGCTGTCAGCCAGCCTCACACGGAGATAACTGGAAAATCTCTACGGATGTTCAGGGAGCAGCTGATCTCCAGTAAATGAAGGTTTCAAGATGTTTACTGTGGTTTTGAATGTTTTACTTCGCCCTGTGATTCCTGTTCTTGTTGACTTTAGCTGCTGGTGCCAGCTTGATCGCTTCTGCCTCCACATCCCTATAAAAAATGAGAAGATCCTTTCTGGGAGTTGGGAGTATTAGACTGACACAGATTTATTAGATAAGAGAACCTTCTTGTCAGTGAGCAAGACATTGCATCTCTGCTTGACACCCCCTCTTCATTTAAATATGCCTCTCATATGCAAAGAAATGCATATTTTTAAATAAATTATCGCTCCAGTGATGTAAAATTAGTAGTTAAAAACACAGTAACAGGTCTAAAAACACGCTAATGGCCTCTAACCAACATTGCAGAGAGATTTTGGACAGAATAAACAACATGCTGATTATTTTACTGATTTCACAGCATTGCATGGATATAATGTTTGTCCTGTGGAAATGACACTGGAGTAAAGGTTGAAATGTTCTCTCTCTGAGGGACATCACTGTGTGAAAATTTTGAAATTTTGTCTGTGGGACTGGAGGATAGCATCATAATCACCAGAATACAGTAGATGTTTGCTTTTCTGTATATTTTGCAACCCATAGATATCTAATATTTGTATGGTTTTATGTGTTGAAAAATTACATTTCTTTACATATCTTTCAATAAAGCTGTCCACCCATGTCTTACTACTTTTGGTGGCACAGCTGCAGCTAGAATTGCCGGCAATGTCTTGTAAAAGACCAACCCGTTTGTTGTTGTTGGTCTGATACGGTGGTCTGCAGTGGCTTGGTACTTCAGAAATGTTGATATGATACTGGCAAAACCCTAGATATAATCTATGTGTAGACAAGAACGGCCCTACTAAAAATGGAGTATGCATGCCAGGCCAGTAGTTGGCGGTGTAACTTTGTAATGGCACACCATAGGAGGCCACCACCCGCCTACTCAAAGCGCAGCCATGACATCACCATTCTTACAGTATCCACGCATTTACAGGACAGAAGGGGTGGCGTTATAAAAATTATACTCTCAAAAGTTTGCGTCATCAGGCCCCAAAACGCTGTCGTCATGTGAACAAAAGGTCAAACTGCAACAAAAGTTTAACACTGTAAGAACCGTTGCAGAATAAACAGCCGGAGAAGTCCAGTTGTATGAACAGATAAATGCCCTTAAAGGCAGTGGTTTACAATACTCACAGACAGGATTTCACAACTCTGAACAGCACATTTAATGGAAACTAGTTTATGTTTTGTCACAGCAGTCATGTTGCAAACAGTAATAATAAGCCATTCACGTTATAAAGCCATCCAGCAGAAATGCGATTGGCCAGCGCAGGGCCTGATGATGTCATTCTGCATTGCAGCAAAAGTTGAGCCTGGTCAACTATTTCGCCATTGCTGGAGGTCTTTGCGTGGTCCCCTCTGCCCTGATGGAGCAAAAGCTACATGATCCTGTGGGCACCAAGAATGTTTGCAGCAAATTTCACTGCGTTCTTGCCAGTACTTGTGTTTCAACCAACACAGCTAGAAAAATACAACCTTCAAGACGTTTTATTGCAGTCGTCATCTGTAGTGAGGATCCACGATCTCTATCAGTGACCGGTAGGAGTCAGAAAAGCCTTTCCTTGGTCTTGTCACAGCGTCACTTGGGCCTGTTGAGTCCAAAGACCGACAAACTGACTGATGAGATCTCCTTCCTCTGAGCGGCCCTGTGGCTGCCTCACACTTTCTCAGACGGAGTAATGGAGCGGAAACAGATCAGACAGGCTGTGTTGTTCTGCCAACCGTGATCCATTTTACACACAACACTCAGCCTTATGATGTGATTTCTTTTCTTAAAATATCCCCTCAGTGGTCCAAACTTCTTGTTTGGAGAATCTTCATTTTGAGAAAAATGTAAAGAAATACAACAAACTGTCATTACTACGAGTATACTGTGGTGGAGTGTTTGCAACTAATGCATATCATATGTATATCTCGGCACCCTCCTTATATTTTATACATTGAAGATCCTTTTGATGATTTTTTCATGCGCTGTGAGGCTGCATTCAGTCTCACTGCCAGATGTTCCCTACAGCTGTACCCAGTGAAATCTGTAGTCCAGTATCAAGAAACTGATGGTTAAGGCGCTGAGTAGCTCAAAAAAACACCTGCATTTCGTAGCACAACACTTAAAAATGCCCACTAGCTCAGTTGGCACCCCTTGTACAGAGGCCTCGCTGTAGCAGCCATGGGTTCGATACCGGCCTTGGCCCTTTGTTTAATGTCATCGTATATATAATCATTATAATATAGTATAAGTCAGTATGATCATAACATACAACTCTAAAGCAAAAATGTAAAACACAAAAAGTACACAAAACAAATACTAAAACAGTATGTTAATATATGCTGTAAATAATGTTTTGGTCTTGATTGTCCGTCATTGTACTGTGTTCTATATTGTCATTTATTGAAACTTGATTCATTCATTCATTCACTCATTTATTTTAACTTTGTGAATGTGTGAAGGGTTTTGTAATTTCATGTTTACAAAAGTGCTAAATAAATGAGGCTTTACTTGTGTACTTACAAAATCACGATCAGAACTGAACTTCAAACCTTCTCAAAACCAGACATTAACTTTAGAAGTTGATTGTTGCAGCTGCTGCTCGGGTTTTGCTGCATGTAGTCTGTTTCCTGGCAGACTAATAAAATCCACTGGCATCATTTCGATGTGCGTTGACACTTTTGTGATGGCAAACAGTCAGTGGGAGAGGAGTCTGGAGAAGCTGGAGGTGTTGAACTGTGAACAGGCTGCACAGACCAAACCTCAAGCCTGGCATTTGGCCGGGTGAGACTAGGATATATATAGAAGGCTAATTTCAATGAATGGATAAAACTATGAATGCTAAAGGAGGGCTGTTGATGCAGCTGCAGCTGGATTAATAATAGAGCGCGTCTTTCATGTCTGGTTGTGAAAAATTACAAAGCAAATCATGAACAGTCATTTCATTGTTCATCACTTGTTCTTTGAATTAGACCGGCCCACGCGGTTTTCAAAGGAGCAGCATAAGCAGAAGAG
Source organism: Plectropomus leopardus (assembly GCF_008729295.1). Classification (NCBI taxonomy): domain Eukaryota; kingdom Metazoa; phylum Chordata; class Actinopteri; order Perciformes; family Serranidae; genus Plectropomus; species Plectropomus leopardus. The sequence continues at coordinate 33,654,976 of NC_056470.1, read as the reverse complement.
GAAGAGCCAGAAAAACACTGAAAGCTTTAACATTTAACAAATCTGCTAATTTGTATTTCCTCAGCGTGCCATGTAAACCTGCTCTATTCTGCAGCTAAATATGCACAATGAAATCTTACCCTTCTTTATAGGAGGACACCGGCAAGAAAATTGTTGTTTTTTAATCTCTAATTTATTGTTTGTTGTTTAGTTTAACTCTTAACTCTGCACTATGAATATTTCAATATATGACATCTAAATACTTTATGTGCTGCAACTGGAAATTGATAGATTTTGGTTGTGTTGTAATTCAGCTGAGTTAAGTTAAATAGTTAAGGGCTGAAGTCAGACCTGCTGTGGGCCAACAGTGGTTTTATAGTTTATATATGTGTATATATATATATATTAACCTTAATTAGCGCACAAACATACATTCTCTAACCAAACCTGTTGACCAACAGCAGGTCTGACTTTAAAAACAATAAACATGAACTTGCATAAGTATTTAAATGTATCTGTAATGCAGAGTAGTCCCTTCCTCTAGTTGTAAAGTATGTTTACATTTTATTATTACAGAATGTGAACAGAAAAGCAATATTCTAAATATTATGTCTTGTTGAGTTATTTTATCTACTTTTCATACTGTTGGCTCGTTTCATCTGCATCAGTTTTATACACAGCTCATATATGCAAAAACAGAATCTGCAAAGTAACAAATAGCTTTTAAGATGTAGTGAAGTAAAAGTGTAAAGTACTGCGAAATTCAGTACTCAAGTAAAGGCCAAGAATGTAAAAATTGCAGTTAAGTTCAATACTTAAGTAAATGTAATTAGCAGGGGAGAGCTGTGTGATTTTTGGAGCAGCAGAAAAAAAGACTCTACAAACTCAAGAAAAAAACAATCCCGGCTCACGTCCCCTCTGTGCGTCCCCCTCACCTGTTGCTGGACTGTTAGAGCCTGTTGAGTCCAGCTGAGTGACAGCTGAGGCGATGAGGCGTTTCCCCTCTGAGCAGCCCGATGGCTGACCCGCACAAACAGCTCTTCAAGTGGCGTAATGAGGCAGAAGCAGGAGGGACGGGCAGCCTTTCCTGTTGTTCAGCTCACAAGGGCCGGCTGTGTGACGCTCCTTTGTGGTTTGTTTTGGAAAGGCGTTCAGACTTATCAGGCCAAAACCAGCTGAACTGATGTGTCGTGACATGAGTGAGAGCACAGCCCAAACACAGATTTCATGGTGTGCTCACTGTAATTTTGACGTAACAGAGGTTTCATCTTTCTCTCTCAGAAGACAACAGTGGAGCAGAGTGCAGTTGTGTCTGGCAGGGAGGAGAAAAGCACAGTGAAGTGTGTAGTGAAGTGGATTCTGTTCTGTCACTCGGTACATTTACATGCACAATAAAGTGGAGCTGCAGTTACAGCTCGATTAGGCCATTTAATTGGACTGTTGTTCTTGTCCCAGTATACAAGCACTGGGGGAGAATCCATCTATTGACAGGAGTATGTCCCAGACCTGCCCCCCTTCAGCTGGCTGCTATTAGACCTTCTTCCACTTCACCTGTAACGTAACATAAACAAGTTAGCAAGCGGCAAATGGATAGCATGTCGAATGGTGACAAGATGGGTAACTTGTCAGGTGTGGAGATCCGGGGCGTCTCCACGGGTCAGAAGAGTTACAAATATGACTCGAAACAGCTCGTTACCGTCACAACATGTTTAATGTTTGCAGGGAGACTCAGACATTCTTCACAGGTCATACTTTTGTAAAAGCAGAAACAAATATAAAGTTTAGAGTCCCAGCTTGTAGCAAAAGCAGCGTGTTGATCCAGGCGGTGACTCCTGTCTGACCCTGATGTGTCCAGGTTACATCCTCACACGTTACCATGGTTACCAAAAGCATTTAAAGAAACAGTACACAGAGAGGCGATCATTACACAGGCTTCACATTTTATACTCTACTCTTTACTTGGTACCTTTGTCTTATTGTGCTTTTTTTCGTCCTCTTCTTTTGTTTTTCTTGGCTTCTTCTTTTAAAATTTAAAATAGGAACCTCTAAAACCGGAGCATCAATCCCTTTTGCAGAAAGAAAACTAAGGCTCTGTCTTCCCCGTCATTTCTTTGCCCTACCTTAATGTGCGGTGCAAACGTGGTATTCTGTCATAATTACACACATACTTTCCCATAAATGCTGCAGCTTGTTCTCTGCATGTTTGTGTTAAATAGATCTAAAAGGACCAAACATGGTATATCACTATAACTACGCTGGTATCTCCCTGCAGCTGATGACGCTACGTTACGTGTGGTGCAAATCCATCACAAGGCCTTTGCATTCTGCTCATAAAAATTAGCATATCTCGAAACGAAAAAATCTACACAACTTAATACCTTATGGAGTGTCTCCATTTTTACATTTAGATTTTTTTTTTTAAATTTTGTGATTGATTTGTGTGTTCATTCTCTTTTGTACAACTGAAATTACACAAAGTGACAAAAATGACAAAGAATATGCAGTGGAGGGAGAGGTGGAAAACCAAGTGGCAATAGTTGAATAAAAACCCCACAAAAAATAACAGGTAGAGAGAATTCCCATACTTTTATCAGTAATTATTATTATCATTATTATTTTACAGGATACTTGAAGAATAGAGAGACCTAACTTTTTTCTTTTCTTTTTTTGAGGAATCACAGTCAATTAATTAAGTAATTTCTCCTCACTACTCTTTTCTCTAACATTAGTACCTTACATCATAAATATTAATACACAATACTAAACTTTACGCATTCAATTATAGAAGTGTCTCTCTTAATACAGAGTAATCATCTAGTACAAATGACTGAGCATCCAACCACACAACTCACTGATGATTATCTGTCATGCAGTGACTCAGCTTAGACTACAGACAGACAGACAGCTCCACAAAGAGACACTGGTGTATGAGTCTGACGTAACACAGTGAATTAAAAGCTGCAGCATTTCTGGTTTTACACTATGGATCACGACCCGCCTTCTTACTCGTGTTTTACAGACCCAGAGGCCTGATAAAAGAGAGCCGGAGCATTATACAGCAGATCTAATATCAAGCATGCAGAAAATACAAAGCAGCGGGTCAGGGTCCTTTAAGGCGCCGTCTTTCTCTCTCTCACTTTGTTATTCACCTCAATTTAAATTCCACATCTCGGCTCCGTCCCTGCGGGCGTCACTTCACGCTGCCTTTGCTCGAGAGTATTAAGAAGCAGGAATTCATTCTTCCCCACTGCAATTAGTTTACTTAATTTGCCCATGAAATGGTGCAGCCTCCGCCGCCTGCGAAAGGACCGTGTTTAGCACTGAACAGTGACCTATAATTGCACTAGAAACGTGCATCAGAGCCTAATTGCGCTTTGTATTTGGTATGCATATATTACTCATACAGATGTACATATTTACCATGTTTATACGACTGGGAAGCAGAGCAGGGCTTTAATTGATTGGACCTGTCATCTCGGGTCAAGAGGTAAAAGCTTGTTTTCACAGCAGTTCAAAGCTGTTTTTGGTGTTGTATGTCGCAATGACCGGATGCTCCGATTTTATTAGCCAGCACTTTCTGAGATGCTCGTTTACCACAGAATGATGGTTGCTAACTGTGTGGTAACAGACACTTTGTTAAAACATGGGCAAAAGGCGGGGTACGCCATAGACAGTTCCCTATTTCAGGGAATACCAATCCAATGAAATTCAATTCCTTTTTTGTCCCAGAGAGCAATTTGTGTTGCAGGGAGTATAAAAACATAATAAAAACACATAAAGCACAAACAATATGACACAGAAACATACAGCAGTTGACATTAATCTGTACACAGGGTGACTTGTGCCTGTGAACATTCAAGCTCCACAGGAGCAGATTAATGAGTGTCCACCATAACTCTACAGGGCCTGTAATAATTCAGTGCACCTTAAAAACTCCTAACAACATAAACAATTTCCAGTGTAGTACTCAGCACTATCACCAGGTCATGACAGTCACAGTAATGCAGCGTCAGGACCAGCACCATAAAGGCCGATGCTGCAGTATAGCTCACAAATACAGTATGTACTGTTACTGTCACTCTCCCATCAACAACATCATCATCAATACTACATTTTCAATATGTATGACTGCTGTCACCCAGGCAACGTCATCAACAACATCATCAATACTACAAGTACAATATGTACTGTTACTGTCACCTCGTCATCATCATCCTCGTCAACACCATCAGTATCATACCGCCCTCCATTTTTACACAAGAACCAAATGATGGCGGCATCAAATGAGGCATGACGGGCATAATATTTAACACACGAGCGTCCGCCTCTAGTGTGACAAATAATATATACGTTGGCAGCACTTTCTGAACAATAACAAAGGCAGAACATGAGAATCACAATCATTTACCGTCTCTGTTATTTGGCAGCTGGTCTCGTGCTCTGCTCGGGGGGAATCTTATTGTTTTCCCACGTACCGTCCATGGTCACGTCTTTCTGGCTTTACGTTTTACATAGAGCTCGTTACAGCGCTTTTCCCTCCGTTCCTGGCTCAGAGGCGAAACCATTCTGTCCCCCTTTTCAGCAATCAGTTGTTATATACAGAACGACGACGGCAGCGTAACGGCGTGATATTCCAGCCTTGTAAATGCAGCTATTGTTTGTAACAGTATTAGTGGGGAAAGTGAAAGCTTTTCACATTTCATCTTGCTATTTGCTTTCTTTCTGTGGTGGTTCTGGGATTTTCACAGCCTCCTCTTGAATGCAGCTGCTTATGGCAAGTGGTTGATAACTTTGTATAAAGTCCTGATGTAAGCTTTGTGCTGGATTGTCCCGAAATTAGAAGAAAATAGGATAATACAGGCAGAGGGCAGAGATTCTGCAGATTAATACTCCTCCAATACTTCCAGTGGGTTATAAATGAGGATTGCTAGAGTCCATACATTGTTTTTTTTTATTTTGTGAGAAAAACTTGAGTGGATCTTGAACAAAGCTTTATAGCATCGCAGAACACAAGTGTGACAACTAATGACTCTGTCGCTGGTAAAATTCTCAAGCAGTTATGGAAATGTAGAGTTCTAATTATCTAATTATAAATTTTGGGTTAGGGTTAGGCTTAGCAACTTCCAGGTAATTTTCTTGTTGTTGTTGCTGGTTTTACTTTTCTATCTGTCTTTCTTATCTATCTTTCTATTTTTTTTTTTTTTTTTTTTTTATTTATTTTCAGTTTTTTTTCTTTTTTTTTTTTTTTTTTTTTTTTTCCTTTTTTGGCTTAATTTTGGGTAATTTCTTAAGTTACTTCTTGTATCTTTTTACAAATATGATGCAATTTTTTGCATTTTCCATTTCTTAAGTTGCTCTTGCCATTTTTCTCATACTGTTAAAAATATATGAAACCAGTTTGCTTAGATTGCGAAGGGTTAAAGGAAAACAAGTGATTTCACACAGTTATGCCTTATGAACTTATGTTTGTCTACATGGAGCATGCTGTCCTCACATGCATTTATTTCCTGAGACATTCTGTAATTATCCCTCGTGACTGACAAACACATAAAACCCCGAGCAGCAGGTTCCTGCTCTTTCTTACTGCATCTCTGACTTTGCAATCTCATCTTCATGTCTTGCTGTTAAACCATCTGTGTGCACGGTGCATGCGACAGTCGACTCGGGCCGCTTAAACACAAACGGCCTCACCTCCTTCTCTCCCTCTATATCACACCTGCCTCTCCCTCCTCTATCCCTGTCGTCCAGTTAGCGCTAAATAATTCACCAAAGCCACCAACAACACATGTAAACACATAAACAACTCTGCTTGACCCTCTCATTCTCCACCTCCACCAAGGCTGAGTGTTAGTGCCCCCTATGGCCGCAACAGGAAAACACCAGCAGGCTCGGTGCACGTCCTCTGCCCCCTCGTCCTCCATGCTACCCCAAAACAACATGACTACAGCCACAGTGCTGTTGCTTGAATCTGCCATCAGTCTTCAATGTGCCCTGAACTTCCTCTCTTAATAAAAGAGATTTTATCTGAGTTCTGTCAAGCACTTAATATGCCGGTTTTTGAAAAGTGCTATACAAATAAAGGGTATCATTATATTCTTACAGCACAAGAGGCTTTCAGGAGTTAACACCAGTGTGCTAAATCCATTTTGTCATTTAGATGAAGAAGTGAATGTCATCAGTATTAAGTGTCACTCTGTCAGAAAATGGCCAGAAATACACCCTTGAAATGAAAATGCAGCAGACTGCTAACTAAAGCCTCGTGGAGTAGAAACTGCTCTGTAATTCAAAGCCAGAGCGATCAATTCTGCAAAAAACAAAAGACTGTCAAGACTGTGCAAGACTGCAGCTGAACACTGCTTATTTATAGAGTTAGTCACTAAAATAAAAAGGGAAAACATTTTTATTCTGGCTTTTTAAAATGATATGTGATACAAAAGAAAGGCACAAAAACAAGTATCAGTGGCAAATGTGGGGAGATTGGAGCCAATTTTAATGCTTTTTTTTTAACATTCATGTAACCTAAGAGGCCACATGAATCTTTAATGTAATCTGAATTCAACAAAATAAACCGAGCAAGATAATACGACCATTATATCGAACCCCCTGCCGTCCACACTCCTGTCCTAAATAGGGGTTTATGGAAAATGTGATTTATTTTGTTCAGAGGATAAAGTAAAAGTCCTCGAGGCTACACAGTAATCTGAGGGCAAACACAAGAGCATTTCTTATAGAAGAAGAAAAAAGTGTGTTTTCAAGACAATTGTGGCCAAACAGGCAGCATCGCTGACAAACAACCTGTTTTTGAGCTGTTTTTCTCTTTATTGGCTTTTGCAAAAACAGTAACAAAATAAACACTTTTAAATCACATTGATCAACAAAACAAGCCAGACATAAAAACTCAAGACAGTAGGTGAAATATTTCTACATGTGGAAAGATGGACAATGAAAGCTTAAAATCAAAACAAAATGAATTGTAACAACAAGAAAATCGAAAAACATCAATAACCAAAGGTAAGATATAAGATTTAATTTTGTTATAGTAACTCTTTTGAAAGAAATTCAATTTTTTTTTATTTTTTATGGTTAAATGTTTTCGGATGACCTTTCAAGCAGAAGTAGCTGAAACGTAGCTTGAATCTCTCCAAATATGAAAGTGCTGAGTTCAAATCGAGTCCTGCAAATTAAGCAACAATATATATCATGAGTCCTTGCCCTCTAAAACTTCACATAAAAACAGATTCTGATCTGAGGCTCCTATTATCAGGATGACATCATGTGTCCTTGTGTTTCATAACAGAATCGACTAGAAGGACACTCAACCAACAATTACATTAATATCTATGCTGAAATGTCCTGTAAGCTGAAATATAAGGTCAGAACATGTACCATACATTAAAAATAATGGAGTTGTATCATGAACTCACTTACTGGTTTGACAACTTTTGTTTTAAAGCCTTGAAATTGGCATTTAAAACTTCAAAAATAAGTAAGTAAGTTGGGTTTAAATACGGGGGTCTATGGGGATTAACTCTGTTCTGGTGCCAACCTCAAGTGGCCGTTAGACGAGCTGCAGTTATTGTCTGATGGCTTCATTTTTCAGCCACAGAGCTTGCTGCTTGGCCTGTGCACACTTTCATATGCTGTAATTTATAATAGTTACATTTAGGGCTGATGTAATAATTGTTTTTGCAAAATCACAATTTGAAATTCATTTCCAAGACACATTTTTAATGATAGTTCCAGCTGTTGGAAAAAAAGAAGACAAAATCTGCTAATCTTTCTTCTTTTATTATTTATTGTCTTTATTATTTGTGAGCTAAAGTTGTTTATTTGTGATTTGTATTGATTAGCTCTAGTACTTATTTGTAATGAATACAATAAATATACGAAGGGCTGGGTGGGGGGTGCCAGGGGAAGCTTGTGCGAGCCACAGCTGAGCTCAGTCTGGCACTGAGAGTTGGCTGTTTTCTGTTCATAGTATTTCCTTTGCATGTCTGCAGTTTAATTCATAGATTGCAATTTAAACCGACACTGCAACATTGATCAGATTCACTGACATCGAGGGATCTGACTTTGTCATTTGATTTCCACGATGTATGGTCACCCTCTTCAGCCAGTAGGGATCTGTTAATACATTATTCATTTTTGGGCCAACCATATAAGAGATTCTTGTGGGAGTAGGCGGGATCAGGTTTGAGCTCAGGTCAGCAGAGGTCCATCTGCGACAGAAGAAGTGTATTTAATGAGTCCTCTGTGGGTCCTTAAGCCTTTGGAGCCTTTAGACAGCACCGATAAATAAATGACACTAGGTGCACAAAATCAATTCCCACCGGCTTTTCTGTTACTTCTGTATCATCTTTATCTGGAGACGGTCTGCTGAGTGTGCGTGCTCTTTTCCAGCCACTTATTTCATAATCGTACAGAAAAGTGTTTAGGTGCTTCCCTCTGTGGCTGCTACATTCTGCTCTATTTCTGTTTGTTCAAATCTGTGCTGTCAAAACATCTCTCTGCAGCTCACGCCACCTTAGAAGAGTTCAGTTCAGTGAGCAGGTTTAGATCTTTGTGCACTGTAATCAGTTCTCCAACTGAACTGCAGCCTGGTTTCATCATGTTCATCTAACAAACAGTTGAGAAGTGTTCTAACAAGTTTCTCGCAGATCTTAAAAAAAAAAAGTCTTAAAAGGTATTTAACTCTTAAATCTAAAAATAAGGTCTTAATTGGTGTAAACATGTCGTGAATCAGTCTTTCAAAAGTCATCAAACCGGTTTTATAAAATATATATAATTTACCAAATTCCTCTTGCTGTTTAATCAAGGTTTTATGGTTGAAACAAGCCATAAAAAATAAAAATGGCTGGTACAAGGCAAAACATACAAGGCTCAGAATATTTAACGCAAACAGTTTTTTCAAACTTTGCATGATGGGGAAAGTGGTGTGAGTTCACTTTTTTTTTTTTTTAATTGTGGTTATTGTAAAATCGGTCTTAAATTTCACTCATTAGTTGTGAAGTTAATCTTAAAAAGCCTTAAATATAACATGCCGTAAGCTGAAGGAACTCTGTTTAAACTGCGTCTGCAGAAAGAGAGACAAAGTCGACCATTGCATTTTGGTGGACTAGGCACTGAATTTTAAGAAAGGTGCATTACCTTACTATTTCATTTAGAAACTTTTAAACATTTTACGCGATATTACAAAAGCTAAAATATGGCAGCATGCTTGGGAAAAGACTGGGACTAACTGAAGGGTAAGCCAGTGGTTATGTGGCTTAAATGTGTAAAACTGAAGCAGCAACCAGCAGGTTTTAAAAGTCAAGCTAATTTGAGGGAGTCTTAAACCTGCATTCTTTCTAATGGTCAGCAGGGGGCGACTTTACTGGTTAGAAAATTTGAAAGAGATTCTACTTCTCACTTGATTTATTACCTCAGTTTTCATTTTCATAATGAGTTTATGGTCTCAATCCCTAGTTTCAAGTCTTATAATAATAATTAGCCATTTTAGAGTTATATAAATAATAAAGCAGATTTTGCTTTAGGGCGTGGCTACCTTGAGATTGACGATTCAGATCCACTCGCTCATCCAAATATGGTCACTTCTGGCTCCAAAAAAATAGATGGCGAAGGCCGAAATGCTGAAATCGAGGCTTCAAAAAGGCAGTCCACAAACCAATGGGTGACGTCACAATGTCTATATCCGCTTCTTTTATACAGTCTTTGGTTAATCCACTGCTTTGGGCCTTTAAATCCACCGCAGGGTTCAGTCAGTGGCTTTTTCACCGTGTTAAATGACCTGAATCAAACAGGCAAATGGTCGGTGCAGCAGAACACAGTAAGTTCACAGTGTGTGACATCACTGGTGTTTTGTTGCAGCTAATTTGTCTCCATCAAACCTGTTTTTTTTTATTTTTTTTTATTTTTTTTTTTGAGCTGAAAGACTCAAATGAGTTAATCTCATCCCAGACAGTGAACCCAGCACAGATCCCTGAGGAGCCCTCAGATTACTGCTCTGCTACACATCAAACTGACACTTACAGCCAGAAAAACACTCATTTAAGACACACACACACACACACACACACACAAACACACAATAGTTCATTAGCAGCAATTTGGCTGATCGGGTCAGCTCAGGTCACAAAAACAACATATGACTTAGCAAAGGAGACGTCCACTTTTAATGACCGTGACAGCGTTAAAGGACTGCTGACCTCATCCCAGGTTCATTTTAATGTTTGGTTATTTTTCTTTGTCTTGTGACTTAGAATTGATTTACAAAAGGGAGTAAAATGTTTATTGTGTACTGAAATTAATCGCCCTTTCTGTGTTTGAAGTGAGAAGAAATGCATTTTTTTTCTAGATAAGTTTTCCTTCTCTTGCTGTTATCACCTTTTCAAATGTACAGTAGGATGCAACAAGTCCGCACATTTTCTGCTTTTGGCATTGTGGAAAATGCAGGACTTAAGTGTCCTCAGTATAAGCATCTTTTGGTTTGCAGATCGTGTCTATTTTTGCTGCCTCATGTCTATTTCAGCGTAGGAGAGATAACTCAGGAAAGGTAACCATTACTTTTTGTGATCAAAGTTGTTCAGGTGTTTGTCTTTCCGTTATCGCTCGCCTAACACGCGCGGTGGCTGCAAACGAAATAAACCTGCTAATGTTTTGAACATCCATCGCCATGCTTCTTGGAATGTTTTAGCAAAAGAAGTCGCATAACATTACTGAATGAAAATGCAGTCATCTGGCAATTGTGCTTTTCGAAAATTTTACTCAAGTTTTGGACCAGTGTGTGATGGGAACCCGCCCAGAGTCACATGACTGGAAACTGCAGCACACTGTTATCAGGTTGCTCACTGTGCCAGGAAGGCCTAATTCTTTATTACCCACATGGAACCATGACATCACCTTCCTCGGTGCAAGCGTTTTATTGCAGTGAAAGCTAATGTGATTACAGTAACAGGTTGTTTTTTCTCTGATTGTGTGTGCATGCCATGTGTTTCTACCCCTCAGGATTTAACAGAGTATGAACACACATACTTTCTATCCAAATGGCTGCACGTGCTGTATGTATGAAATTGTCATGATTCACCAAAACGCACAAAGAGCGGTTCCTTCTCCATCCAAATGCGCATACAAGATGGGTTAGTAGTGCGGAGATAGAAGAAGAGGAGGAGGAGGAGGAGGAGGGAGAGGGGAGGGGGTGCAAGCTACGTCTATCTGTCCGAGAGAGAGAGAGAGAAAAGTGCAGCGCGTGCCTGCATCTTTATTCCAGCAGACCCCTCCTCTCTCTCTCTCTCTCTCTCTCTCTCTCTCTCTCTCTCTCTCTCTCTCTGCCATCTGATGCTGACTGGAGGTGAAGCGGTTTTCTCTCCCCTCGTCATCCCGGGGAAAACCTGGACGGACGTTTCGGATTGTGACACCGGCTACTTCTCGGCGATGACAGCGAGGAGAAATTTTAAGAAATCAGAACCGTGAGGGCGTAGAAAAGGCAGTGCACAGTAGCGCAGGGGGGGAAACACAACAACTTCCTCGGGGCGGTCTGCGGGGAGCTCTGGAGCTGTTGCCGGCAGAAAGGTAAGATTTAACACAGCCTGCTGCAGCAATGAAGGTACATGCACGCATGTAGACAGTGCGCTCTGCGTGAGAAAACGCGCCTCTGACCGTCTGCAGTCCGTCACTGTGTTTATGTTGAGCTGCCTCTTGCTGAAAGGTTGCGATAACACACTGTATAGATACTGATGGCGCGTGGCGCGGCGCGTGCGTGACGTACATGTTTTTTAAAGTGCGATATCTGCGCATTTATGGTGCATACGTCGTGTTACTGTGCGCGTGGTGTGCTTATTTGTGACACACGCTTAATCTTGTGGTGTTGTAGTGACAGGTTGCATGGTGGAGACGTGTGGAAGTTTGGTGCATTTTAGTGTGTTTACTTCAAACAGCTGCTGTGATTGGCAGGCGTGCTGATTGTGAGAAGGTGTGTGGGTCTAATGTTGAGTCGGGTTTTGCAGTAGAGACTTTGTTTATGTGTTTTGTAGCATCACTTTGTCATTGTGGCTGTGTGTGTAGTTTGAGTGAGTGACTCTGGTGTTACTACTGGGATACTTTACAGCAGATCTGTATGGAAATTTGTTAGTGACAAAAGTGCACAATGTTTACAAAAACCAAGGTGAAACTTTAAAGTCTCCCAAACTATTGTTGCACATCAGAACAACATTATAGAGTGTGTTTTATCTTGTAAATACCTGGACATTGTGTCAGACAGTTGTCTTTCTTGTAAGCCAAACATTGAGCAACTTGTGAAAAGGCTCAAGCTGAAACTGGGTATTTATCTTAGAAGTAGGAACTGCTTCTCTTTGTTGGCCAAACAAGACTGAAATTTGCTCCATTTTTGACCATGCTTGATAATGTGTAATATATTTGAATGCACCCTCCCAGTGTTTGCATGCACTGGACTCTTGGTAGACTTTTCATCTGAATTCTCTTATTTACAAAGCCATTCTTGGCCTACTTCCAGCATATTTATGTGTGTACTTGCGTGTACTTGACCTGGATCAACATCACTTTTCTTGTGCTGTGTTCAGATATATTTCACAAGTATCTAAACCTGTGGACAGCGAGCAAATTAGTTTGATTACTTTAGAAAACACAGATTATTTAATTGTTTGTTTTTGTTTTTAGCTTTACTTTTTGTGCTATATTTAATTACTTTTAACTAATTTAGTGCTATTTTTTTTAGTTGTTTGATCTTTTTTTCTTAAGATGCTCATTTTCTCCTTCCTATGCCAAGTACATTAGTGAAAATGGCTGTGTTCACAGATCGTGTTCTTATTGTCTCCTCCTGCCTACATATGGATTTTGACAAAAGAGCCTCAGTGTATGCAGCTCCATATATGTGGAATCTGTCCTTACGGTTCTTAAAATCATGACTGTTAGACTGTATTCGTGCTTATTATTCCTCTGATCTGCAGTCTGTTTTAGTTTTATTAGAAGCAACTGTAGAAATGCAGTGGGCCTGTCCTTGTTTAACCCTTTAACACCTGGACCGACATCCGTTTTCACGTGCTTCATTCAGATGCCTTTTAATAGCAATTAAACCTTGAAACATAGGAAATTGTCTAGAAAATAATATTTAAAATTCTCTTAGTTATATAATTACAGAGAAAAAAAAGTATTATTTTAGCACTTTCTTGAGGTCATTTTCTTTTTTTTTGTTTGCTTTTTACTTTTTTTACTTTCAGGTAATATCCTTGAAACTTTTTACTAATTTCTTGTGAAGTTTTGGTCCATTTCTTAAGTTGCTTGTTGCCATCTTCCCTTGTTTTTGAAAGGACTCAAGCCATTTGCTCAGGTTTCAAAAGGTTAATAAAAAAGCAGCTAGCTTAACTATATCTGACCAAACAATCCCAACTAAAAGTCAACTTACAGTACTTGATTTTAGGTTTTAATTATATGTCACAATTTTCCTTCATTTGTCATGAACTTGTACATATTCACACTTTCCATTATTCTGAGCACCTCTTAGACTTATTGTCCATGTTGGCTTAAAAGTCGGTCTTTTAACAAAAACGAAATGTCTTCTACTCTTAGGACAAACTCTCCAGTCATGTCGTCTCTCTGCAGATGAATGTAGTCATGCAGAATAATCTCTCGCTGCTTATTAAAGATGAAAGCATGTTTGTGAGGAGCGCCGTGATGCCAGAGATGTGACATTTCCCAGAAATAACCACTGAGTTGTAACTAATCCCACATAAAAAGACTGTAAACACAGTAACTGCGCAGGTACAGAGTTATTGTAGACAAAGTCCCTAATGGAGAAGTCAGCTGATCAGCTAAGAGAGCAAACATGCAAGTTATTTACTGTATGTGGAGAAACTTGATGAACTTGCTGCAGCAGCTATTAAAACGGAAAATAAAGAACAATTTGTGACATTAGAGAAACCGGTGAAGCCATCACATCCTCATTGAGTAAAAGTCGATAAAAAGCGTGGTGCGCTGCTGTATATCTGTCATGAAGGTGTGTCTTCAGTATGTTGCAGAGCTTTCCAGCTAAGAAACCTGCTGCTTCATTTAGGAGCAGAAAGTTTGCTCATATAGCTGAATAATCAAACTGACCTTTTTTTCCTGCAGAGGCAGCTGGTGCATATTTCTCCAGGGGGGCTGGACTCAGGTATCACACCTGTGTATTTTATCAAAAACGCCTCTCTCTGTATTTGCTGAGCTGAACGAACACTAAACACAAAACATACAAAAATGGATAAATATGTGTAAATGTTTTATCTTTCTGAATAGATTTTTGGATTTTTAACTAAATGCTGCACAGCAGTAACATCAAACAGTTAAATGAGTTGAAACAATGAACCAAATTTGGGGTTTTGAAGTTGCGTGCCGTATCTTAGCTGTTCATAGGACCGCACTCTTCCAGATAGAGAGCCCAGATTTTGTACCTGGAATTTGCTGGGGCTGTTCTCCCAGTTCTGGGGTCACAGCCTGTCCGCACTTATCCTGAGGACAGCTTTTTTGGGGGGGATTTGATGGGATTTGGGCATCAGCATGAGACCTCTGTCAGGAGGTCCTCCCCTTGTCTTTTTTTGATGCTTTCTGCACCTTATCTGGCACCCTGTTTACATTAAAAGTACAGAGTAATTGGCCCTAGAGCTGGTTGATGGATGCTTAAAATGATCACAATAAAAACTTCATATCCGTCAACATCAACAATTATCACACTAATATAAAGTTTAAAGGCTGTTTTTTGATGCACAGTAAAAGTTGAAGAAACCAAACTGTTAATTGTAGTTCAAAGGCTATTATTTATCAGAACATGACAAACACACAAATCTGAATTTGTTTCAGAACATTTTTATAATCAAAATGATGTCAATAAATAATAATAGATAATAATAGACAAAGGAAACTTCTGGTTAAGAAGATGTCAAACTTTTTATAGAGAAAAAAAACTGACCACAGTTGAGACTTTGTTTTGTCGATTTACTCCGCAAAAACTTTCAGCTAAAACACTTACAAAATTTTTTAAAGCATGTGTACAAAGTTTTACACCCACAGTCTGTCATTTCAACCATTTCTCAATCAAAACAGTAACAACTGATGTTTAAGGTGCATTTCCGCAGACTGTTTATTTTCTATCTCTATCAAGGGAAATTTTGAGATAATTATTGTCATCATTTTATCGTCCAGCTCTAATCAGCCCACTAGCTGTAAGTTGGATGTCAGTGGTCCAGGATGTGGGGAATGTAGAGGCGGCTGTCGTGCTGTATGTGACGTGTGTCCCGGTGAGAAAGACGAAATGTTTCTGTGTATTTTACCTGCATGGGAACCAGAAGTGATTATCCACCAAAGCAAAGCCATCCAGGCGTTTTGTACCTCACAGCCGATTTCCTTTTCTTTCACTCCTTTCTTTCTAGACCTAAAATAACATTGTTACATGTCTCAGCCAGGCGTGCTTTATGGTATGTTGTTATTTTCAACTCAAGCACGCTAGAGTACGTTTTTAGCATTCAGAGGATTGAATCAGCAGTCTGGCAAGATGCACATCTGTGCAGCATACACTATTATGTCGATGCACAACAAGCTGCTGTTTACATCAGTAGAAACGGAGGCAGTGTTGTTCAACCATTCTCTGCAAAAGGGACTGTATCACAGAGACCAGCACTGTCTTTTTATGTAACTGGAACTATTTAGAGTACCGTGCACAAGCTGAAAGGCAGAAAATAAGCAGAGACTACTTCTCTCTCCAAGGTTTACAGTTAACTGTATGGGCTTATTAACAGCTGTTAGTGTTACATGTTTCCTCTGAGGCGGTGTGGGAACCTGCAGGTCTCCAGCACAAAAGAATCCTTCTGCAACATGCTGATCTTTTGTGTACATTTAGCTGGCAATATTTAACGCTTTCTTGTTGACTTGTAACAGTCAAAGTATTTATGGTTTTATGTTCAGAACGACCACATTGTGGGAATTCTTGCGCTATACGGACGCCTCAAAGTCCCCTCTGTACATCGGCCTATGCGTTTTTACACAGAACCAAACAAAGGCAGCATCACGCCGCCCCAGCCTGTGAGTTTTGACAACATGCCGGCATCCTGGATGCAAAAAAGACATGATGAGCGTGAAAATAAACACAATAGCGCTGGCCTCTAGTGTGACTAAAACATACGTGTCACCAGCGCTTTATAAAAGGTAACAATGGCTTAACATGGCAGTAACAATTATGGACTCAGTTCAGACAATGTGGACCTTTTCCTCCTCAGTGCACATAATATTCAAACAAGACACTGATTACCCAACTAAGTGTGTGAGTCAGGGTTTATTCAGGTGGAAAAATATTCACATCATTAAACTACTTAAGTTAAAGTGGCCAACTAAATCAACACTGGAAAAATACTGCAAATTAAAGTGCAGCATTCAAAACATTTCCCCAAGTAAAAGTATGAATTATAAGCAGAATGTACTTGAAGTACCCAAGGCAAAGTAGTCTTTGTGCATTAATGTGACCCATGTCAGTGTTCTATTACTGTATCTAAGGTTTTTGGGTTAATATTATTGCTAATTTATGCGCTGCATTTCACAGATGTTTGAGGTTGAGCTCATTTTAACTCGCCTACTTTATATACTGATGGGTTTAATCTACAGCAGGGTCCCTTATCAGAATTTTGGTGAGGGCCCCAGGGAGATCAGGGCCGACTCTGCATGTGAGGGAAGCAAATCTAACAGCCTCTTGCACATTTTACCATCATTTGGCTGGTGCTAATTTCCAACCTCTCACCTGAACTTGTCAAAATCTCACTTTAACAAATTTATAAATGTCTTAGCAACATAAAACTTTGTTTCAGCAGCATTTAAATGGTAAAAAGCACTTAACAAAATATTGAAACAAAGTCATCCTGCTATCTCCTCAAAGTCGAACTGTTCTGAAGAGCTTTCACTCATATGTCACAGAGCTGTCCTGCTGTGTGACATGACTCAGCAGAAAGACCCCTGACTGACAATAAAAAGGACAGGGATGGCTGACCTGAACGTCCCCAATTTGAGTCCAGGTCACCTCCACTCTGTCTCTCCTGAGCAGCCAATAGAAACGTCACAGGACGAACGTGAATCAGAGAAGACACATTCATTAATTAAAAATAACACAAATGCCATCAGAAACAGTAATGAAATGCCACAATAAGCTCCAGCAACAGCTGCAGTCTGTAGAACAAATTCATTGTAAAACTTTAGTATTTTGGCTTGTGGCCTTCAGGTTTGCTAAATAATCCCTAAAAGTCTGACCACTTGCTTTTTCATTACCAGCTTTTCCTTTTACTTTCAATACTTAATAACATTTAATATAATGATACTGTGAAACTTAATGAAATCTAATATCCTGGGCTAACTCAACAGGCTTATATTTGAGACAGGCATCTGTAAAGGACGGGCGTTTAATTCCTTTCACACAAAACTTGCTCAGCAAAGATGGAAATACAAAGTATTTATTTAACCTTTTAGACCTGGTTATATTGGCTTTGCCTTATTCAAAAACATGGGAAGAAGGTAATGAGCAGCAAAAAAAGAAATGACCAAGAGGTTATCATGAAATCAACGAAAAGTACAGAAAAATTACCTAAAAAATGAAAAACAACTTAAAAATAATAAAATAATTATAAAGAGAAAGTAAGAAAGAATACAAAGCAAGAAATGAACTTGGAAAAAAAGCTATAATTCTAATAATTCTGTAAAATAATTCTACATACATAATTATGATAATCTATAGGACATCTTTGGACATCTTTCCCTAGTTTAAAAAAGTTTTCTAGATCTACTGATCTCTTTTGTTTTGTTTTTTTTCCATCTTTTTTGTGTACTATGCCAGTAATACCATCTTCTTTGGTGCTCGTGGTTTCGGTAAAATTAACTAAATGACTGAATTGTGAGAATCTTACCAAGCTAACTATGTTTGTAACATGTTCATATTGACGAAAGTTTAAACATATAAACATATTTTGTGCATGATCTAAAAAGCTAATTAAGGTTATCTTCAGCAGGGAGCCAACAAACCGATTGTTAACTTCTATAAAAATGAACTGCGTGGTAACCAGACCGAGCCTCTAATTGAGACGGGGCTTTATTCGTCAAAATGTGTCGCCACAGTGGGTTAGTTAAAGGGACAAGGCGTCTGCAGGTTTATTTAACGTTTAACTGTACTTCTACTCAAGTGATAATCCAATAGCTGACTTTAACATTTCCCAAAGTCATTTTCTGTTAAGATATTTGTACTTTTACTCAAGTATGACTTTGAAGTACTTCATCCATCACTGATTTAGTAACAATAAAATAACATCAGTCTCATTAGTGCTGCTTTATCCTCTCACACGTACTGGAATTGGTACAGTGGCCCACCCAGAGCGCCTCTGCAGCCTTACATGGACACACACTTCAGGCTGTAAGTTTAACTGCTCATTCATCAACGGTTAGGCAGCCAAAACACACACACAGCAACACACACACACACACACACTGCAGCCGAGATCGAACCTGTCAAACAAAACACTGTTTGTCTTAGATGTGGATGTGAGAAGAGGAATGGAAGAAAAGATGAGTCAACAGAGAGGGAGGTGGAGTTGAGGAACGGTTGAGAGAAGACAGAGAGAAATTAAAACATACATAACCCGAGTGTATCGAGCCTGGCAGAAACCCCGGGGAAATTCAGCAGCACCGCAGAGTTACTTTGCTGTTTTGATTTGATGAATATTCATGATCAGACGGAGGGAGGGAGAGCGAGAGAGAGAGGGAGGGGGGACGGGTTCATGGCAGCATTTTGATGTGTTGTTGCTGCAGCTCACATGAATAAAGAGGGAGAGGGAAAGAGGGCTGACTGCAGCTGATGTTGCTTTTGTCTGTATCAGCTTCATGGACCTCAGAGTGGAAACGCTTCAATTGTCGTGCTTCATAAATCTTTGCTTTTTTGATATTGTGAAAAACCAAATGTAAAAAAAGAAAATGCACCTCATGTTGCAACTTAATTCCACTTTTCTTGCAGCTTCAAAAACAAAAGCACTCTCCCTCGTCGGGTCCATCTCTCTCAGGTGGAAAATCGAGCTGTTCCACTTAGCGCTCCCCCCAGAGGCCTGGAGGACCGGTGTTGTTTTTCCGTTGCATTTGTTTTGGGGGTTTCTTTGTTTTCCACTTAACACTTTATGAATGTGCAGCATTTTTTCTGTTTTTGTGTCTGTTTGGCCTTCTAAAACATTTTTTGTTATTATATCAAGCCAAGTTTACAGAGACTTTAAAGAAAATGTTTGCCAGGTATGATTTTCAGAGAAAGAAAATTAGGCAAAAATCAGAATCGGCACATCAAACTTTTTAAAAAATCTGAAACTGCCAAGAAAATTGCATCTTAAAATTAGGACACAATGACTCCCTCGTCTAACCGCACCTCTTCCCTCCGTCAGGTGGGTGGAAAACTCGCTCTCGGTCTGAGATGGATTACCCGGAGGACTTCCTGCTGGAAGAGCTCGGTCACCTGCAGCTCTACAACGACTCGCTCTTCCAGAGCAACTTCAGCTGCCTCGACAACGTGACCGACGCCTTACTGCCGACGGGGGTGAGGGTCACCATCGTGGTCGTCTACATGATTGTGTGCGTCATCGGCCTGGTGGGGAACTTCCTGGTCATGTATGTCATCATAAGGTAAGAGGAACATGAATACACTGAAATGAACCTGTTTTTGATGTTTTGATGCAGTTTTTAGGACCAAGACCAGGACAGGCTGACAAACTAACACCAGCCTTCAGAAATGTCTTGAAACTACTTGATTTGGATTGAAATATGTTAAAATAATTCCACTATCTTCTGCATCTGGGGATTTGATGCGATATTTTTGCAGTAGGCCTCGACTTCACTTTCAGCTCTCTCTTGTTGAAAAGGATTTATGTGATATCTTATGGTGTCAATGCTTAAATCGCTGGGAAATCTCTACAGCTCCGAGTTCCAGCTCAGCATATTTTCAGCCGTTCCTCTATAAACCCAGGGCTTTGCAGTCACTGTTTGTGTAGCAATCCACACCTGAAAGATGAAATACTTTAAATTAAACATGTATTCATGATCCAGTCTAAACAAATACAAAGACTGTCAGATCCTTTAGCTGTTTCAGATGTGGTGAGGATTTTTCTCTGTTTTGTCTCACTCCATCACCGTGGTCTGTCCATTCTGGTGCTGAATAATTAGTCCATTAATCAATACATTGACTGAGAGATAATTATTCAGGATGAAGTAGAATCACAGATACTTGCTGCGTTTCACTATGAACCTTTTTTACTTTTTACATTTTTAAACGAGTAGGTCCTAATCCTTGCTTTTTTCTTGTTGATTATTGCATAACTTAACCCTGAAATAGCTTTGTTTGAAAGGGACAAAGTGTGAGATTTGGTGGTATCTAGCGGTGAGGATTGCAATTTGCAGCCAGCAGAAACTTTACGCTGTTAGAACTCCTTCAGTAGGTTTTTGACCGGAAGCCGAATTGTGTGCAGATGTCTCCTCCTCTGCAAAACAAATGGGCCAGGTGATTTAAACCAGTAAAACCACTGAATAAAGCAGTTTTCTGTTATAAGTCAGTTTTTGCCCAATGCTGTTGGGCATGCTGGAGACGGGCCACTAGCCCAGCATATGTTTATGTGTGCCCGTATTTTTCTCTGATATCTTAAGAGCCAAATGTTCAGGAGATTTTAACCAGAAGCCAAATTATCCGCAGAGGTCTCTTCCTCTCCAAAACGAGCAGATCTGGTAATTAAAACTGAATAAAGTTTATATGAGCCGATGTTTATTTTGTCCATTCTGTGCTACTGAAGAAACATAGCAGAGCAATACATAACTATAAAGCTACATAGATCACTAAACAGATGTTAACGGCTCATTCTGAGGTAACGAAAACATGATTATTATTTTCAGGTGATTATACGCTGAGGAAAACATACTGATTTTATTATATTCCACTTATGCAATTAATTAAAAATGATCATTATGTGGAGCACCAGACGTTGTCAGGGTCCTCCAGTCAGCGACCGCTCACGGTGATATTTAAAACATGCTGCCACTGTGTCCACCTGTATGTGTGTTTCTTACACATGCCCGAGCGTGTCGATATTTTTGTGGAAAAGCTGGCAGGCAACTGTACGGGTCACGTTTGCGGTTGCCTGTGTGTGTGTTCGTGTGTTTGTCCCTGTGGATTCGATTGAAACAAGCGTAGGTGAACACCTGGGTGTTGTGTGAGTTAGTGTATGTGTGCAGTCATGGTTGGCCCGGTGGGCAGCTGCTGTCTGCTCACGTATATCATGTTGAACCAGGAGACTTTGTTTGTCTGCGTGTGTGTGTGTGTGTGTGTGTGTGTGTGAGAGAGAGGGAGAGGGAGAGAGAGAGACTTTGTTGTTGTTTGGATACTTTCTCTCTGTACTTAACTTTGAACCCCCAGCAGTTTCTGGGCATTTTTTGCTCCAGTCACATTTTTGCCCATGTTGGGCCCAGTTTTCTCTTCAATAGAAACTCCTGTACGTTTATGGAAACATCATAAGTCAAAAATGTCTTTTGTGCTGTATGATCCATATATAATGCTGTAAATTATTAAAAAAAAAAACCCAGAGTTAAATCATTGGAGGTAACGTCAGGTCAAGTCAATTTTATTTAAAAAGCCCATTATCACAAAACACGGTTTGCCTCAGAGGGCTTTACAGCAGACGGCATCCCTCTGCCCTTAGACCCTACTGTCACCTGAGAAAAAAAGCTCCAAAAAAGAACCCCTGAAACGGAGGAAAAAAATGGAAGAAACCTCAGGAAGAGCGACAGAGGATGACGGACAGACGAGCAATAGATGTCTTAAATAACAGTTGAATTACAATAATGACAAAAAAGGAAAGAGAAAGAGAGAGGGGAAGAGAGAGGGGGAGAGATGCACAGCAATAACGGAAACAAACGCATGTCATATTATGATAATCATAGTTGTAAAATTACTAAATGCACTCTATGATAGCATGTTATGTTATGTGCAAATAACGTGAGTGTTGATAAGAGTGACATGCGTATATGACAAGTGGAGACGTGACTCATAATAGCGGCAGTAGAAGGTCGCGTCAAGCAGGATCACGGCATTGGTGCAGCCAGGACCCACAACAATTCTGTGCCAAACTTGACAGGTTTATTTGTCATTTTGTGGCAACCATTCACTCAGCTATTGAGAAAAACATTTTGTGAAGACATGTTTTCAGTTCCAATTCCTGTTATTAATTCATTATTTTAAAAAAATTCTCTCTCTCTCTCTCTCTCTCTCTCTCTATCTATCTATCTATCTATCTATCTATCTATCTATCTATCTATATATCTATCTATCTATCTATCTATCTATCTATCTATCTATCTATCTATTATATATATATGAAAAATATATATATATAAGGATATTATATATAAAATATGGAATTTAAAATATTATTAAATAATGAAAAGGATGTCTCAAAGTCATGGAAGTTATGGGTAAATATGAGTATGAATCCTGTATATAACAAACTAGAAAGAAAATAAACGACACCGTTTTAACTGACTAAAGCCAGACAACAGAACAGTCGTATCTGACATAGACTCGTCCATCCTTGTTAGACCTGTCCCCACTCTGACATCCCCAGCTCTTAAGAGAGACGTATGTCATCCGTCTCCATGTATTTGAAATTTGCACCCACACATACTCACACACAACATGCACACACATACACACATTTTTTCACACACTCACACAGTTGCCTAACAACGTCAGCTCTCAGTCGTTGCCCTCAGCAAAAGACGACTGCCCTCGACAACTTGCCCTCGTCGAAGGTGTCAGAAGGCAGCAGCTTCCGTAGTTTAACTGTCAGGTTGGATGAAAGGTCTGATTACAGTAGATGGCCGACCGCAACACTCGCCGTCACTAAATGAGGGTGAGCAAAGCGCAGGTCGCTGGCCTCATTCGCCTCTGATCGCCTGCAAAGATTCAGTGGTGGATTTCTGTTATTAGTTTTGTATACCTTCACTCGTGCAGCTGCAGAGGGCAGGGCAACATCTGAGCCTCACAATAATTATAATCATAATATTTATTTGTATGTCACCTTTCATACAAGAAATGCAGCACGTGTGCTTTACAACAAAGAAATTACATGCACCAAGTGCTTCACATGACAAGACAAGAAGGACATAAAGACATTGCGTCAAGATTAGTTTGATTGCAGGTTGAAGATGCAGACTCAAAGACTAACTTCTCCCTATTCACCAAGGTTGTAGGACCAACGGTAAAGTATTTACAAGATTAAAGATAAAAGTCGAGCAGAGACTGTGCGTTACAGAGAGGGGATACATTTTTGGCAGGTAAAAAATGCAGTCTGAAATCATTTGTATCAGGCATAGTCTGAAGTAAAAAAAATAAAATAGTTGATAGTGTGGCAGAGACTCTGCATTTAACTATTTTATCACGACACCTGTTTTTTATAATATACAGTAATCAGTAACTGGATTACTAGTATTTATCATATGTATGGGGAAGATTTATCTGTGTTCTATGTAAACATCATGTCCCGAATATGATCAAAACCAGGATGCTCCTCATAACCGAGTGAACACATCCGTGTAAACACACTGAATATGACTCTGCCAGACTCAGTATTTAGGTGATGCATTGTGGGTTATTGGTGTCCAGGAGGGATGCATCAGGTTCAGAGGCTCCGGTCTGGAAACAGTGGGCTGCCTGACCAGCTCCCATATTCACGTCGACTGCAGAGAGAGAAAGAAAATGAGAAAAATGTAAATGAAGTCTGCTTTCTGTGTGCACCAGATGTGACATGCGGATGCAGTTTTTTAGAAATAATCACAGCTAAGAAACGTCATAGTCATTCTTTTGAAGCAGATGGGATGAGGTGACATTTAACCTACACAAACACACGCCCACACACAGACACACTCACGTGTTACTACGACTGCGTTCACACGGTGAGGCTCTCTTATAAATTTTCAGTTACTAGAGTTATTAAATCTTCATTTAGCCAGCAGGGTTAAGCAAAGGGAAACTAACATGCTTACTCGAGTAGGCTGAGATAACTAATAATTAAGCAAATGTGCCTCCAATTACACTCCCTCTAAAGCAATTTCTTCTTAAGAAACAACTTTAATCTATGAGTTTATCTTTTTAGGTGTAGTCTACCTAAATAGCATGCTCAGATACATCAGCAAAGAATAGGCTGTAAAAACTAATGGATGTAACCACCGTGACATCAGCCGTCAGCTTGCAGACCTCTATTTTGAAGTCTCCAGTTTGGCATATTTATTATCAACATCTTTTTTTGAGCCAGATGTGTCCATATGAGTGTTATGTGGAAATTCATCCATATTTCATGATATTCAGTACATATCAGTAAGGGACAGTTGATAAACTGTACATTAATCCAAACAGTGAACACAATAACTGCAGAAAGTTTGTGAAACACTAGTGATTTGGGTGAGATTTCTTTTTAAGATTACATCTCGAATAATAACCTAGATTTTAAAAATATGTATTTTTTTATATTTTCTTCTTATAAATGAAAAACCTTGTGACCCCATGAAGCTTAGAGACACCCAGACTGGGAAGGTAACGATCGAAATAACCTAATAACTCAAGAAGAATTAAAATATATACAGTCAAATGATGTCGTCATTCGATTCTTTTTGTACCCCTTGAAATAAAATAATATTTGTTTGGTTTTGCTTGCAGCCAATCACTGTGACCGCAAGCAATTTAATGCGATTGTCCCTGTTCTGCAGCAGCTACAACCTGTCCCATACAGTCTGTGTCGAGGTGAGGTCGAGCACGGTGTAGCCTATTTCACAGAGTTGGCAGTTCAGTGTACCGAGATGTCACCAAAGTGTTCGACACCACACCTAAATGCCACCAGACACTGCACACATGTGGCATCAGGCAGCATTTTAAGCAATTGAGTGCTTCCATTCAGATAGCAGGTATCAAATAGAGTTCTCTATTGGTATCAGTATCACATTAAGGGCAGTAGTATTGACTATAGTATTGTATTTTTTAAACGATACCTGGCCCTGATTGTGCATAATGCATGCCCCAGTTTTTAAGCAACAATCGTGAGTTGATTTAAAGAGGTGATAGCTCTGTTGCTGCGATTTTTAAAAAGTGCCTGTTGGGATTTCTGTGTGAGATCTGGTGTGGCTCAGAAATCTCAGTTAGCAGAAGCACATTTGGAAATCTGGCTGATGTACTTGTATTGAGTATTGAGAAGTTTAATTCTTAGTTTTTATCTCCCAGACTTTACTTTGTCCTTTACACTGTACTGCCTCTGCAGTTCTTCACAGTCACAGCTGAGACATTTTAGTCATTCTCTTAGCCAGATGGAAAGATGTGACATTCAACCCACAAAAACAAACTCACTCTGTAATTATTAATTACTGTAAATTGCCTCCCTGGTGGCATTGCAACATTGGAGAATTAGGAAAGAACAAAAGACAAACGGGGCTGGAGCTGCTCACGTGCCAGGTGTGGTGGAGGGAGGCAGGCACAGTGGGAGGCTGGCATTGTGAAAGAGCAGCAGAAAGAGACAATAGAAAGATTGACAGAGACATAGAGGAACTCTGGAGGATTTTTCTCGTGGGTGGTTCACTTGGATATTGGCCACAATGAAAGAAGAAGATGGATCAAAATGCCCACAAGAATTATATCAACTGGACTCCTCCCAGTTATAGATGAAGGAAACCAAAAATGCAAAGGAAAAACCAGAGCAAGCAGAAAGATTCATCAGTATAACATATACAAGGTGCCGAAGGCAGCAGAAAACAGCTTTCTGATCTATGTTTCATCATTTTCACCATTCATTTTTGCAAACCACGGATGTGTTTCTTACATATCTAAGGTTTAATTGTGTGGTGCTAACTTTAAGCTTTACAGACTACTAAATACACAATGGAAATCCACCAAATGTGAAGAAAATCAATATTCTCTCGCCTATTTTCCTACAAAAAAAGAAATTATTAATAAACATCTTTGAATTCAACTTTCTCTCATCCAAGGAAGACTGATGAGGCTTAAGTGTCTCGTGACTCATAAAACACATTTAATTCAACCTCGACTGAAACAGAATAAAATTCACCCAAACCGTTTTTGTTTAGTCTGGTTAGTAATCTAGTTAGTAAATCCACTATTCCAATAATCAACATCTCCAGTTTGGTCAAAATAAATCCTTAATTTACAGTGTTACATGTTAATTACATGCCGTTATTCCCTCCCGGTGTTAGCTGCCTGTTCCCCCAGTAAAGACTTTAGCTCTGGTGGTGCGTGCTGTGCACTACATACAATGAGTTAAATAGTAAGAAGACTGTACCTTTACTTATGACAGCATTTAAAATCATACCTTCTGTGGTTTTGAATACCCTTGTATGCTGTAATTCTGTTTATAGTGTCCCAAAACACAGTTTTCTGTATTTCCAAATATAGCTGTGTACATGTGGACAACGCCTAAATCATCTACTTCCTAAACACATAGTACACGAGGCTATGTTTACTTCCTTAGTATCAAATTCCACTTTTTCCAGCTGGGAATTTTAATGAAAAAAACAGCAACATTCAGATTTGTTTTGACAAGTTAGCCAATCAGTATTCAGCCCTTAATTGCTGAGGTGTGCTCCACTCTGCTCTCCAGGGACGGGAAAGATTTACTTGACATCCCTCCTCTGTGCCTGTTGCCCTTCTCGCTCTGTGGATTTTTTTCACTCCACTGCCGTACGCACCTCTTCTCCTTTTCACCCCTCGTTTCTTTAACACATTCAAAATCCAAAGTCACAGGATTCAAGAAGCAACATGAATTTTTTATCATGTCGCACAACTGATTTACAACACCTCTCACTTTTTGTTCTGGATTTTTTCTTTTTGCCTTATAGACTCTGGTTTGTTGATATATATATATGTGTGTGTGTGTGTGTGTGTGTGTGTATATACACTTCATATATATGTGTCTTTTCACTTCATACATGTTCTTTATTTACATAAAAAAATAATGATAGACTTTTAAAGGCTGAAAAAAAATCTCACTCTTTGACATTAAGTGTCCCTCTGATTTGTACTTTGTCATAAGATTTTTTCTTCTTTCGAATGAATGCAATAATAATTGCGTTCAGGTCATTTGCAAACCTAAAAGCAGAGACGCATGGCCTGTCGTTCAGAGCAGTAGTTTACCCTCTGTCTCCGAGGCATGACTGGTCGGGCAGCTTCCCTGATAAGGGAGAGGCTTACTGGCTTTGTCTCCTTGGAGACCAAGGTTGGATATATACTAAACTTTGTTTCAGACTAAGCAGCAGAAGGTAGATTTATTAGTCATCACAATTTGTCCTTGATCCTGCTACATCTTTTGAGTTGAAGGATGAGGTGATTAAAATCCCCAGCTACTATAAAACTTCCATTGTGTTGCTTATGCATGTCACTGCTGATGGCATCATTCAATTCCTACAGTGCATTTTTTGAATTTGAATCGGTGTCTTGTGTCCTGTCGGCTCTGAACAAGGTCCGTCCATCCGGTGCAACAGCTTCATCAGTAATGTGGTTAACCATGTCTCTGTGAATATGTGTGCAGAGCAGTCTCTGATTATGCATTGCTGAGTGAGCCTCAATCACATCTCATCAGCTTTATTCTCCTTCAACCGGACATTAGCCATAAAAAGGCTTGGTAGAGGAGAAGCTCTCAGACGGCTCATGCTGGCTCTCCTCCCTCTCTTTGTTCGATGGTTTCGATTTTGTTTCTCGCCTCTGGTCTGACTGGCCGCTCGGCATATGCTGTTGGTGGGGATCCTCTTGCAGTCTGCTGCTTTCAGTCCAAACCCTGCACAACTTTTCCCGATGTTGATAAGTGCTTCCCTATTGTAGAAAAGTTGTGCTTCAGCAGAAGGGGCCATGGAGTCCAAAAAAAGAAAAAGGAAAAATATAGCAAAAAAGTGTCAAGGATTTTAGGAACTACTGACTGTTACATCTACATGCGCTGCCGTCATCATAGCAAATTGACAGATTCGACAGCAGACTGACAGACTGAATCCCTTGAAATGCGCTGCATGTGACAAAAGTGACACATGACTTTGGTTTACATTGGTAAACATAATTTCTTGTTTATGAATAGAATCTACACAACCTAATTTTGACATGAACTGAACCTTGTTTGTCTAACAAAGGGCAAAATGCTCCCTGTCAGGAACAATCTTATGTATTTTGATGGCATTCAGTGATTTACTTGTATTGTTAATCTTTATCCTCCTCGATTGAGCTTCATTGAGATATCCAGGTCTCTGAAAAGTCTTCAGTTGTGACGAGTTAAGCAGCTCTCCAGATTTCCAACACAACACCCACTAAACTCAAGCTCTCAGAGAGAGACTGCACACAACTCAGCCATTCAGAGAGCTGTCATCATTGGACACTTTACATGTCAGTTTTTAATTGTGAAAGCACAAGGTGTATGTCAAAACACTCCTCCAGAGCTCTACTTTATTTAATTAATAATGTTTAAAAAACTAGCAGATGAAACATGGTTAAACAGGGACTTGCAGGCTCTTAACATACATCAACAAATGTGTCTGCATTTGGTATACTTTTTACTGTAACTTGTAGCACCCAAAAATGTAATAATAATAATAAAAAATTTCTTTACCTGACCAAAACTGAAAAGTGTGCAAGTATAAAACATGTATAATGCTGTTAGTGTCATGTTAACTTGCAGAAAAACATTAATATTTGACACTTATTTTATTTCTGAAACACTAGGATTCATGTAAAACTTGAAATTTCCAACAGATGGCAAACACAATATTATGATCATGTCAAGATGTTTTCAACTAAGATCCAAACAAGCTCACCATTAGACCAGAGGGGATCTGACACCATCAGAAAAACAAAAGCTGTGACAGATGGTCAGTGTTACACATGCCCTTATACCTGAGCACATTAAAAAGTCGAAACGTTTTGACTTTTACTCAGTTGCACCACAGATCATGATGGGAGACCTAATCACAGATTTTCTAGTTTGTGGACATTTTATGACATCAGTGGGCAAGTTTGACATTATTGGGATTAATAACATTTTTGTTCAGTTTAAGTTCAAATTGTATCGTTTTTTTTCCATAATTACTACATTATTGATTGCTACGTAACACCACAGGTTTACAGGAAGGCTGATATTGGACAATCTGGCCGCAAATATAAACATAAAAATAGAAAATATTCAGAGACACCAGCGGATATTGAGAGCAGAGCAGACATTCAGAGACACCGACAGAGACACCGGCAGAGAATGACACACTGGCAGAGACATCTTGTGGAGAATGAAAGTGGAGCCACTGGCTGTGAATGAGAGTGGAGTGTCCACTGCCAGAGACACAGGTGGACACACATGGCGGAGAATGAGAGCGGAGTGGACACCAGCAGAGACACCGGCTGAGACACCGGCGGAGACACCGCTGGAGACACTGGCAGAGACACCGGCGGACAATAAGAGCGGAGCAGGTCAATGATTAGAAACATCAGGGGCGCTGAGTTTATGATTATTTCTCTCTTTTTTCATTCATTTGTTATTTTCAAGGCAGAGCATAAAGAAGGGGCGCTAACGGGCGCAGCAAATTATTGGTGTTTTCTTTTGTTTGTTTGTTTGTTTTTAGTGCGACCAACGTGTGGCGCTCTAGGCGACCTCCTATATCTCCCATGCCAAGGGCCGCCCTGGACAGTATGTTTCCTCCTTGTTCACTGATGATCTAAATACGTCGCTAAATGTTTCTCCTGTTGCATTTTTTTTAAAACAATGCTGCTGAGAGCGTCCGAAAAGCCGCCTGCCTGATGTTCTTGCTGGAATGAATGATGGTATTTTGAGATTTCAGTACTGATGCGAAGGCTTGAGGATGTCCTAAAATGTACAACGTGGATCAGCCTGTTGTTATGGAAACAGAACCCTTTTCCCTGACAAAAATCCCTGCAGGCAGCACTTTTTCCCTCACAAAAAAAAGAAAACCTGCTCCATGTGAACACAGCTTCAGCCTGCCGTCCTCTCTCCTCACTGTCTCTGCGCTGTTGTGTGCTGAATTCAGCATGATGTTTCCTTCTCCCCGTGGTCCACCTTCTCTCTTTTTTAGGGCCTGTAGCACTAAACAGATGCTCGTGGAAATCCCCGCTCCTGGCTCTTGTTGTTGCTATGAGCCAAAAACACGTCCGCACTGCAGTGCTCTGCTGCCCGGAGTTAAAACTCCTTTTCTCCACCGTTTTCTGACAGCACTGAGAGCTGAAGACACGCTAAGCTCGCAGCGCTGTCAGGAAAAGTGTTAAAAGCATGTCTGAGAAAACAAAAAGCAAAAAGACGCTGAGAGAGGAGTTTCCTCAACAGACACACAACCTCAATTAATGCTGCTTGATGGCTTTTGCTCCGCGGCTTTTATCACTTGTTTTTGTTTACAAGGAAGAGGTGTGTTGGACAGCTGCTGTCTGACACTTCTGCTTTCCATCTGTCGTTAACTCTGCCATGTAAAGATTCCTGGCTGCTCCACTGAGAACAAAACTGTACTTTCTCTCTGTTCCCCTTTCCTCAAAAAGTCAACTTAACTTTGAAGAGTTTTGTTTTGGAGAAAAACTCAGAAATACACAGTGTGTATGTGTGATGATGCAGAGTATCCTCCTATAACGATTCATATGATATCTGAAGGTGTTGTCACATCACATACTTAACGTAATGTTAGTGTTATCTAAGGTAAAGTGATGTAGATTAGTTAAGATAGTGGTGAAGATTCTCAGTCATTCAGGTCATAGTTCTTCTAAGTGCTATGTTGTAGGTAACTGGACTTACTTGAGTTTCTTTATGACGTGTCTTTCATCGTGTATTTATTTATTTTTCATTTATTTATTGTGTGAGAACAAATCAAAGCTCAAATCTAAGAACATGTGAACTTGTGTGCACTAAATAGTTCCTATCTTTCATATTTTTATTGCAAAAATCTCCTGACCTTGTTTAAACTGTTTCCTGCAAGCATTTGGACTTACTAAGCATCAGAAAGTTTCTGCTGCCAGAGGACGGCATTCAGCTCATTTCACAGTAAACAGGATCATCTGATGTTACAGGAGGACAGCTCAGAATACTCGTATCACTTTCACTGATGGAGAGTGAAAAACGGATAGAAAATTCAAAACTGGCTGCTGACGATGCTGCATAGATGAGCTGAAATCCCCTGACAAAACAGCGATAAATGTTTAATGGATAGGTTTGAATTTCTTCGAGTCTGTCATAACAAAGTATCCATGGAGGAAATGTAACCAGAGAGTTATCGGCTGCCGTTATTGTTCCTCCAGTCCATACTGGTGACCTCTTCACATAACTGTAGTGTGAGAGATAAAATGCACAGAATGCATTCAGTTACACTAAAACTTTATGTTCCAACAAGGCTGTGGTTTTTCTGTGATTAAGGTCATTGTTAGTTTTCTGATTGGCCAACATCTTCTTCTTTGTGTAGCTTCAGGATTACAGTACTTTGCTGCCTTAAGGTTTTGCATGACAGAGTTTTGAGGAAAAAAACAGACTAATATCCCCTTTCTTGTAAAATACAGACTTTTTTTCTTGTAAAATTCTGACTTTATTCTTGTAATATTATGACTTTATCCACATAAAGTTGCGACATTCTTCTTGTAAAATTATGGCTTCATTCTCATAATATTCTGAGTTTATACTCATAAGATAACAACTCTTTTTTTCTCGTAAAACTACAACTATAATCTCGGAATATAACAAGTTTATTCTCATACTATCACTACTTTTTCCCCCAAAATATTCTGACTTTATTCTCATAATATGACTTTATTCTCAAAATTACGACTTTATTCTCATAATATTATGACTTTATTCTCAGAATCAAACTTTTTTTTACATCTTTTTTTAAAAATATGGCCCCAATCCTCTGTTGAAGGCATGCTTTTGACGGTGCTTCAATAATGTTTGCGTTTTCATTTGGACCGAGGTTTTCTTTTCTATTTTTTTTTTCTCTTAAATTTCATTACAGTGCTTGATGGATGGGATTTTTAAGGAGAACAGGAGAACACCCTGATGTTTCTTCTTTTCTTCCTCCTACTTTGGCTTTCTTTATCTTGCTCCCTTGTTTGCTCATTTTCAGAAAATACTCTCAGAAATATTAATTGATGTTGATGCATTGTTAACATGCATGTGGTTTGGTGTGTTTGTTTTTGTGTATGTATTGATCTTCTACGGTGTTAAAAAAGAAGTCAGCCTTTAAACGTTTTCGTTCTCGTTCTAAGATCTCGTTAAACTTGACCAGACTTTCAATTACAGGGTCAGTTTGTGGCAGTTTTGACCATCTGCTTTGGAGCAAATCTGGCATTTGAAGTGAGTTTTTTGGTACCAGAGAGTCTAATTAGGTTGTGTGTGTGCTCTGAGCTGCTCTGAGCTGCTCTGAGTGGCCCAGTTATTTGAGTCCCCGATGGCAAACAGGCTGCTGGTCTGAGACCTGATGACAGCTCGTGTGGTTTGGAGAGTTCCACTCTGAGAAGAAAAAGTTAATCTTCAAGAGTTGCAATCATGAGCTGCTGCTCATTAAACTATGAATAAGTACACTTGGACTGTTTGCACAGAAAATTTGGAATTGATTTAATTTAGATTCAATTTTTGACCAGTTTAATTCATTTTTTTATATTTAGATAATAGATAAAACCTGAAAAGTATAAAACAGGTTTGGGAGCCCCCTGCCTGAAATGTTTGAGCATCAGACACTTCATTTTCTGGATTCTGGTGATTTTTTTTATTCAGGAGTTTGTGCCTTTTCTGCTTCAAATTATGGTTTAATGACTTGAAACCTGGATTGACCTCAGTTATTTTGTGCTGCAGTGAGATGCTTTTCACAAGCTGAGTCACCTGTAAAATCTCAGCAAATTTGTTTGATTTCTATCAAAAACATCACAAAAAATCGAATGAGCAACTTGGCAAGAAATCAGTAAAAGATGACAAGAGAATTAACTGAAAATTACTTTTTTTTAAAGAGGAAAACTAACAAATTCTATGGAAAAATATTTGAAATGATGTTACAGAAAAAAACATAAACATATTCAAAGTTATGCTACAGAAAAATATGTATGTATTAGTATATACGTATGTATATTTGTAAATACTTTTTTTTGTTGATTATTTTTCAGTTTTTCTTTCACTTATTTTCAGATATTTTTTTTCTTTTCTTCTTTTAAACTAATTTCCTGCTAACTTTTGGGCCGTGTCATGTTAAGTTGCTCATTGCTTTGTTCCCATGTTTTTGGAAAAAATCAAACCAATTTACTCAGGTGTGAAAGGGTTAAATGTTAATAACATTGTCAAAAAATATTTCTTTGCTTTTTTCATGTTTTTACAGGAGATACAAATGCACGTTTTAAATATTGAAGGGGGCGTGTCCCCTGGATCCCCCTAAATCTGCAGCTTGGTGTGTGACTGCAGCCGGCAGCGGTTAACATGATAACAGCTCTCAGTCCATTCTGCTGCTTTTTGTGGTGACGTCAGCCACTTGTAGCGAGCCAAACGTGTCTCTGTGAATAGGCAGACACATCAAACATTCATACTTTGGCTCAGAGACACGAAGCTGACTGAATAGGTAATTACGCACAGATGGTCTGAGTGT
This sequence comes from Plectropomus leopardus, assembly GCF_008729295.1. NCBI lineage: Eukaryota > Metazoa > Chordata > Actinopteri > Perciformes > Serranidae > Plectropomus > Plectropomus leopardus. Next base: position 33,621,325 of record NC_056470.1, on the reverse strand, counting down.
GAGCGTGTGTCTTTGGAGTCACAAAAAACAAAAACACACACACACAGTGTTGATTTGGACCTCTCAATAGTCAGCTCTTCAGAGGACTTCAAACCAATTACATTAATTGTGTGTGTGTGTGTCATTGTCATTCAGCGTGAGTTCAAAGGTCAGCATCACCTTTTATTTGTCTGTGGTTTCATTTACAACATTATCTCCGGGAGAAAATCTCATTCAGACTACAAACACGGGATGGGTGTGTGTGCGTGTGTGTGTGGAGGTGGTTGTTGAGCTTGAGGGTGTTATTCTGAGTTTTTTGGTGAAAATAGACTGAAGCAGATGGGAGCAGAGAGAGGTCGATTAACGGGGAAGGAGAGACAAACACATGGCGAAGAGAAATATATATGAAATGAAATAGTGAAAGTGAGAGAGGGCATCCAATGTCACACTGATCTGATATCCTCCTATTTTTATATCTCTATAGCACCTTTTACCAATTAGTGTGTGTGTGTGTGTGTGTGTGTGTGTGTGTGTGTGTGTGTGTGTGTAATGTGCAATGTGCATTCTCTGTGCATTATGATGTATGTATGTATGTCTGTATGATCTGATTTTAAGTTCTCTTCTTGAATTACGCTGAAAGTGCTTATGGCATGAAAAACAGTCACCACATCGCCAACGTCAGTAAATCAAAAAAGCAAAACAGTGAAATGACGATTTTCTTCTGTCTGCAAGTCTTTTATGTCTGTACCTGTTGTTGTGTGCCTGTGAGCCTTAGTGTGTGTGTGTGTGTGTGTGTGTGTGTGTGTGTGTGTGTGTGTGTGTGTGTGAGAGCGCCACAGGCTAATGACTGTGCCTTCCTCCTTCCTAATGACCACGATGAGTTATGAGGCCATTTACTCTGCACTGCAAATGAATCCCTTGCACAGTGAACAGAGTGTGTGTGTGTGTGTGTGTGTGTGTGTGTGTAAGAGACACCAAAATAGCTGCTTGTCACATGACTTCTCTGTCTTTATGACACAGACACACAGTCTCATTTGCATATTTTCAGGACATGCAGACTCGTTATGTCCTCCCTGTAGCTCTTTTTTCCGTCTTGCCTCCTCTATGCCGTCCTCCCTCTGTCTCTCTCGATCTTTTTTTAATCACAGTTCACTTTATTGCAGTTAATGTTCCAATCAACAGCCTCATCAAAGTGCCTACGCACAATATATGGCCAATATATGGATACATTACAGTGAGCATCTTTGACGCTTTAATGACATAGCGCAGGGTAAATAGTTGAACACATGCCACAGCTCATGTTTAAAGCAGATGAGCTGTATTTGCAGTAGGGCTGACATGATACCAGATTTTCATGACACAATTATCCTGGACAGTTGAGTTCACGATAACAATATGATGGTATTACCAAAGAAAACTTGGGAGAGAAAATAATGCATTAAGTCAGATTCATCTTAAACTTTGTTTACTGTGCTTTTTTTTGGGTTTGTTTTGGCAAGTTAATCACACTAAAATACGAGTGTAGGGAGGTGAAGAGAAGGTCTGTAACTGCAAAGGCTTTCAGTAAAGAAAATTACACTTCATGGATTGTGAAAAAGTAACCAGATGGCATTGGGGAAGCGAGGCAAAGGGATAACGGAAGTAAACAAATTATTTAAGAGGTGCTGGATTTTTCACACTATCTCATGCATACTATCACAAAATCAGTATTTCATCTTTAAATATTATGGTTATCGTCAAACCCAGTATATAACAACACTCAACTGGTAACATTTTTTTAAGGAACACTTTAACAGTTCAGATAATATCCTGCTTAAAGCCCGTAAAGGTCAAGCTTTAAAAAAAAAAGTTCTGCACACTACATTTCCCATAGTGCAACTTGATGGTAATCCGAGCTTCTTGTTTGCAGGAATTTTTTCCAGTCTGTCCTTTTCCCTTCATGCCCTGACACACCAAGCCGTCACTGACCCATGATCCTCGTGCTGTGGTCTTTCCCAATGAAATCGCTTTGACTGGCAGTTCAGCTCTGCAAACGAAAATAGAAACTGTGAGGAAAGTAAACTAATTGCTAAAGTCAAAAGGGAATGAGATTGAGTGTGTGGCATGTGCAGATGTGAATATGCAGTTTTATATGTGAAATGTCTGTTGAAAAAAAGAGGCTCACTGTTGTTATTCCTACATCTCTCAGTATTTTCCAGAGAGCACTCAAGCTCGCAAGCTCAGCTCTGAAAAAATGTGACGCCTGACAGTCGAACATGCACTCTTTACTCACTGAGAAACCTTTTCCTGCCACGAAGTGAAATTACATACATCCTTGTGGCTTTTAAAATAAATCCTTGAAAGAGTCTTAAGTACTTCCGAAAAGAACAAGCTCTTCTTTTCAAAGCACTGAGTGTTCAGGACAGCTCTCACATCTGCAAGGTTGAGTCGTGACAAAGTGTGTCCCGCTGTCAGAGGTGACGGCCGCCATGTGGCCAAATCTCCCCTCAGAACAGGTGTGACATCCTCACCCTGTCAAAAGAGACCCGATGAGTTGACTGTAGTTGGTTCTTAAGGGACTGACAACATGGGATGAGAGGGACAGTGACTCAGTCTGTCTCCTGTCTCTCCCCTGTTTCGCAGGTGCTTTGGATACTGCTGCAGCATGACTAAGCACCCCGGAGAGTTCACTGCACTCACATGCACATTTAGGAAGATGGAATATTTCACAAACATACAGATATTACATTTTTTTTGTTGTATTTTGCAAAGATTTGATTTGCACATTTGATTTGAGTTTTCCAAATTTGGTACAGAGGCCATGGTTAACACACAGCATGCAGATTGATGAACATAATGAACATTTTTACCAGGATTATCAATAGACTACATTAGACGCGGGCCTTTATTTGTGATTCCCTCTATATTTTTGGATGTTTTCAGGTTGTCCGTCCAGCAGGAACGCAATATCTCGAGGACGAGGGATTGAGAGATTTTTTATCAAATTTTGCACAAATGTCCACTTGGATGCAAGGAGGAGCTGATTAGATTTAAGGGGTCATAGGTTACCGTGACCTCATCTATCTCATTCTTGTGAACACAGTATCACAATATCAGAATTATTTTAAGGAATGTCTTTGGTGCAAAGGTCACTTGAACTGATTAGATTTTGGTGGTTGAAGGTCACAATGACCTTGCATTTGTCTCATTATTGCAAAAGCAATATCTAAAGAACACCTTGAGGGAATTTCTTAAAATTTGCCACAAACTTTGACTTGGACTCAAACGATGAGCTGAGTAGATTTTGGACTTCAAAGGTCACTGTGACTTTGTATCTGTCTCATTTTCATGAATGCAATATCTGAAGATGGCCTTCAAGGAGTTTCCTTAAAATTGGCCCAAATGTCCACTTGGACTCAAGAATAAACCGATTAGAATCTGATGGTTGAAGGTCAAGGTCACGGTGACCTCATACGTTTTTGGCGATATTAATATTATCATATTATATTATATTATATTATTTAAAATAATATTATATATATATTATTATAATGCAAGAGCCTTGGGTGTCAAACTGTGCTGATTTTATAGATCTTTTGTGTGAATCATTCGTTTTTACAGACATGGATGCAAATTAAACATGCAACTCCAATGGTGCGCAAAGGCAAGCAACGCATGGCGTTATATCTTTTTATTGTTAATCCAGTCCCATTTACCTTGTTAAATTGAATGCATCTTGCTGTCATTTCAAACGCAACACTTCCTATATCCATTCAAAATTTAAATCCCCTCATTGTTTCCGTGGAGAGGATCCCTTCATTTTCTAAAATGGCTTTTGTTGTGAAATATTTGCATGAAAAATTCAGTGACTGCCATCTGGTGCTGCATACTATGTTAGCTATTAGGTTAAAATAAAAACAGTTGGGCTGGGACATAATAACACACAATAATAATAGCAATAACAATGAAAATAGGACAAAAATAATCCAATGACATGACACATGTCGTGAAAGACAACCAGTAATGATTGGTCAAGGATCAACATGTAGTCCGTCATGGCCAGAGTTTATGACTCTATAATTGTCTAATCTGACGCATTGACTATCAGAATGAACAAACATATCGTGCAGTCTGAACCTGGTGTGAAAAGGCTTTTTAGCTATTGAAATGGTAACATCATTTGATATGAAATATGAATAAATATGCAAATGAATGACCTCTATCCAAACCAAGACATTTCTAATTCAATGCAAGACTGATGTCAAACTGAGGCTGTTATTTATCACACTGTATCGATGCTCTCCAGAAAGCACCTGCCACTTAATGGCTGTCCCGTTTATCCTTAACTGCCACTTGATGATTAAAGATTCCAAAATGAGGTTGACTTTGACACCAACTGTGGAAAAAAGCTCCACTTAATGAGCAATGAAGATGACAGACAATCTGTCAACGTCTGTGCCTGCCCCATGTTAAAACCTGCCGAGTGCATGACACTTTTGTCCTGAAGAAAGTACCTGCCAGAGTGCTGCTCCACCACACCCTGAGGCCACGAGGAGAGAGCTGGATTTGACCTCTTCAAAGTTATTTTTGAGTCTTTGAAACTACAACTTCACCTGCTAAAAAATCACAGTTGACAGTGCTTTTAACGATAATTTATTGTTGCAACATGACAACATTTGCCAAACAGTAAAACATCTCATAAATCTTTCTTAGATTTAAAACAACTCCAATCAAAATGATGTAAACAAATAAAATTATAAATAGACAAAGAAAAGTCTAACTCTTTGTGCAGATGGTATTAAACATTTTGTAAGTATGTTAGCAATAATGTAAACAAACTAAACAGACAAAAAGTTTTTACAACTTCAGTTTATTATTTCTGCCATTTCTCAATGAAAACTATAACAAAAGACGAACTTTAATGTTGTTGAAGTGGCCTGGAGTCATTTATTGCATATGAATATCTATCTTACGTGTTTACAGATGAAGTAATATATCAACATTTTATTTAGGTTACCGTTAAGTCACAATATCGTATCATTCGAGGAGTCGACCTCACAGCTACTGTAACTACCGAATTCAGTGCTTGGGTAGCACTGCAGTGTTACGTAATTAACAGTTATACCTAAAATACCTTAATGAGCGTTTTGATTGTTTTTGTAACGTTTAAAGTTACCATACGTATTAGTGGCCAGTCTCTTCTTCTTCTTTTGCTTTCACTACTTTTCTTTCTGCTGCTTCTGATTAACGTCGGCAGCAACTGGCGATCCAGGTGCTTTACTGTCCTCTACGGGCATTAGGGTGGTGAGTCATACAGAGGTTTTATCAAACACTTTTCATTTCTCTATTGAGAACAAATATTGTGATTATCTTTATTGTTATCCCTAAGAGAGACTCTACAATAACAGGCTCCAAACTAAAGAAAGAAGAAAAAGCAATGCTTAAAATCTTAAGTGTTATTTGATATTTCATATCAAAAGATACAACAACATTTCAAAAAGCTGAAAACCTTAACCCTAAAAACTTTTAAATAATTTTTTGATCATAATTTTTTAAATAGTTTTTTACTAAATAGGACTTTCTTTTATAACAGCTGTGTCCTAACAGTCAGGCAAAAGCATATTTGTTTCTTAACAACATTTAAGCTAAACTGAATAACATAATGTATTGCAATAACTTTGGCAGGAGCAATTATGACATTAAGTTTCAATATCATTCCATGCAGATTCCACAATATGTCTGCATACAATGCATTCTGGGTGCTGCTGCATGCACCAAACAGTACCGTACGAACACAAACCGTCACAGCCCTCACACAGGAGAATATCAAACTGAATGTGTAGGTGTCTTTTTTCCCGATGATGTGAGTGTCTGTGGGAACTGCTAAGTTTTTAAAGGTCATCTCACTGACTTGTTCCTGTTCTGAAAGCCCACATTAAATAAAACATTTGCTCGTTCTCAGTCAATGAGAGTTAAACTATAACTGATACTAATGAGGAGGAATACGGTAACCTTTTTTTTGTTCATCTCACCTTGACATTTTTTTTCTCTCCGTTCCCTTTTCCTTTTGTGCATAATATTCAAGTGTTATAATGGACATATGGTCTTAAATCAAGCTGAATTGATTCAAATCAACGTGAAGACATTAGCTTAAACTCTTTGTGTTCAATAATTATTCTTTTGATAACATCTTACATTAATGCCTGCTCCTTGAGCGTGTTCTCTCCTACATGTCTGTAGTAAAAGGGAGTGGTAATTGGCCATAATTGGTTAAATCTCTTTCTTTTTCTTTTCTTCATTATTTGATTTTATTCCTGCCTCTCCTCTCATGTTTATCTCTGGCTGGTTTAACAGTGTAATATAAAGGGACTGAGTAAATTATCTAAATCTGTATTGAAGTGGATTTCAGCTGTAGATTATACTCAAGTGGTTCCACAAAGTCAACGTGTGTAAGAGGGCGAATTTTTTACCAGGATTTTCTCCAGGCTCCCAAACAAATGTCAAGTCCTTTTTTCATTCAGTCTGAATATTGTGCAGAACTCAGCTCTGATCAAGCTGCAGGTGCATATTTCACAATATTAAACTAACTTACAAAGTCAGAAAGGAACTTTTGAAGGTATCAAATGTTTTAACGTGACAGATATTTCTAAAGTTACCGTACATTGGGTCAGGCTCTGCAGCATTGTTCTGTTTAATCAGCGATGTGCACATTTTGAATAACATCAGGTTGCATTGAATTGCAGAAGTCTGTTTAAATCTAAAAGCAAAGACTGGCTGGTCTAAATTCTTCGAGAGCATAAATAATCAAAAGACTTGATTATATGAATTTCAAACATTAAGTATTCATTTTAAAGCACATTTAATTTAAGTACAAAGCTTTTGCATTTTTGAGCTGAATGGTTTTAAACACTCAGACTCTCAGTGTTTCTTTATTCAGTTTAAATACATTTCTGTGGTTTAAGACAGAATGAGGCTACGATTAAAATACCACACAGTATTTGAAGTTGAGGGTATTCCATATATTTTATATGTACAAAAAATATGCATACTTTGTTTTAAAAGATGCAATATTTCACGTATGGTGTATATGCTTTGCGTCCGTCTGTATTTCTCTCGTGCCTTCTTGCTCTCTATCAAAGAAATGTGCAGCTGATTGCTTGTTAAGACGCGATCAGAGCAGCTGTGACACATTGGAGTAGAGACAAGATAAAGAAAAGAGGGAAAGAGAGATCAGATGATGGAGAGGAAAATGAGCAGAGACAGGAGGAGCCATCTTTTCCTTTTTTTGTTCTTCGATCCCTCATTATCCATTTTTATGCTTTGATCTTCATTGTCATCTCCATTTTCCGTCTCTGCAGTTTTCTGTCTGCTCTCTCCTTTTTTCTCTCACTGCGGGTGTAAGTTAACGAGAACTGTGGACTAGAGACGTCTGTAGGACAAAACAAGGGCTTTCTCTTTAAAAAATGTGTTTACATTTGAGCTTCATTGCGCAGTTAATGCAGTGATGTTGGATGGTACGAGTCTTAAAGTCTGAAAGGACGCAATAAAGTCACTATCGAGGGGATGCACCCTGTTTTTTGCCTAATAATGGAAACAGTGATTTGGCGTGATTTTACTTATTTTAAAAGTGTTTCTACTGTCATATAAACCACAAAAAAGTTAAACTTGGATGTTATATTCAAGTACTTTTAAATTATGCTAGAAAAAGTCAAAATTAAGCTTGCTAGCTTATTTGGTATGTGATGTAGTTTGTCAACCAGAGGAAAGATTCAATAGTAACTAGCTGAAAGGGGGCATATCGCCACCTACCATGGTTAAGTCGGACATACTGTCAATAAATCAGTTCTCCTCCGGTGCTTGTACACTGGGAAAAGGACAGTTGGCCTATTAAACTGTGCATTTAAACATACTGACTTTCTGGGGCGCCTGGTGGCTCAGTGGATAGACCCGCTGCGGGTTCAACTCAGGCCTCGGCCCTTTGCTGCATGTCATTCCCCCGCTCTCTCCCCATTTCACACTTGTGCTGTCCTGTTGATTAAAGGCAAAAACGGCTAAAAGATATCTTAAAAAAAAAAAAAAAACATACTGACTTTCAATGTGGCTATGGCTCAGGAGGTAGAGCAGGCCGTCCCCTAATCGGAAGATCAGTAGTCTGATCCCCGGCTCCTCCAGCCTGCATGTCAGTTTTTCCTTGGGCAACATACTGATCCCCGAGTGTGTGTGTCTAAAAAAATACTGAGTAGCAGGTGTGATGTGTAAGAAAACCACAGTTGATCTTACAAGAAAATATGGGTTCAGTGACAACACAAATCAGATCAGAGAAGCTGTTGGTACAGCACGTACATGGATAAAGACAAACCATGAACTCAAAGAAACAGACCAATTATTCAGCTTTATAAAGTGTATTTCACACATCAAACAGCTGTGTTTATCATCAGAGTCTAAACTTCTGCAAGGTCTCAATCTTGCAGTATTTTAACCTTCAGTCACCCTGGAGCCTCCTCACATGCCCGCATGCAGACGGGGAAGGACTCTGATGCCTCTAAAAGTACCTAAACCACGACTATGGGTGAATCATACATTCATACAGTTACTATTATACATAACCACATTAAAATACTTACTTGTATAATATTTCCACAACAAGGTATCACTTTGTACGGTTGCCTCGACTACCAGTGTGTGAATACGTGTGTAAATGTGTGTTTGAATGAGTGATCTGTAATGTAAAAGCCTTTTGAGTGGTTGCAAGAAAAGCGCCATACAAGTTCATGTCCTGTGTGTTTTACCCACCCGCTCACCCCCTGACCACCTCCCTACACAGACTCTCTCGCTCTTTATAGTAGGTCAGTTGGTCGTCGTGTCTGATGATGATGTGACCCGTTACTTCAGACACTAAACCCAGTGCATCGGTATCAGATGCCGAGGACCACTGACTTAGCGTCAGTGTTTGACAAGCAGGTAGCAACAAATGGTTGATATGACAGAGCAACATGTGGTTCGGCAGAGACGAATCATTTCCCCATACTGGCGATAGGTCGCACTCGGCTGGGAGGCTGATTCGTCACAGACACTCACACACATACACGCAGGACGCAGCCGTTGTGGGGGGTAACGGTGTGTGCAATCATCCCTGTTCTAGGGCTCTGTGAGCCATTTCCCTTAATGACGGCCGCACATGGCGAAACAGAGTCAGACCATTTACCGTCATCATGGCTAATTTCTGCTCTGCCCGGCCCGGACGTGGCACCGCTGATCACGCCTTTTACCGGCAGGCTTCTGGACTCTCTCTTGATTTTGTAACAATGGACAGACAGGCTGATTTGTGACCAGGGAGCGCTTCATTTGCATTACAGTAAGGGGCGGTGTGGGGGTTTGATGGCGGATGAATGGAAGCAATTGAATGGAGAAATATGGTGGTGATTTATGCAGTTTTCATGAGCAGGGCTCAATATGCTGATGAAGACCACGTGATGAGGTTAAAAACACCAGAACAAGTAGGTTAGGACACTTTGAGTCAAGATTGTTTTCAAGGTGGAGAATAAACTGCTCAGGTCAACAGTGAAGACTTGATGTCATGATGTCTAATACATTTTGTATAACAAGGTTTTGAATTTGCATTTTATTTATTGATGTATTCACATCACAGCCTATGGGACGGTTGTGACTTAAGCTTTATGAACAGTGTTTGAATGAAAGTAACTAGAGATGATTGAGAACACCTTTATTTGTATGCGTTTATGCATTTTACTTGGATAATAGTTGTCATCGTAAAAAGTACCTCAGCTGTACCAGATACTGATTTCATCAGCGCTGACTTAAATGTAACCTGTTCATGTGTGTTGCAGTAGCTTCATTTTCATGTTCAGACCACCTTAAATTTTTATTATTTTACCATGACCACAATATTCCCACAATCTCAAACAATTATCTTTTTTGTAATCGTTCTACGCATTTGGGAAGACACAAGGACAAACAATGTAATCTTAAAATGCAAACTTATGAAGAAAGGAACTTGAATATGCCTCGTGTTGATTCTCTATCTGCCTTTTGAAAGTATTGTGTTAACTTGCAGTGCACACAGGGGATGCTGCTGTGTGACGCTTTCAGTGACGGTGCCAAACACCCTCAGCGAGTCCAATTTAACAAATATTGGAATTCATTAAAATCCCATCAGTGGTGTTTGTGTTGCTGCATGTCATTAACAGGCGGACAAACAAACAAATAGATCAAACGGCAGCCCGCCTGAAGGACACAAAGAGGACCGAAGCGAGAAGCGTGAGGTTAAAAAGATGAAAGCATGATGAGGACGGAAAGACAACAAGGTTAATAAAGGAAAAAAGACTCAGAGCCAAAAGCTGAACTGAGACGAGGGAGGGGAAAAGACAGATGAGTGGATTTGGAGCCAGTGGCTTAATTGGGTACTTGTTGGTGTAAGCGGGCGCGCTAAGGATGGAAATGGGATTTTACAGCGGCCTGACATGCAACAGCACGTTCTTTACTGTTACAGGAAGAGGTCTCCAATCAAGGCAAAAGACAGAATTAGACAGAAGACAATTAAAAAGAGAGAAAGGAAGGCTGTGAATTTTAATGCAACGAGAAGGTTTATGAGACAGGATGTGGTTTGACAAGAGAGGAATGTGAAAAAAAGATCTAATTAGAGAAGGAAGAAGAGAAGAGATGAAGATACGGACAAAGTAAATGGTTAATAAATGGTGAAAGGGGATTTTTGTCAAATGGAAAGAGCTATTAGTCACAAACCCAGTCGCCTAAAGAAAATGTTGGTGTTGTATTTTTATGCAAACTACAAAAATATTACATAATGCACGCATCATAGTTGCAGACCATGGCAGACCACTATTCTAGACCAACAAAGTCCAAAACAGGCTGCGATTTAACGAGTCACTGCTGTGTTTCCACCAAACATGGGTGTTTAGTAGCAACCTGTTGCTGTTTTTTCAGCAACATTTTGCACAGCTAACATAGGTGTTTTTGAAACACCACTTGACTTTTATTTCCAGCGGTTTTTTATGCACCAAACGTGGGTGTTTTTCAGTGATCTGTTGCTGTTTTTCCAGTGGCTCTTAATGCACCTGATTTGTGCTTTTTGTAGCGATCCATTGCTGTTTTTCCCGCTGTTTTTTGTGTCACCTGTCACCTGCACCTCAGCTTGCTGAACAAGCAGCAAAACAAACATTCACCTGGGAAAAATGCACTGCTAACATCGGTCTGCAGGCCACATACTGTAGCTAATTAGCTGCTCATTTATTAGCCATATTTATAAAAACAGAAACAGCCCGGAAGCAGAGTTTGAATCATTTGAAGGACAGAATATATAGCAGCAGTAAGGAGCGCCGCTCTGTGTGCTGCACATGCATTTTATAATCCTCATTATTGTGGTGAAAAAGATTAATGCACCAACACAGTACAGAAATGACAAGTCAATAAATGTGTGAGCTACATTGAATTTTATAAAAAAAAATTATTTTTTTTTTAAAACAGCAATAATTATAAATGATTCTAAGATGTGAGTATCATTACGCTTCATCCCACTCAGCTCTCCCTCTCCCGCACTGCTCCATCACTGGCTGTGGGTTTTCTTTTTTTCCCTTTATAAGCCGTAATTAATTTTCCTCAGTTTATGGCATTCTCCCCTTTTCAAAAGTTTTTTACAAGAAGACTCTTATTTCAACAGCAATAAAAATAGTTATCTGTCCATGAGTAATAGACAGCTTTAGTTGACTTTAGCTTTTGAAATTGGTATTTTCGTGCCGCATCATTTCATTTTCAAACATCTTTTGCATCTGCAGAGCACTGGTTAACAAGCTGCAGTCTCAGAAAATTATGTCTTTAAAAGCCAACCGTGCATTCATGTGACGTTGGGATGATTGGAAAAAGAAGTTCCTGACTGGGAAAACTCACGTGAAAGACCCCTCAGGTCACAACGGGAATGGCAATTTTATTTACAAAGCACAATTTATTACAAGTAAAAAAGTGCTTTACATTAAAAGACAACAGATACAAAAACATAATTTGCATAAACATAAGTATAACACAGTATGAGCATCAGTCATCAACGTGTTAACGTAGAGAACACAAAAATATTAACACAATCAACATGGAAAGTACAGTAGTTGCTAAGTTGTCATATATGTAGAAACATGGTAGACTTAAGTAATGTTTCAGCTCACGGTGATTAACAGTTTTATTAATTCACGTATTGTATATACATTTTTTTGCTCACATGAAATTTCTATTAAGTTACCAGGTTTTAACCGTTAGTTGCTGGCCATGTAGAGTGACTTAGATTAGAAAAGTTATTTACTAGCATTAGTAAAGCAAAGCTACATTTTATACGTTTAAGAGGATGTGCTGGTGCAGCAAGCCTACGACAAAATCACTTTGTAATATGAAACTTCAAACTGTTTTCAGTGTGTCCTTTAGCCCTTTGAAACCCGACATCACTTTTCTTGTTTTGCTCTCAGATGTCTTTCACAAGTACAGTATAGTAAAGTAAACTTTGAACTTTGAACTGTGAGCAAAATGGGTTTTTTTTTTTTTTCAAAAACATGGGAAAAATGCAATGAGCAAGTTTGAAAAGATTTGAAACATTATTTTTAAAAAGTTAGGGGAAAAAGAAAAAAACTTGGGGAAAGTATACAATTATCATAATTACATATTTATTTTTGAGGGTTATTTCGTTTTTACTTTTTCTTACTTAATTTTTTTGTCGTTTCTAATTTCTAATTCTCTAATTCTCTAATTTCAAGGCAATTATGTTATACATTTTACTAATTTCTTGCACATGTTTTGGGTCGTTTCTTCTTTTGTTGCATTGCCTCTTTCCCTTGTTTTTGCAAGAAATGCCAATTTGCTGCGGTTTCACGGGGCTGAATGCTCTGAGCAATAAAATACAACACATTTCTTTAGCATCTATGCTCTTTCTACAATATGACTTAAAGCTCATGGACACATCAAAGTTGGCAGAACGACTTCGCACCTCAACAAATGGGATCATCTAAGAAGCACATGAATGCAACGTAATTCAAAAGCTTGAACTGGTTGAATAGCCTCCTTGTTACGTGCACAACGGTTGAGAGTAGCAAAACAAATAAAACCCAATTAGACTGAAAGGGAACGGCATAGACAGAAAGAAGAAAGAGCAGGATGTTAATGTTGATGTAGGAGGAGGAGAGCAACTGGAGACAAGTGGAAGAACTGAAGAGGTGGGGAAGGACAGATCAGGGAGGAAGGGAACAAAAAGACGAGATGAAGAGAGTACGAGGGGACTGATGTGTGAAGGGTCAAGCTACTTAATTGGGTACTTGTTGGTGAGTGTTGGTGGAAAGAGAGAGAAAAAGGGCGGAAGATGAATAAAGGAGGAGGGACAGCAAGATAATACAAGACCTTTTTTCCAATGCTATTCACAAGGCTTTAATTTGCTCTTGAGTTAAAAAAAAGAAAAGTATCAGTGTCTGTTTGCGAAACTGGGCTGCCTCCTCAAATATTAAAATATTGCATTTGCATGTGATAAGACATTTCAACAATCTAAGTAAGCAGCAGAGAAGTTTGGCATTTCCAGATTAATCAGTAAAAGGATTGATAGTAAGAACATTTTAGGTGAAAGAAATGGAAGAGACAGGGTTCGTACAAAGTGCTTGAGATGCTTGAAGTACTTCAGTTTTACACTCAGAAATTTAAGTCCTGGAACACTTTGAAGATCAAACATTTTATCACTTGGTCCTTGAAAAAGTACTTGAATTATTAAATTAAAATTAATAGAAAAGTACTTGAATAATTAGGGCTGCCCCTTTTTTTTTTAGTCAGTTTCCTGTGCGGTGTTCTTTTGAGGACGTTTTGATCCCTGGACTTTTTGCTGCAGAGTGAGCGCTCTTGACTTTCACGCTGCTCTTTGTTACAAGCAGCTGCATGCATGATGCAGCTGCACAGACGAGGAAGAAACTCTGCACTTGGGGCTCTCAGATGATATTATCTTATCTCTGCTTAGAAGTGGTGAATTGAAAGCTCACAGTAACTTATACAATACTATCTCTAGCTTTTGCTTAATATCTAGTGTCGGCAAAATAATGTTTTTGTCACATTCGATCTGCTGCAGCAGCCGTGCTTGCAATTTTTTGCTAATGCCGTATGAGCTGTATGAGCTCAAAGTGGGTTGGTGAACACTATTAAATAGTCGGTGCCTGGAGTTCTCTCTAGCCTGTAAAACACAGCAGAGCAGCGTCAGCACAAATTTTGAGCTGTAATTCAGCAGTAAATTAGCAGCTGTGTGTGTCTGACTGTTGATGGCTGTGGAAAAAAAATAATTTCTTCATTGAAATTACTGATAAGTTCTTGTAAATCTTTGAATCTGACGCTTGTGTGTGCAAACACTGTAAAGGTAGAGGAAGTTGAAGGGGAGAGAAAACATGGTGGTAAAGAGGGATTCAGAGGTGAAGGTGAAGGACGGAGGGCCCGACAAAGGAAAAAAGAGAAGAATGAAATGAGAATATTATAAAAAAAGATAGAGGATGACAAGTGGCATTGATAGAAATGAGCCAAAAAACTGGAGGGAAACAGGAAAAGGTAGGAGGGTGAAAAGAGTGATGGGAGCATTGGGAGAAGAAACAAATGAGGAGGGATGAGAAAGTGCTGGCAGCAAATAAAAACCCAGAGGTGAAGTAGGAAAATAAACATTAAAGGTTAATTTAATGTTTTCCAACTCTGCCGTCTGCAGAGGAAGAAAAAACATAATAAGTGATGAAAAGGTTAAAAGGAGAAGAAATGAAGCAAGAGGTGGAGGCGGAGAGGGACAGAGCGAGAAGCGGAGAGAGAGAGAGATTACATTTGAGGAGACGGGGGGGGGGGGGGGCATCGAGGGAGAGAGGGAGGATAGCAGAGATAAAGACGTGAGGGGACGGGGAGGTGATAAATGGAGAAGAGTGAGGCTACTCAGCCTGTGAGGATCCCCTCAGGACAGTGAGGAGATGATTCACAGTCCTGCAGCGAAACTCTGCAACAGGATTTTGTTGAGGAGGATGAAAGATGAGGTGGCTGAGAAATTGAGAGGAAGACTTTCTTTGGGACTGAAACAGCGCAGGCCAGACTGAGACTGTCAACAGTGTTGGACGTACCTAAGAAAAGGTAGACGTTACCTGCATAAAAATGTTAAAATCTGCGTTAACACGGCTGGGGTTACTGCACACGACTCCTCCTTTGATTTATGTTGTGTTATTTTCCTGGTGATGGTCATGTACTGATGTATGCAGAACGCCAGTGATACTCAACTTATCACCTGCAGGCCAAATCTGGCCCCAGTTAGTTCAGCAGACGCTTTCCCCGCAACCATTTTCAAATTCAAAATAATAATAAAGTGATTCACACTGGAAAATGTTTTTGTATTTTTAATGTACATAAAGTGCAGAAAGCAGCATAAAAATAGCGCTAGTTTATCAAAAAAAATGTCAGTGAAGGATCCCCCACACCCTCTGACAGAGGTCCTCACTAAGCCCCTAATGTCCTAAAACCCTAGAAACATTCTAAAATCCTCAAAATGCCCTAAAATCCTAGAAAAGATCTGAAATCCTAGAAATGTCTTAAAATCTGAGTAACGTCCCAATATCCAGTAAATGCCCTAAAATCCTAAGAATGTGCTAAAATCCTTGAAATGTCTTAAAAGCTTGCAAACATGTACAGTGCTGCTGCGACTGGCCCCAGTTTTTAGGGCCTTCTAGGGCCGTCAAACTGTAGTGCTCATGCCCGTCCGTCCACATGCCAGCCCGCTTTTTCTACGTGAGGCATCGTGCGAATCAGTGGATGAAAGACTGCTTCTTTCGCTTTGTGAGTTCCCTGAAATATTTAACTGTTACCTAAACAGTTATTGAGACATAAACTGTGAAGATATTATTATTATTGTGATTTTAAACATCTTACGACATGCTGAGAACTGCAAGAACAGATATTGTGATAAATTGCAATTTGTCAAGATCTGTTTAATTGAATACATTTTGAGTCTGTTCTGTTCACTTCATTCATTTTTTTTGCAGCAAAGTGTATCTAGTAGACTGAAAAGGCATATGATTTTCTCATACTACCAAAAGTTTAATTTGCATTTGAAATATTGAAAAATGTATATCATTTAAAAAACTATCAATACATGCAAAATATTGCGATAGTATGCTGTATCATCACCCTCCTTCTGCATGGCAGATCATCAGCGCCAGACCTGTTGTATCAGGTAACGTTTTGCTTGGCTGTTGTGGTCATCAGAAACTAGAATTGGCGCGATGTGTCAACAAATCGACCCGTAATTACGTCTGTACAGAAAAAAACAGTTGTACCGGCGAGGATGCAGAAGTGCACCGAATTTGTTTCCATAGTTACCATGCATAGATCGGCTTGTTTTTACTTGCGTGGCACATTTGGCACTACATGTGCAGTGCAGTGAGACCCGCCAGTCCAAGCGGATGAGTATGCGGAGTGACGCTTACTCTCTGAAAAGACTTTGAAGTTCACCCAACATGAATCACAGGTGACAGATCAGAAAATGCTCATACGAGGCATTTCAGAAGTCACTGAAATGAAAGCTGTTTGATCACTGAAATATGACAACTTCCTGACCTCACTGCCACCTAACATAATCACACAACAGTCTCTCTGAATGTTAATATTGTGGACAAGAAAAAGGCCTTTGACAGTGTTAAATGTACAATGAAGCACCACATAGGTTACCTTTGATCCCAATATTTAGAAAACCAAACGGTCTTTTTGTTTAGAACAGACTTTATGACAGTTTTAAACTAATGAGTCAACAAGCCAATCAGCATACAGGTAATAGGAAATGTGATTTTGATAAAGATGAAAGTCTTTGCTATGAATAATTTCTGCTCTAGCATCTCATCATTTCACCAAAATTTTACAAAGGTAGAGTTAAACTAAACTATGTTGTGTAAATGTTGAAAATAGTGCCTGTAGTACCTTTTAAAAGTTTAAATCTTTCCATAATTTGCCATCAAAGTGACTTGGTACTAAAACCTAGACAGTTTTGACAATTAGCTCCTCTCAGATAATCCTGATTAGCAGCGGATAAACAGGCCACAGGTCATTGGTCTCTCCCTCTCCTGCTCCAGTATGTAATTAGATGGGCTTTGAATTTATCCATGGAGACACGGAGCACCATCAAACCCTATCCAAACTAATTTCACACATGATTACACCCATTCCCTCAGAACAATAGTGTAATGATAGGTATGATGGCGGCTTAGAGGGATTGTGGATTCAGACGGGAGATAAGTCGAGGATGGTACAGTTTGGACTCAATGCAGGACTGACTTCTTGAAATATTTGCATTTTTTTTTTGCAGTTAGACTGTGGCTCAGATTGTTGCACAAAAACCAACAAAATAATCCCAGCAGGATAAACTGATTTTTGGTTACTTTTTATATATTATCATCCACCTGTTGCACATATATAGCAATTGAGGCAGTGGATAACAATTTCAAAACGAAAGGGATATATCAGGTTATGTTCCCTGGAAAATAAGAAAAAAAGAAGAATCTGCAAATGACTTTAACCACTGTTAAACAATACACATTTTTTATTTTATTATATATCATCTGATACTGTTCCAGAGACACACCTTGTGAATGTCTAAAAAGAACTAAAAAAATTAAGTTTTGTGCTTCTGAACCTAAAATATTAGTTGAAGAAAACCAGCAACATATTGCAGATCTTAAATCATAAGATCTTCCTGCAATGAGGAGTGTAAATAGGAAGACAAAGCATTTAAGAAATGCTGTTAGCGTTACAAAAAGTTCAGTTACTGAATTAAAACAAATTGCAACAACTGCAGTATTGCATAGATTAAAAGCCTGTAGAACCACATTTTCATCTTACTAACTCCTCTTTCTCAAACGCTCTGTACCACTCCAACAATAACTCCTGCAATGAGCTGTCATGCCTACAAGAGCGCCGCAAATGTTCTCGCCTCCCTCTCCCAGATCGTCAGTCACTGATGCAAAACCTTCTGCTGCAGCTCTCAGTCGGGGTTAACAATTCTCTCCTTCCGTATTTTGCAGTCTTACATAACAACACTCTAAAATACATGAACCTTTGTGTCATTTTCCAGCCTAAAACTTCAGTTGGGTATAAAAAATAAGAAACGCTTGGACTTGGTTGACTTGCATCAATTCGGAAATCAACCCCCACAGTGTGAAATTAGATGCATCAAGCCAAGCATGACAGTTATCACATCCACTTTTCTTACCTGGTGCCATCATGAATACGTGTATAAATAAATAAAATGGCTCTCTTCAAACTCTGGTGAAAGTTTCGAAAGAAAAACTTAAAAAGACTTTGCTGGCTTTTTCCCCAAACTTTTACATCACTGAAAAAAGAAAGTGCAACAACCTTACTTTACCCTCCACTGCACACACTCGCTGTCAGACACACACACACACACAAATGTACTGCCTGGAATGGCAAAGGCTGTCAACTGCAGTTTAACTACTTCTGTCTATTTGACATGTACAATATTTGCTTAGGACATCAACTGACGAAATACATGATGCCGCAGCAGCTGGCTGTGTGGAGAACTGAAGTCACTTTCAGACTTCTTTTAATGGGGGAGAAAGTTCCACCTGTAAACAGTTTACCTTGTTTTTAATATTTTCTCTATTATTTTTTTTGTGCAAGAAGAAACATTAATAAACCAGAAGAAAGCAGATGGTTAAGAAAATTTCCTCACTTCCAATAGCTTTTTTAAAAAAATAAAACAAGCTTAGAAAATTAGTCTTATGACTCAGTTATATACTAATTTACAGTGACCCGTAAGGGCTGAAATTAAGGTTATAAATTTATGCAAAAAAAAAAAAACTTGGATATTATCCTCATCTCATATCTTTCTGCGAAAAAAAAAATCATAAATTTGCAAGAGAAAAAAATCAGAAATTCTTTTGAGATTAATGTGACAAATTTATAAGAAAAATGCCTTCAGGGCTTTCTTCCAGAAAGTCAGGTGATGTAGTTTAAAGAGCAACTAACTAACATAAGGAGGAAGTTGTGATGGATGAAAGCATCTTGCACAGGACTTTTACCCAGGAGACTGGGGTTTGTGTCCAGTGTGATTCAAAGTTAGCTGATTATTGACTTATTTTAGTCACATTGACTTTTTAGTACTATAAAGCTGCTAAATGCAAACTGGTTAGACAAACTATAGCAGAGCTTGGTTAATGTTAATGTTTGTTGGGATTCTCTTTTTATCACTGGCATCTGTGATGTGATGGTGATCTAACTCTGTAGAGTTGCAAAGTGAAGCAATTCAAAGCAGTTCTTTTGCAAAAAAAAGTCTTGTTCTCATGAATTTATGAGTTTTTGCTTGTAAATTTGCAGCTTTAATCTTGTAGTTTTTCCTTTAAGTATTATCCCCCTCTTCTGCCTCCGTATGTCTTTTTTTAAATGCTTACAATGGCCCCAATACACTGTTGTACTAATCGACTGAAATGCTTATACAGATTTGCAGTGTAGCTACTTGTAATTTGGAATTTTCTGTTCCATGTTCAACAGCAGAAAAGAAATAAGCAGGCTTGCTCAGCTCAGCAGTGTCTGAGGTGAGCAGCTAGAGCCGACAGCGAGGGAGAGGTGGAGAGAAAATTGAGTGTGGTTGAGAACAAAGATCTGAGGTGAGAGGGTGCTTTAATGGCTCCAGATACTATCCTATAACACAAAGGTCACAGGTTTGTTCACCTGCCGCTGCCAGGTCTTCATCAACAACCTTGATGAGGCCCTTTACCTCCCCGCGGCTGACAAAAGCCTCGGCTGTAAAGTCCGCGGGCGTTGAAAGGTTTTTGCGATAATGCACAATATTTGCCAGGAGACAGCAGTCAGCAATCATGAGGCCGGCCTTCTAATGCTTCTGGCAGAGCTTTGAGCGAGGCTGGCCTGCTGGCAGCGGCAATGAAAAGGCTGTCAAATGAGGAGATGCCGGATGACCAAGCGCACTCACACCCTGAACCCAGATTTATAGAAAAATCATTCATTATTTACAGGCTACCGAGGGCCGTCGCTGAGCGCATACTGCACTGCTGTGTGGGAGGGAGGTGTTGCATGAATCTAAGTGTCTGTATGTGTATGTGAGTGTGTGTGTGCACATTCACACACACAGCTGCTGACAGTGGCAGAAACTGTGACAGAATGGCAGGTGGGGCTCTAATGAACCTACAGCGGGTACAGCGTCCTTAGATCTCAGTTCGTTATTCTCTTTTCAAGATAATGAGACCAGCGTTGCACTTCCTTTATGCATGATGGAGTGCATGTGCAGAAGAGAAAGTCTGTATCTGTGTAAAGGTCCTCCCAGGCCCCCTTTGTTTCTAATAACTGAAGGTCTAAATTATAATCAGGTTTGGGTGTCAATGTGTCTCATAGTGGAGTAGATCAGAGTGAAGTTGCTATCAGCTTGTTGCATCAGAAACATTGCAGAAGGAAACTGTGTTTTTTGAGGCGAGATGGTGAGTGCGGACTGTGAATTGCAGAAAGGACATACCGTATATTGGTGCTCTTTTGGACAGCAGCTGCTTGTTAATTGGTGGCACATCAAACTGCTGCCAGTATTGGTGTTCTCTCTCTATTAGTTCTCTCACTGCTGGGGTAAAATTATCCTCGGGTCCATTTCATACTGTCCTTCACGCCCCTTAAGAGTTTTTAAAACTGTGAACTGTTAATTCACTAAGTCAACGAGTGCTGGGGCGATAATTCAATATGATTTTTCAATGACTTTGAGTGCAATCTGCTATTAGATACAAATGGATCCACATGCGAAAAGTAGCTCGTGTTAGAAGGATTGTGAAGCCGTCTAACGTTTCAAGCCAGCAGCTCTTCCTCTGACTACAGATAAACAAAGAGTTTCCATCTTAAATACCCATGATGCCTGTAGTGTATATCCCGATTATTATTAAGCCCATGTTAATCCGTTATTATTGTCTAGAAAGGGCTGCTGATGCGTTTGCTATATGTCTGCCACTGTGTTAAACATCATACTGGTCGTGCCTCTTGGGTCCGACAATGTCTGCATGCTCCTTAAAATCACACACTGGAACGAAATGATGCCACCGTTGTTGGTTCTGTTTAAAAATGCAAAAGAGGCACAAAAAAGGTTCTTTGTAGCAGCTCTTTTGCGTAATCGCTGCGTAAAAAGGGCTATTTATAATTAAATAACAGTAAAAAAAAAAAAATGCATTATACTGAAACATACTAGGTCTAGATGTACATATAAAGTGCAAAATAGATAGGTTATTGGTATATATACAAAGTGAAAAATAACAGCATTTATACAAATCATGTATTCTCCAAAAGTTAAGTACTCCATAAAGGAGGGGCCCCCTCTTAACACTGCCAAGGTTTGAAGTTTCATCTGCTGTTTGGAGGCTGGCATTAACTCTGCATGCACTGTGGATAAAAGCAGCAACAAATTGACATATTACACCACAACAATTCACTAAGAAGTCATTTATCTGAGCCAGGGGCGGATTTAAAGATTAAAAGATGCTGAAGTCCTTTTAGCCAATGATTTGAAAACCTCTGCAGCCAATTTTCTGGTGAATTACTTTGCTGATTGCAGATCAACAACCATTTAGAAAAGCAGGTTCATGCAGTCTAGCGTGCATTCATTTTTATAGTAAGAAAAACATCTGTTCTCCATCATTGGCTTTAAAATGTTAAACAGTAAGTGTGAAGTAATTCAGGCAAAGTGAGACTGCCAGCTACAATAATAACGTCCATTCAGTCCACTCAGTACTATGAAATAAACCAGTGATTAGTCAAGACATTTTGTTATTTATTTTGAAGGTCGAACATGTTTGATTTACTGCTTTTCTTTAATTCACAGTAGCAGCTTTCAAAGGTTTAACAGAAAGCCCTTTTGTGAGACTAAAATTAATCAAATTTACACTGTTTAAATGTCCTTGAGCAAAATAACTCATTTAAATTCACCGCTGATAGTAATGGTAGAGTCATCAATACTTTGAAAATGATGACTTTTCCAGTCAGTGTGATCATACTGCTTCAATCTATGAGCAATGTTAAAATCTTTTATCAGATCTGTGAATGTCTGATTGTCTGACCTCTTGTCTTGCTCAGTCTGCTGTTGTTGAATCAGCCCAGATCGTAAATAACTCTGAGAGAAAATGTTGTCACAGTTGATAGAAATGAGGGTCAGACTGTGATGAAAATCCCCGGTTGTTAAGAAAAATAAATTTCCTTTCTGAAATAAAATGTGTAAATTGTAGAATATTCACGATGCAGAGAAGGTGACAGAACCTATGAATATTTTATTTACTGAAATGATGAAGTCCAGAATGATAATCTGACAGAATTTCCATTTTGTTTCACTTTATTCATGCGGCATCATATTCATATTAGCTGATTTCTCGATGGAAGGGGCTGTTCACCTTATTTTCTGTTGACACAGAAGCTGCAGTGGTCTTTGACAGCAGAATTAACACTCAGAGTTATTTCTGGACATTGACATCTCATTCACTTTTGCCATTTTACAGTCGCTGTGTTTGTTTATTAGCTACGAAGCTAATAAACAATGCGACAGTCAGACAAATCAGTTTCGCCTCAGCCAGCAACTTTCCGTACTTTATTTTAAATCAATCAGCCTCCGAGGCACCTGGAACATAAAACAAACAGTGAGTACAACTAAAATACAGTGCGTTGGTCAAATCTATTTCAAGCATTAGCCGCAATAATCGGTATCAGAGATCTCTGCATTTTAACAACAGGAAACACGGCGGTGAGTTTGGTGACATTGTAGCTATGATTGATGAAACTCAAGAGCAACTATGATTGGTTAAAATTACAGAAAAGTTGTGGTCATTGGACAAATATCCGAGGTTCATAGTGAACTTGTTTCAAGTTCAAATTGTGAACTATGTACAAAGTAGGTAATTTTAATCTTGTGAAATGAACTTTGGCTTAGCTCTTGTGATGTGCACATATGCACAACGCTGAGGTCTGGATCCAGGCGAGATGAAGACAACCCTGATGCTGTCATCTAGGACAGGTGCAATACTCTGCAGCTAATGTCTTCTCGTAAACCAGACACCATCACAGTATGACCAGGTAAAAGAACTGGTGCTGATGATGCATTAATGTGGTCTCCTCAACAAACAAGCGACCAGTTCTTCAATCGCTCCGTCATCCTGAGACCTGATGATTAAAACCAACCAAATCTATTAGCTCAGAGGCGGTTTTACATGCGGAGACATCAAACTGACGACCCCGCTGCAGAGGACACGTTTATTGATTGCCTTTTTCCTCCTTCAGCTTGTGAGCAACTAAACGCATCCTTAATCAAAATATCGTCATTAGCCGCAGTTATAAATTAGCAGCGGGCCTCATTAGGAAACAGTGAGATATGGTCTGTGCTTGGAATAAATCAAGGCTGCTGGCGTACTGCTGATATCATCACTGTAAATTACTTTTTAGATTTTTCAGTTTCCCACAGTGTTTTTTTTTTTCCTTTGCACTGAAAAAAAAGTGTTTTCTCACAAAGTGTAAAGTGGAGACCAGAAATTAGAAGTGAAGGGTTTGATTTATATTGTCACCAGTGGACCTTTCGAAACGGATTATTAAACCGCTAATCGTATTTTCTGCTCGATGGCCTCTTCCAACGCCTGCTTCAAACGTTTTCAGATAAACTGTTGGCCGCATAGACGAAATTGTGCTCACATTCTGTCGTTACCTCTGAGAAACTCAATATCCTCAGCTAACCTGATCATTGTTTGCAGACACTCTGCTTTTAGAGGTTTAAGAACTAAATCTGAAGGATTTTTTTTGACAATGGATGCTTTTGTTATGTCCCAGTCATCTGAAAACAGTCGCTGCCTTTGACAAAGCCACATCTGACACCTCCAGTTCATCCACTCGCCTCGACTTACAGACCAAGAATTAATGGAGCAGCGTTGTCTCTCTGAAGAGAGCGTCGCTCTGTTTTGAAAGTGCTTCCGTCTCTTGGAGCCAAATTCTTTTAAACATCTCAGGTTTGATCATATCGGCTGAAAGTGACTAACTCTCCTTTCCTTCTATGCTGTCTTCTCGTCTAACCCAAAAGAAGATAATTTTTTGCCAAACAAAGATAAGAGAAGACATAAGTATTTCTGTCATTGTTTTGGTATCAGAAAGAGGACAGAAAAGTCTGAAAAATTCCATAAATTCCTTAAAAAAGACAGTGATATTTGAGCGGGAAAGCAGCAGAGTCACAGCTGTGATCCGGTGACGTGAATCTTCGGTGTCCATGCTGAAACTGTACAGACTGTATAGATCTTCTATGTTGCTGGGGGGAGATGTGTGTGAATTATCAATGTTTTACAATTTGTAGCTTCTTTGCAGCAACATCACATTTGAAGCAGTGTTACTGTCATGGCTGGATATGGTAGACGTGGATGTTAACTGCAGTTTGACCGGCTTGGTGGAGGGATACAGTCCCGAGGCGGTAATTCTAGTTTTCTGTATGAATCAATAGCATAACTGTTTCTATTTCTATGAACCTTTTATTGTTGGTTACAACTTCAGTGTTCAATATCCAGTGACCCTGTTCTCAGTCATGAAGAGCGATTAACAGTCCTTACTGGGAATGAAGAGGAAGCATTTACTGCATGTTTCAGCCTTTGTTAAAATGTCTGGGTTATTGTCCTGGAGTAGAAAGAGCATCTAAGGAGGTATGATGAGCCTCCTCTCTCCCTCTCCTCCCATTTTCTTTCACTGCCGTAGCTAACAGCGTCAGGGGAAATTACTTTCAGCCGCTGTTTTTAGAGAATGCACTCGAAGAAAAAGATGTCTCTCTCGCTGACTCCAGTTGGGGTGTTAATATTGATGTGTGTGTGTGTGTGTTTGTGTGTGTGTGTGTGTGTGTGTGTGTGCGTGTGCGTGCGGGCGGGTGGGCGTGCGTGTTTTAAAGACAGAAATCCAAAAGAAGTCAGTGTTGTACACCTAAAATTGCTCCATGAAGAATTACCAGGAGATTGATTTTGGATTTTGTCTACACATAATGTCTTTTGTGGGATACAATCATTTGGCCGCTTGTGTAAAGTTGAAAAACATACAAAAAATAATAAAAGCCATGTTGGAGTTGTTTGGGCTCATTTCCACAGCCAATAAACAGACAAATACAAAAGTGTAACATGCACCCAAAAATATGTAACTTTTTTAGCGTATGCATTAAAAAATAATAACAAAAAGTAAAAAATAGACCCTTTTGGGACTCCATTCAGCATATCAAATTTACTCAAATTGCAATCACAATGGGCACTGTGAAAGTGTAGCGTTGATCGTTACAGTCAACAGGGTCAAACACTCATCCAGGATGGAGCAGAACCAGCGCTGAAAGATTTTTTTGCATCAGTGAAAATCAATCAATCATTAATAACTTCAACAAGAGCTGTTTCAGTAAAATGGTAAGATTAGAAACCAGTCTGGTATTTCTCATTTATGTTAATAATAATTGGTGGTAAGCAATTTCTGAATTGTTTTACTGATGATGGTAAGCTTGAGATTGGTCAATAGTGACTTGGTATTATCAGGTCTAGATTGTTTTCTTTTAAAAGATGTCTTAAAAAGATCTGAAAAAATGGCTGTGTGGAGAAGACTGTGAGTAAGTTATCTGCAAAATGATAAAATCACAGATAAGGAGGCTCAGGAGCTGGAGCCGGTCGTGTACTAATCTGAAGATCGGCAATTTCGATCCCTGATTCCTCAAGTCTGCATAACAAAGTATTTTTGGGCAAGATACTGAACTTCAGGTTTCTCACAGTTGTTTTTCCATCAGTGTGTGAATTCACACTCTGAGTAGCAGGCGGTACCTTGCGTCGTAGCCTCGGCCACCATTGTATGAATGTATATATGAATGTGTGTGTAAATGGGTTAATGTGGCATGTAGTGAAAGAGTGCTCTGAATGGTTGGAAGACTGAAAAGGCGCAATACAAATGCAAGTCCATTTACCAAAAATGGCTGCAGGGAGTGGAGATGTAATTGGCTCATTACATCAGTAAGTTCACTTAAGCGCACTATGGAGAAAAGTGACTGTACGCACATGTCGACTGGCATTAAAGTCATAATGCATATTGGACTTGCTTATCAGGAGAGTCTCTCTGATATATGAAGTTTGGCCATTGAAGAACTTGGCCGACTTATTTGGTTTTTGGAAAATAAGTATGTAAAAAATGGCTGGAGGATTAACCAACTTGTTGAGAAGAGGAACTTTGGATCGTTTTCAAGGCTGTTAATAACATTTGAGAGGTAGGATTTTCTGGCTACCTCCATGGTTCTGTTGTAATTCGCTGCCTCAGTCAGTCTGGAGTTTAGTTCTCCTCCATCTCCTCGCAGCTTTACAGCAGTCCTGTTTTAATTGACTCATGGTGCCAACATTTCTCAGTGGAGCTTTAATCCGGCCAGAGACTATTTTGGTTCTCAGTGGTGCAGTATTTTTCCATCATATTGTACGTAAAAGCAGCCACAAGTTCACCTTAATACTTAATGCAAAGTATTCAGAGCTTTGTGCATCACCGTATGACAGTTTTAGCAATGAAAAGTGCATCCTGTTTACAGTATGATCATCTGTGAGTTTGCTTGCCATGAATGTGTTATTTGTCAGAGTATGAACCATGAGAAGGGTCATTTTCAAAGCTTTTAAAACATGTGCACTGTGGGGGGTGGGGTAAAGGGTTTAATTTAAGGTAAAATATGTAAGAATGTGTGGTTTTCACCCCTCTTTTTCGATGATAAAATGATAATGACTAGTGTAGGTAATTAATTCACACCTGAATGCACACATGTATGGACAGTGGATGCTGCTGCGGTGGAGTGGTTGCACAGATAGATGGATCCATGAGCTGCGATTGCTACCTCGGGATATCATTAGTCCCAGCATGAGTGACTTGCCTCACTATTTGGTGACTTTAAAGCATCAATGGCACCCTGTCTGTTTGATCAGAGGTCATCAATGTTTTTCAGGCTAGGGACTGAAAATACTCTGCTAAATATATTGCATAAAACTGAGTTGTACTTGAAATAATTCTCTGAATATTTTTTTGTCTTCTCTCTATTTCTTGTTGTGACTAAGTCTGCAGCAGTTGTACAATGGCTGGATGGGTTAGCCTCACTCTTTGCATTCGCTGGTGGTTTCTTAGGTGGACAATGTGTTGGGACTCACAATAATACTGGTGCTCTCAGAATAATAATACAGCTAACTGGCCAATATTTGAAAGGGACAGGGGTCGTCATACAGCGGCTGTATGATATCCTACAAAAATGCTCACACAAAGGATCATATGATATCTAACGAGCTAGTGTCCCACAGACGACGTGAAGTATTTGCCGTAAAGTTACATTCTTAACGTAAAGTTATGTAGGTTAGGTTTAAGCAAGTGAAGTTACTGTCATTAGGTTTAGGGAAAGAAACACAATGACAGTGTGCCTTAAAATGTTCTCACGGTCTCCTGGGAAAAGTCCTGTGTTTTGTGACCATTACACTTTTCCAACCTCCACTTTCTTCTTCAGTCCTGTCATGTAATTGTAGCCTTCCCAAATATTTGGGCTAAATACAAATAACAAGCTCATAATTATGTGGAATATAAACAAATGTCGGTGCAATGACGAGAACAGACTGCCAAGATGGCCTTGTTTCATCCACAAGTTGACCTTATTTCTATGTTTCTCTGAATGGATAATCTACAGAAATCTATTTATAAAGGCTGCATATAATCTGCATGATTCATACTTAGCAGATGGTGGTGTCCTTTTGCCTTAATGGTAAAATCAGAGGCTCATTTTTACTTTTCAGGAAGAAATCCCTGTGTTTTGTGACCCATCTACCTGAGCGTATTGGTAATGTGATTGCAGCCTTCCCAAAAATGTGGGCTATACACAAATGAATGTCTCATGATTACATGGGATGTGTATGAAGTTTGGTGCACTATTTTACATTGGAAAATGTACCAAGTACATGAGTACAACCTGTGTAACAATACATGCTCACAAACATGCTAATATCCCCAACTGTCTAGATTCAGCTCTAAAATGTTTGATCAACCTAACCTAGACCTGATGGGCATTGAAATACATGACTGAGATTTTGGCTTTGCTTCATGTGATTTTGGATCAGTGAGGATATGAAAGGACCCACGTTGAGTCAAAACATGCAGAGCTGTAGCAAACAAGAGAGTGTAATCGTTTTCAAGCTCTTTCGACACACCAGGTCTTCTGAGCTCTTGTTTGGATTCTTAAAGTGCTTTATGGGAACTACATGACCCTCCTGGATCAGCACTTGTAAGTAAGATGTCAGGAGTGAAGAGCTTGAAAAGCCTGATACCTCATCTCTTTGACACCCTTCTGTTCAATATCAACCTCCTTCACAGGCTTTCTTGAGCTCCTGTCTGAGGATGAAAAAAGAAACATGTTCTCAGGTCTTTGCTTTCCTTTGATTGCAGCTCTTTGTCACTGTTTCTCACTCTGGCACTTACAAACTGCAGGGTCACTGGGATATTTCTATTTTCAAGGTTTTATAGTTTGTCATCACCTCTGCAATTATGTACTTGTAATGTTGATATGAAAGGAAATTAAGATAAGGTCTTGTTGTGCATCTTTTGATTGCTGCTCATGATGAGTGCTTTAGAGTCTAATTTGAAAGAGGAAGGATGGGAGGATCTCTCTGTTTAGTGTGATGGACTTAGTGCAGACGTGTGGCCTGAGAGTGGTGCAAAAGGTCAAGGTCACCAAAAGCACTTAGAAATTTTTAACTAAATTCTGGAATTGAATTTTTGCACTTTTCTATCCATTACTGTTATGCAAATATTATGTACGTATTTGTTCGTAGAGATACATAGTAGGTTGCACCAATTCTCCAGTCAGAAGTCTGCGACCTCAAAGGAATGAAAACAAAAGACAAATGATAATGAAGAGTACCCCAAAGAGTGGCAGTACAGTTTGAAACAACTTATTTCACAGCACTGTGCTCTAAAAAGAAGCCAGGTAACAGCCTTGTGTGTATGAGCTTCTTAAAGCCATCCAGAGATGACAAAGAGAGATTGCATTGGCATATTACAGTACGTCTTGATTGTATTTTTATATTTTTTTTGCTGAAGGGACCTACTACATTTAGCTGCATTTACCTCTAATCAATACACCAACTCTTCTACCTCCCCCGACCGTAAAAACTCTTGAAATCTTAAAAACTTTTGAAAAGAGGTGAAAAGAAAAACAGAAAAAGCCAACCAAAGTTAGCCACAGCTTTCCAGCATCATTATGCACACAACTGCATACTTGAAGTGTTTCTATATTCAAATCACACTCAGGGTTAGGGTTAGGTATTATGCTTAACACAATGCGTACAATACCTCTTTTGGTTGCCAAAAAGCAAAAGGCGGCTCCGAAGGCATTCATGATTGAATTCCAAAAGTGCTTATGTTAAAATTGGAATAACTGTAATCCTCACAATACATGCCAACAGTCTGAATCTCCTGCTCAACATCAGCATACATGTTTCCATAATCCCTCTTGCTGCATGCTCAAATCCCCTTTTAACAAGGCAAAGATAATCATACATCCACTGGATTGCTTTCTGAGACTCTTACAGACCTTGAAGAATAGAGCTGATGGGGTCACCATGAGGAGGAGAGCTACATAATAACAATGCTCGTACCTTTGCCGCAGCTGGTGGCCATTGATTGGATGGTGTGATTGCTATTGAGAAAGGCATTCCTTCAAGAGCTCTTCCTTCTGAAGATGCACAGGGCTTACACTGTAGAAAGACACTGATAAATGGGTCCTTGTGCATCTCTGCCGTTAGAGCACGGAGGGAGGGAGCGGATGAGACAGTAAGAGACAAAGGATTTATTGTAAAAGTCACATTTATCCAACAGATTTAGCAGAACTGAAGGGCTCTGCTCTCTAATGATGCATTTGGGAGACAGTAACACCTTATACCTCTTGAACTGCCCTTTAATGTATCATAGAAGTTCAACGTTGGGGTTCATTTTACTGCTAACCGACATTTTTTGTCAGTGTTTCAAGTGCTGGCAGTCCAGTTTTGGAATGAAACTGTTGTTGCTTAAATCCTTTCTGTCCTAGTAGAGCACAGGTAATCCAAAATTCTTCTTCAGCACACTTGGTTTTGGGCAACTTTCTACATTTCCTCCCAGGTGTTTATTTACTGCCAACTGTTCAGGTCTCTTTTCTCTTCCGTTTTTTGTTTCATGTTAGAGTCTGTCTGGTTACCATTGGTTGGATACACTTTGATTGCTTTGTAGGGAGTCTTGATCTTGTGTTTAATGTATGCAGTGTCAATAAGGGTATGGATCTGTCAAAAAATTACTTTGACACATTACACTGGTGTTCATTTCCTATTTCTTATTCTCAGTAAATGTTTGCTTCTTATAATCATGACCGCAACCCTTCTCTTACCTTAGCCAAGTAGTTCTTCTTTCACTCGTGATCATGATTGTTGACAATACAATCTCCATTTTAGTGAGAGATATACTTGCTTTCAGCTACTTTTTTATGTGCACTTAATGCGTGCCTTGCGTATTCTGCGTGTGTTTTGAGCGTGGATTGTGCATGTCCCTTGGAAGTTGATGCTACACGGTGCAAGATACAATATGCACTTGAACAGCAGGGGCAGTGATGCACCCAGACTGCAACAGCATCTCTGTTGCTTTTTGTACCTCAGAATTAACAATATAGTAGCCTCCTTGAGTGTTGCCATTTTTATTGTTTACATCATGCAAATTTGGAAGTTTTCTATAGTCTGAGTTTTCTCTGAAGCCTCCACCAACACGCACAGTACACAGGCAAGTATGCAAAAACTGCATTCATGATGCAGCCGGTTCCCTATGCAAATGCATGAGTATGGAGATTGTATATCTTTGGTCTCACACCATTTTTCTGGAGCTTTGACCGTGAGAAAAGGTCATTTGTAAGCAGATTGAGCATGTTCAGTTGCATTGCCTAAACTTCAAACTGTTCTAAGCATTTTTCACTTTTCCACGTTGTCTCAAATGTTGGTAGTTCATTCTTAATCTTTGAATCAGCACTTAACATATCAAGGACTGCAACTAACCAAACTGGATTAGATCCCTCAAAATTTAAATAAAAAGTTCTCGACATTCACAGCTGGTAGCTCTATGTGTTGGCGTCATACCAAAAGCTTTTCCATCTATGAGGCTGAAAGAGGAGTGTGGGCAAACACTCCTTTCACTGTGATCACATTTAACTCCTCCTTGTATCATTCTGTTTGTTGGGTCAGATCTGCGTCACATGGTCTGCTTTTGTGCTGCAAGTTACAGCTGCATTTTGAAAAGAGGTTTTTTGATTATTTCACAGCAGAGGTTATGGTGTTATTCATGCCGTGATGAAGAATTCATCTGCAGTGAAGGTCATGTTTCATTGTCTTTCTATGTGTGTTTTTATTCCTTTGTTTTCAGATCAACAGGCGTGCTGGCAGCAAACGGACACAGATATGCAGAGCTTTGAAAGTAGATGGCTGAAAGCATTTTGTGAGAAGCCTGATGAGAGGTTTTGCCTTTGTCAAAGTCTCACAGCCCAATGGGCGAAACATTGTTTTCATCCATGAAAGGCTAAAAATGTGATTCAAAAAAACATTTTTTAAAATTGCTGTCACTGATAAGCAGTGGGTTTTAGTGGTTTGCTCCCTGCTCAATGAGCCTTAATGGAAAACAGGAGCGCTAACTCTCACCCACCTCCATTTTTAGTGAAATTTCAAATTGGTAAACTTCAACCAGCTAAACTTTCAGATCCGAGGAAAACCACGCTTTTTCCATGATGCAAAAAGCACCAAACTCTTTTTTCAGCTGCTGATTATATGACTCTATGAAAAGCTCTTGGATTTAGCAGAATTTATCATTGTTCAGGATGCACTGTTGCAGATTGCAGTCAATTATGATGCATCTGACACTTACATAATGTAAAATCTGTCTAATATAACTCTTGTCTGACTAGCAGAAATAATCTGACATCTCCAAAAGTTATTAGTATTGCTTACAGTATAGTGTCATCACATTCTGTCCTTCCTCTCAGGTGTTATGCGTACATAACTTTCTTCAGAGTTATGTCCATTCTGCCTGTTTAGAAATCCAGCGTTTATATTTCCCACTCGTTCTTGTTTTTTGTTTAAGCATCACTCAACTTTTGCAGGACACATTATTTTGTACTGCTCTCATGTCAGAAGCTAGAGCCAGTTAGCTTAGCTTAGTATTAAGACTGGAAACAGGGAAAAAAATCTGACCAGGCTTTGTCCAAAGTCCAAAAATGTAATTCAGCAAAGTTAAGTGATTAACATGTTGGATCTAATTTGTTAAATTTACACATAAACAGGCATGTTAGAAGCTTTTTGTCACGCACGACTAAAATCACTGCAGCTGGTCATCAAGGAGTGTAATTCCTAATAAAACGTCATTTTCTTGTTTTTACATATCGGTGTACAGATATATTTAGATTAGCAAAGTTTAACAGGGTGTTAGAATACTTTTTTCAACATTGAAGAGAGCCAGTCCAACTATTTCCATTGATGCTAAAATAATCAGATTACCTCCTGCCTCAAGTGCTGTGCCTAACACACGGGCATGAGTGAAGTATCAATCTTCACATCTCACTCAGCAGGAACACAAATAGTTTTTTTTCCTAAAATGATGAACTATTCATTTAAGCCAACTTTCAGATCCTCAAGAAAAAAGTGGAGTGTCAGAGGATATGAAATAAGTAAGCTCCAAGTAATAATAGATAATGCAGTCTTTTTCTTTGAATGAAAGCACTGAGTGTCCTTCTGTCATTTCCTGTCGTTTCCTGTTATAATGCTATCGCTCCTATCATCAAGCGCCAGCAATAAGCAATACTCACTTTTCCAGCTTCTTAAATTAGGAAGGGCCAACACTGACCTATCTGTAGAGAAAAGGTCAAGATATCAACCTCATTCCTTTGAGTCAAACAGAAAATGTGAAAAGCATCTCTGCTTGTGCAACAGGAAACAGTTGGATCACAAATATGAAACACACAGTATTTCATATGCTGGATTTAGGCTGTTGTGGAAAAAATACATTCAGTTATGAAGCACTTATTTCCCTCAAAATGTCACAGATGATTACCTCAATTTTGTACTTTGTAGTGTGGTAGTCTGACACAGTTATTTAGGTGTTATGTCTTATCAAATGGTCCCTTCAAATTTCAATGTGACCAGGTACACCCATAACACACACACACACACACACACACACACACACAAATGCCTATTTCACAGCTTAAAGTCACACACACACTTGTGCCAGCGCGTGACAGCTCGTTGAAGCCGACACAGTGCAGACCGGCAGTTTGTGAATATTTCAAAGTGATTATTAATATTTGAAACGGAACAGCGCAGCGGATGAAAGAGTCATCAGATAGACCCCTTTCATCCTCCTTCTTCCTCCCTCCGTTAATGGAGAGAAGAAGCGGAGTGAGAAACGGAGAGAAAGAAAATTCTGTCAGAGATGCACACGAGAAGAGGTGAAGAAAGGAGGGAGGAGAGTGATGGAAGACAGTGAGAATGAGCCTCGGATAGTACTGGTTTCATGAAGTCAGAAGGACAACATCATCTGCAAAGAATGAATCACACAAGTTCTATGTAGCCTTTATACATAGATTTCTATAGATTATCCTTTCAGAGAAACACCAAAATAAGGTCAATTGTTGGATGAAACAAGGTCTTCTGGACATGATGTTCTCATGCACTGTGTGTATGTTTTCCTACAAAAGGTAAAGCACCAAAATTTATACACATTCCACATAATCGTGACCCAGTAATTTAAGTGTAACCCATGCATTTGGGAAGGCTGTGATCAGATGGTGAGTCTTAACAAATGGCGTTACTGCTGCTATGGTGCAGCGAATTTCAATTTTTCATCATGACATAGCAAATTGTTGTAACTCCACTTTGCGTTGTTCAGTCTGCCCCAGATTTCACATACTGAGTAAGAGTCCGGGCCTGAAGACATCTACATGGCCATATTGACTCAGAGTCAAAGCGCCACCTACTGACAGCAAGAAGCCGGTCTTAAATTTACATGAAATTTGCATTGTGAGGTCTACACGATACACAGCAACACGGCTTAATTGTTGTGTTTTCTACCACCAAATAGTAGACACAAAAAGTGATACACACACTAACACCGTTCACTACACACAGGAAGTGATGTCTGTGTTGTGCACACAGTGCCTGATGGACACGTAAATGCACATCTACCAGCATCCCACCAGCACCGAGCACCCGTTCATTGCTGCGCACAGCTTTACTTGTATTCACATTGAGATATATATTTTTAGTGTCAGACTCACTCCCTATATGACTGTTGGGAGATGGGAAGCCTTTTTTTTGCTGTTTTGATCTGAGAACTACTTCATACACACATTTTTGTCTGATGGTCACTGCTTTCAGCTGAAGCCGAGGTTGATTTTAGATGTTTGTTGTGATCTTTTATTTGTCTGCCATCTCATTTTTTATTTAGACTGCTGTTTCATGTCTCTTTTAGGCATTATGACTCACCCTGCAATGTGTTTTTGTGTGGAGGCTACTTACTTTTAATACTTTTTCACATAAAAGAACGTTTGATGAAAAGTGGTCCCTGTAGGTCGGAGGCTGGGTTGGTGGATGGGCCACAAAACACAAACTTTCCCCAGGAGACGGATGTTGGGAACAGTGTGAATTCTGAGTAAAGTTTGAGTCATTTTAAGGTTTGTCATCACCATGTTTCTTTCACTAAACCTAACCCAGTAACTTTATGTTAAGTACCTATCTTTACGTCAGTAGTTGGGCTGAATTTGTAGGATATCAGATGAAGCGTTGCATGAGGATAAATTGTTCTTGATTTTTAGGTCAGAAAGTCTATAAACATCACACGGTCAAAACCCTTCACTGAACTTTAACTTTTCATTGTGGGCCATCTCGCCCCCTTTTCCTACATGGTCACCTCTGTTCTTTACTTTTTGAATTTGAGTTTCTGTTCTTTTAATTTGAATTTGAATTTTTTGAATCTCCTTTCTTTTTTGTTTTCAGTGTGTTATGTAAAAACACATCCAGTTGATTTATTGCATAAAATGTGCCACGCAGATGAATTTGCATTGCCTAGAAAAAGACGAATGAGGTCTCACAAATACCAACATGCATCATAAATTAGATTTTTTTTTTTTCCATCATACATGACGGGATCGTTTCACCAACATCTTAATTACAACCTGACACTGTCGAGTGCCTAAAGCCTGGCATCTTTTACTTATTGTTTTGTCGGGCATAATTTTAGATGGTATTTAATTTTTTCAAAGTTTGTGTATGGCTGCTGGAGTTAAATAGAATAGAAATAGAAATTGTTCTAAAAAGGTTTTGCATTGGCACTTAAGGTCTAAAGGGTCAAGTCATTGCACGTTGCACTTTTCCATTGATCAAAAGTTGGTGGTAATATGTTAAGATATCCTGCAATGTGCCACCAAAGGTAAAAATGTAGAGGACTACAAGCTGGTAAACATGGGAGTAAACTATGCTGTATTTGAAATACTTGAAAATCAGCTTTGCTATTGCTTAATGAGAAATTAAATATACTCAAAAGGGTTGTTAGACCTCAAGGATACACACAATGAACCGAAACATGTTTGCTTACAAGGGAACTCCACAGGGCCCCTTTTAATCCGGTGGTGCTGCGGTTTTACGGATATTCACAACCCACCGACTGACCTAAAATTCCAGTCAGGTCTGTTTGTGTACAGCCGAGGTGCAGTCTAAGTAATGACAGAATTCTGATTATTTTCGTCCGTAATTTGTTTTTGCCGCTCAGCTTGTGATCCTTCCTCTTGTAGATGTGCAGTGTTAATCTCCCTCCTGAGATAAAAAAAAAAAATTGGAAGCACTGTTAGATAAATTACAAAATCTTGACCTCGTAGCTCCCAATTATACACCAAGCAGCACCATACTAAGCACAAATCATTATCTGCCACAAATGTGTTCCCTGAAAGGTTCAAAGGTGTAATCCATTGATTGCATTTATTAATTACAAAATCATAGTTGCATGCAAATAAATGTTAAAGGTGATGAGGAATTGATGAAGATGAACAGCAAGAGAGAAATACGCAATCAAAGGGGGCAAAGAGATAAATAAACAGAAATGAGGGTTACAAAAATACAGAGAAATGTTATTTGGTGCCACTCATCTGATATGACGTGAAATATTATAACAGTGATCAGAGCTGAGCTGGATGCTTCTGAGGAAACAGAAAAAAAGAATTTAGTAGAGGTCAGTGGAAAATTTAGGTGATTTGTCAGGCTTTTCATATCCATATCTATGTTGCTGTTTGTGAGTGGAGGCACAGAGGTGATTTTTATTGTACATGAGAGCTGCAGAACAATACACCTCACATCCGTCATGTTGGAAACTGAATTAGTGAACCGAGTGTGTCTCTCTTTGCATCAGTTTGTTTGGCTGAGTGATGTTATCTGTCTCAGGTGGCACCAGAGAAGAACGCAATTTTCCTGGAAATGAGATTCCCGGTGTCCTTTCTTATAGGCTAAAACAAAAAGAAATTTCATCAAAATGCAGGAAATGAGCCAAAACAACATTAATATGAGTGTGAGGAGTCACACGCAGC
This sequence comes from Plectropomus leopardus, assembly GCF_008729295.1. Lineage (NCBI taxonomy): Eukaryota > Metazoa > Chordata > Actinopteri > Perciformes > Serranidae > Plectropomus > Plectropomus leopardus. The sequence continues at coordinate 33,584,697 of NC_056470.1, read as the reverse complement.
CACTTTTGCTTTGAAAGACGACAAAATGAAGTCCGGAGGAAAAGAGCTTTTTCTTTGTGGTCTTGACAGGAATAAACACCTGAAAGGGTCAATTATGATAAAGAGAAATATGATTAATTTCAAGCTTGAATTACTTCAACTGGACCGCAAGTCAGGCTGTTTGTTTCAGGCCGACATGTCACCAGAACTGACCAGTAAACTCAGTGGACATGAAAAAAATGGACATGAATGTGACGTCACCCATTGTTTACTGGACTGCCTTTTGGAATTGGACATTTCGGGCATCGTCTTGGTTTTTTGGAATCGGAAGTGACTCTATATTTGGAGCAGTGGAGGGACGAGGATTTCTGTCATAGACCGTAGTAACGCCTTGCAGACAGCCTGCCACTCAAGCAGCCCGCCCGTAAATGTGCATGACTTTGAGCCTTAATTAAATATAAACTGCTTTATACCCGTTTAGTTGTCATGAATCTTAGCTATAAAGACTGAAAATGTTATTTGTACCAGAGTGTATACTATTTTTTGGAGCCAACCTCAAGTTGACATTTGATAAACTGCAGCATTTGGCACTTCGGCATTTCTCCATTTCTTAGCCGTGGAGGTTGCTGCTTGGTAAATTAAAACCAAAAGCTAATGTTTTATTTTTTTGTTTGTCTGTTTTTGAGGAATTGCAGGTGTGATCACTCCTTGAAGACAGCAGTGAATTCATCAAATATTGATGAATATGAAAATCATCAAAGATGATTAACTGTTGATTAAATTTGATAACCCCGATTGTTCTTTCAAAAGCAAACTAACTAACTCCAATGAAAAAATCAATATTTGACGCTGAGTAAACCGGTGTAATACAAAGAGCAGCAGGATGGAGGGAGGGGTGGTAGTTGGTGGCTAAACCAGCACAGACCTACACGCTAACACGTTTTCCTGTAAAACTGTGATAAAACTGGCAGCTGTAGTTCTCAGCATCCTACTGTCCTTTTACAGTGTCACTACAGTAAATTATTGCCGACAGTATATTACCATTAAATTCATAATACTATTCCTCAGCAGAATGTGAGGTTTACAGTGTACAGTGAAGTTTTTATTATTATTAAAACTGTGCATATTATTTTCCTCATCTTTGGCCTTTTTCAGCACAAATTGCACTGCATTTTTACAGCTTTTTCTTCATTTTACTCCTTATCTTTGAACATTTTTTATGCAAAATTATGCAAAGCACAGTTTTTTAAAGAACTAATGAAATTTTTGAAATTTTACTAATTGAATCACAGCGTGTGAGTGAGAATGGGCTGCAGATACAAAAAGTTAAACTATAATGTATCTGAATTGCAGAAACTATTAAAGCCGACAGTTTCTTCTGTCGACTGTTTTTCCGGCTTTGTTCCGGATTTGTTTCTGTCTTTTTCTTCTGTATTTCTCTTCTTTGTAAAGTGACTTGTCCTCAAAAACACCTTCGTTATCTTGTCATATATTTTCGTATTTGTTTGAACATTTCTTGTTATTACTTCCTGTGATTTTTCAGTATACATGTAAAGACATTCCATCAAAGGAGCAACAGTGATGCAACTCCTGTGACGATTTTGGCTTTAGAGCTGCCCGAAAAATGTCTCTCTGTAGCAGGGCAGTCTGAGAGTATCTCTACATACATACTGTATATACCGACTGCAGCCTGTCTTTGCTCAGGGCTGGCTCTTTGTCCTTCGTTCTCCAGTCCTACCCTCTTTCTTCCTCTCTGATGCTGCCAGGAACCTTGAACTCATAATTGTAATACAATTATAATTCACTGAATGACAAAGAGGAAGAAAGAAAGGATGGGAGAAAGAGAAAATGAGATAGAGCAGGGAACGGGGCTGAATATCAAGAGACGGCTAAAGTCAATAGAGACAGAGAGTGAAAGAAAATTAGCTTTTGAGCTAGAGAGACTGAAGGCCAGAAGACGAGAGAGACGGGAGACAAGACAAGATGTTCTGGAGGAGACAAAAAGACAGATAAAGGTGGTTTTGGGTGGTTTCAGTCCCTGATGTAAAGAGAGGAAAGCTGAACTGCCATGAAATATTCTCTCTGAAGACTTTTCTACTAGTAAGACAGAGCTGGGGGAGGAGGAGGACGAGTTATAGGAGGTAATAAAGATGGTGTTCAGATGGAGGGAGTAAGGAGAGAGGAAACAACGGGATGCCTTTGAAACATGAGCAAATTGTTCAGATTTTTTTTTAAAAAACATTGGGAGAAGGTGTCAAGCTGAGACAGGGCCCAAAAAGTGCCCAAAACAGTAAAAAAAATTTTTTAAAAAGAAATTCAAGTTACAGGCAAAAACAAACATGAAAATGACCTACAAAATAAAAGTGCAGATTTTTTTAAAGTGTTTTATTTCATATATTTTTAAAATGTATTTTTCTGTAACATAATTTTAAATATAAAATTATCATATTTATAAATATCATTTTCTAAACAATTTTTGCTATTTTTTTTCTTGACTATTTTAAAATAATCCTCCTTTCTTTTCAAGGTTCCTTGAAAGCATTATCTAGGACAATTTTCGAAACAGTCGCTGCTCACATCAGTGTAATGTCATTTGGACTACAAAAAGAATAAAACACTTTCAAGGTGACTATTCACTAAAATAAAATAACCTGCTTTATTTATGCTGTTTTCTCTGCAATTTGATTTTCAGAGTTAACTTGAGAGCAACAAGTGCCTTTACAAACATACACGTGTAATCCATTACATTACTTAGTAGATCACAGAAAGACGCTTATCTTCTTCAAAGTAAATAAGGTTTTATCTGAATTAATATTATGTAAAGTATGTTTTTCAGCCATCAATTCCTGTTTGTCTTTCTCCTTATGTTCACATTTCTAACTCCAGTTTGCAGCTGTTCTCGAGTATTCTTCAGGTCATTAAGTCTTAGATTTAGTAGCAGGCATTAAGTATCATAAAAGTATTGAAAATATCTTAAATTCAGCATCCTGCAGATGCACCGCAGACAAAAGCAGGAAGGATGAGAGAAATCATAAAGAGCTGAGGGCGTCGAGATGGAAAACAAGTGAAGAGGAGGAAAGATACAGAGAACTCAAAGTTAGAGGAAGGTAATGAGAGGGATGAAAGGATAAAAGACTGAAAGACACAGATGTTGAGATGCAAGGGAATAGATGAGTGAAAGACCTAAAATAAAAAAAGAGGGGTGTTGAGTACATGATCTAAAATTAGAAATAGGGGAGAGGGAAAAAGGACATGAGGAGGAAAAAAGAGGCAGAGGAGGAGACGGAGAGAAAGGATGAAAGAAAGAAGGGGATGTTTCGAGGAAAAAAGAGAAAGTGCAAAAGAGCCCGAGGCCAAACTGAGTGAAGGGGGGGAGAGAGGAGGGGGAGAGGGGTGAGGCGGAAACATTTGACTGCAATGCGTTTTTGTTAAGTTTTATTCAGGGCAGCTGAAACAGGAAGAGCCAAAAACCTGCAGTTACAGCAGCAGGTACACACTCAGAAAATGAGTGTTTCTTTTTTTTATGATAGTAGATTGTGTTGTTACAGAGGGTTTTTTTTTAATTTCTGTCATCATATAAGACTCACGCAAAGTTTTCTGTTGACAGTCATCGCTGCAGAGGCTGAATCCTGATACTTTTCGCCATTATGACCTCAATACAGTTTTATTTTTGCCAGGAGGTCAATAATAAAAGTCAAACACAGTCTGAAGGTAGAAAGTAAACACTTTTATGTATCTGTGTTCAGGTGTGTGAGACCAAAAACATCAAAGCAGAAGGTATCAACCATAAAGAAAGTAATTTGAGTGAGACAAGCCAGCGAGATGAAATAAAAATAAGGGGAACCCTCGGGGCAAAGCAGACGCTGGACCGTCAGACCCAGAATACCCCCTCCAGTCAACCAGCAGATAACAGAACTAAACTTGGCAGAAACAAAACCACAGAAACAACACGACCAAGCAAAGTAGCAACACAAACCACAGGGTAACATCAGGCTGCTGCTGAGCCCGTACCCGACCGAAACCGCCTCACCTCAGAGGAGGACGGATCAAAGAGCAGTAGAGGGGGAACTCAACCTTCCTGCAGTGTCAAAATGAGCTTAAAATATCAACCTAGCACACGCGACATCGTATTTGTCCTTTCAATTTGCTAAAAAATTTCTACCCACTCCACCAAGTTGATTGCCTAATGTGGCAGAATGACAAGAAACGACGTTTCTTGGTAAAAATAGCAATGAGTGCAACGAGTGCCACACAGGGACATCGCAGATTGTCTTCAGATCTCTTCACTCCTTTCTTCAAATCCTGGAAAAACCAGTATGTTGCCATGGCTGTGCATCAGTCTGGACTTAATAGGACGTTAGATTCAGGCTGTAGACTGCATAAATAATGGACGTAGCTACCGTGACGTGACCCTCTGTTTTGTTTTTTTTCTTGCCAGAAGTGACCATATTTTACCACAGACACCTGCTGCTATCTTAGTGAGGATGCTCCAGTAGTTCACTATCAAAATAGTAATGCTGTTTTTCACTAGCCAAAAAAAAAAGGCTTTATACTGTAAAAATGTACTTCCCAAAGTGTGCTTACTGTAGATACTGAACATCCGACACCTTCAAGAGTCTTTTAGTACGACCAAATGCTGAACAAGACAAGACTATCTGTTTCTGCTTTAGATGTGTGTACAAGCACTGCATTTGTTAGTAATAGTCGTATCACTATCATTATCTGGGTAAGATGAGCCGAATGTTTTTTCGTAATCAGTCCTCTTTTCGTCTTACTTATTTCTGTTTGTTGTTTTTTTTTTTAAATTATACAACTAAGAAATCACGGTCATTTAAGTCATCCGTGGTGGGGAGGGTAGGGTTAACTTTCCGTCTAGAGTATCCATACTGGCAAAATTTGTAAAACAAGGGCACACGTACATGTAAATAGGATTTATTATTTTAGGCAGTTTAAACATATAACTGTTAAGCTTTCATGAACTGAGAACATGCTGAATTAGCGACAGCTTCGCCTATACTCTGTGCAATAATTTAAATGTGAAAAAATTTGATGTAACCGACTTTGGCGCCATGCTACAGACTTGATTTTAATGACCTCATAAAACTTTCAATCCTACTACCCTTAGGACAGACTTTTTAAGCCATGGTTAGGATCTATGAATAGCTATTTATGTGTTTTAATCATTTCAACAGCTCAGTATTCTGAAGTGTGATATATGTGCTTTTACTGGGCTTTCAAGCTGTTAATATTTGACTAATTACCTTTTTTTAAAGGTACCCTGGGAGGTTATTTAAGGTTCCTTTCTTTCTATTATTCTATTATTTTTGTTTTGTTTCTATTTTTGTATTTAGTTTTTCGATATATTTTTGCTGAAAAAATGTTTAACAGAAGAATTAACATCAATTTCAACCTTTGGAGACAACAATCTATGTAGCACTTGTGATTAGGCTTTGGCTCATGTGATGTTACTTTCAACTGTTTGATCTAACTAAAGACAAAAGCATATAATTCAGACCTGAAAATAAAAGCCTTAAAACTCCGCCACCTGAGCACCGCTGGTGAAGATGAACACCACTGGACATCATGCGTCTTAACAATGTTCTCACTAAATTTAATTCTAACTGGCAACCAGCAATTTTAGCAGCAGCACCAAAGAAAGACTCTATGCTTTCAGATGTTACGAAGCACCTGCAGCCCCACAGAGTTTGTTATGTTGACTGCAGAATGGGCTGCAGACGCTTGATCACAGTGTGTGTGTGTGTGTGTGTGTGTGTGTGGACTACAGTAAAATGAGCTGCATTCTTATTTGACTGAACTTTTGTTTTTCTGTGCTTCTTCTCTCCTCAGATACACCAAGATGAAAACGGCCACCAACATCTACATCTTTAACCTGGCTCTGGCTGACTCTTTGTTTCTGGCTACTTTACCTTTCCAGGTATGACTCACTAATGACACATAATGCAACAGATTACAAAAAAGGGGTGGGCGATATATTGAATATTCTTGTGGTATTGTGGGTTGTTCCACGTGTGATATATAAAATCATTATATAGCCAACATAGAGTATAATTAGTTATGTAATTTTATAATTCAATGGCTCAGGTTCTCTCGCTGCTCTACAGCTCTCTGCCTCTCACAGACACACACACACACAAAAAGCAGGGCTTTTGCAGAGCTCCAGACTATGACAGACAGAGCACCTCTATGACTTGCAAACACTATTAATATCTGAACTGGAGCTAAGTTTAACAGCGCTGTGGTCCAGAAAACTATACTTATAATTCTCTTAATTCTACAATTATTGTTTTATTGTTGTTTTTGTTATTGTTGTTATTATTGTTATTGTTTTTGGTAGTTTTTTTTACTTTTCTGTGCTTATTTTTAAGTGATTTTCTCGTAGTTCTTCAATTAATTCTTCCTATTTTTTGGGCCATTCCTGATTAAGTTGTTCATTGCCATGTTTTTGAAAGAAATAAAGCTAATTTCTTGAGGTTTCAGAGTGTAAATGGATGTAAGAGGCCTTTTTTAATGGCTGATTTACTAAGGATGATTTGTGGAAGATTACTGGAAGATGGATAATATGTTTTACATTTCTCTGTAAATCAACTTATATGTATTGTTTTAAAATAAGATTTTTAAAAAATGGATGTTACAAGGACTTCAGCAGCCATTGGTTGGTTATCAGGTTTTATGCTTCACCGCACTGATTTGTTTTCACCCAACTGTCCAAAGTCATATTTCAGATGGACTTCTCTGTCCTCCAGCTGTATTTCTCTGTTCATTCTTCGGTTTCGGGATGTTTCCAGGGCACAGACGTGTTCCTGGGCTTCTGGCCGTTTGGGAATGCTCTGTGCAAGGCGGTGGTGTCGATCGACTACTACAACATGTTCACCAGCACCTTCACCCTGACAGTGATGAGTATGGACAGGTATGTGGCCGTCTGCCACCCTGTCAAGGCGCTGGACATGAGGACTCCTCACAAGGCCAAGGTAAACCGCTTCATTTCAAAGTCAAGCATTCACCTTTTCGAAACCTTCACACTTTCTTCATTGTCCCTGAAGTCACCGCTGACATCAGATCAGACGTCAGCAGTCCCCTCGGCTCACTGTCAGCTCATGAATCCGTTAAACTGGCTTTGTGTGTATTATTGTCATTGGGAATTTTAAAAACATACAAACATTGTCTCACTGGAATATTGCAGAACTCAGAGTAACTTAAGTCTCAATCTGCAGCGAAACGAGTGGACGTGATTAAAATGAGATGGGCGAGAGAATGATGATGGACGAGCCAAGCTGCACCTTTGTTTTTTTATGTTCTCGTATTGAATGTATTTCCAGTCTTTACATTCAGACTTCCCCAGAACATTACTCTAAATAAGTCATGAGGTTACATAACCAGATAACTCTGATCGTCTGGTGTTTCATCAAACAGCTGCGCTGTAATTGTGGTAAATAAAGACTACACACACTTGACGGTCATGTAACGCAGTGCAGCACCAGGTTTGGTGTTTTTATACATCTATATATTGGTATGTACTGTACTTTGTACACTATTACTATTGTTGGTTAACGTAACATTTTCTATTCCCTTCGGGGATGCATTGGTTGTCACTGGGATTGTTGTGCCCTGAAATGCCTGATTTCACTTTAGCCTTTGTAAAAAAAAAAAATGCGACACATGATGTGCCAGTAGGATTTTTTTTGTTTGTTTGTTTTTTGCTGTCAGCTAAGTCAAGTAGCTTGTAGTCAAGTAGATAGAAATATTTGCTTGGATGAGTCAGTCTGAAATCAGATTTAGTCTTCACTATTTGCAAAAATCAGTGTTCCCATGGATCATAAAAATTCTTACATCTACAAATAAGGTCTTAATAGGAAGTAAATTTAATTTAATCTTTGAAAAGTCTTAAAAATGCTCAAGAACGGGAAGTAGGATTTTAAATAACTTTTTTGTTTTTTTTGGGGGGGGGTTTATTAAAAAAAAACCTGCATTCAGGCCATCACCTACAATTTTTTTTATTAAAAAACCAGAACAATTTCATAAATTTCTTTCCTAAAACTCAAGTCTCACATGCTGATTGAGAACACAAAATCTTTCTGAAAACAGGCCAGATTTCCCACGTCTGTCGGTGAACCAAATAGAGACCTTTATATAATACAAAATGTTCATTGTCTTCCATGAGTGAACTCTTAAAATGGTTGTTTTTCCAACGTTTGACGTAGATAAGTTAACTGTTTCACTGGACAAAAAAAGTCAAGGTTTAAGTTACAGTAAACATTTGGGCAAAATAAAATTTTCCTTCACTTTGGTATTTTTTGTTAGTAGAAAATTGAACTTAAGCTTAATTTCCAAGTGGCATTAAAAAAGTCTTTAAAAGGCTTAAACTGAGCGTGCTTTAAGCTGTAGGAACCTTGAATGTAATTTCGTGGTGTGTTTTTTTTTTTCATCTTGGTGGCCATTTTGATTAATCCATCCTACAAACAACAAAAATCAACACTAACTGTGTTAAATTTAGGTTAATCAGTTAGAGGGTCCTGGTAATGTGTATGCTGTCTGACCGTCATGGTTTACTAGAACATCAACAGAGAAACTGTTAAAGTCATGAACGAGCTTTTAACCCTAACTCTGCGACAGTAAGTGATGCAGTTGCTCCCTGATGTGATGTGCTAAGTTAGCGCAAATCATTAAACTCAAGTGATCAAAATTATTCAAATCACCATAGTAATTACTTTATATGAATTTGAATATTAACCACAGAGTCTTTCCTATACTTATATTAGCCTTGTAGACATAAGGGTTAATAAATAATACATCACCACTTACCTGTGTAAGTTACTGAAAAAAATGAATATGTAATTCATCATCATGCTATCATGTCTTCAGGTGGTGAATATCTGTGTGTGGGTGTTGGCGTCGGCCTTTGGCGTCCCAGCCATGGTGCTTGGAAACGTTGAGGAGGAACAAGAGCATAACAGTAAGAAATTCACAAACACAAGCACACGAACACACACAAACATTTAAATACATCTCCTTACATGTACACAAACGTCGGGTTTGCACGTGCTGACCTGTGCATGTACACGTGCACCTTCACCACATGTGCATTTAGAACATAAAGCCTTTCAGCGTATAGCACCTTACATGCATTTCACTTGAGACTGTAGAAGTGTGAATTTTCATGTCTAATTAATATGCAGAACAATGCACGGTGGTGTAATAACTCAGAGATCTATGTGAGCTGTGTTTCAAGAGATTGCTTTGGGAGACACGATGTGAGTGAACCCATTTACAAATGTTGTTGCTGTCCCAGTTTTTATAGCTTTTGTTGCACAGCATCCGACTAATAGGCTCAGCACACACTGTCGCTCGCTGCCTCTTTTCCTCTTCATTTCCTATCAAACAAGTGCCGAGGTTTCAAAGCGGCTGCCTGCGATGTGACACATGATACTCCACATGGTGCTTATGGACTTTCACGCAGCAGGCGCACGTTTATTGCTTCCAAAATAGAAAGAGATTTCCAACTCTTTTCCAAACTTGATGTCTTTCATCAAACCAAACAGCAGGTTGGTGGTTGGAGGTGATGTTGATAGACCAATGATTCCTTGCCCAGCCTTTTTTTCCTGTTGTTTTTCATGTTGCTTAAGGAAATCAAACCAATTTTCTCAGGTATCAAATAGCTTCTGAAAGGCGTCTAAACGCAACACAAGAAAACCTTTTATTGATCCATGATTGCAATAGTAGTCAAAGATGATGCACAGCCTCTTCTTCTTCTGTAAGTCAGTGTTGCGTTACAGCATTGCTGCTGTCTGTCACTCAATCTTTCAACTCTTAACTTTTTTTGTTAATCCTGCATCATTTAGTCTCAAACCTTCTTGTGATATTCATGGTTCATACAAGGTGATTGAGGTGCTGGTCCTGGAATACCCTGAAAATTAGACATTTTTAAACTTGGTCTTCGGAAAGACAACCTGAGTATAACTGAGAGTTGGATGGTAAATCATTTTATCAGTTAATATGAGATAATTGTTTTTGATTAGGAAGTAAAGAACAGACGCGGTTGCAAGTATTCACTAATGTTGTATGAGCTCCAGTAGATGGTAAACACCAGGAAATAGTTGGCATCACAGCAGAGCAGCAACAGCTGATAGCACGAGCTTATGAACAAGTAGCAGTTCATTTATAATGAGATTATTTTACACCCTGGCAGCGTGTTTGCTCCATTTAGGAATTTGCACAATTTTTTGCAACAGATGGTTGTGGTGAAAACAATAACATCCTTGAAAATAAAATTGAGTGCTAAAAAAAGTACTTGAAAGTCCTTGAATTTGACTCATCCCTGTCTGTACTAAACCCTGGATATTGCTCATGTCCAGTGACGTCAGTCAGATCCCCGTAACTCTTCATACGTTTCCACATGTCCAGAAATCAGATTTTTCAATCAGGTGCATCCAAAGACCAATCCACTTTCTAATCCACACTGAGTTCAGCCTTGAGTGGTTTTCAGACGTGCAGGCCCCTTCTAATATTATTATGCATGTGGTGTGCAATTTTCTTGGCAGACTCTCCTGCACTCATATATCCCATGAAAGTTGAAATTTGTTGAACTCTGAGCGCAGGCTGCAGCTGCAGGATAAACTTTAATAAACTGTGGTCCTAAGTGTATTTTTCTTGACCATCATATGGAAACCAAACTAAAATATGGAAAGTGGTGTATCATAATTCAGATGCAGCTTCAGGTTGGTTACAAAAATACTGCTGCTCACATTGTACCTAAATGATCCCAGGAATGAGGTTATTTTATTAGATAATTAGGCAGCATTTGATCTTATACTTACAAGTAGTAACAACACACCTTAAGTCTTGGACATACTTTCCACGTTTCTGGAAGCTGCGGATGTTGGCGAGGTTCTATTTGTAGTACAACTGATGGTCCCCGGCTGTAAATGAGATAGCTGGTTGTTGAGCTTACTGTCCTCCTTCTGCCGACTTTGTGAAATGAAACGATGCTGCTGGGTCTGAAATAAATATTTGTTGAATATCCATCTTAAAACAAACTTCACCTTGGTGAGGCGGCTGCAGACTGTCAACAACAGTGTTTTGGACTGGCCTGAAGTGTGGAACAAGAGATTTGAGCGTGTGCAGTTAGTACACTTTCTATCCTCATAGTCCCAAAAAAGGGATACTGGGGCACCTGGTGGAGCAGGCAGCCGTGCACAGAGGGCGTGTCCTCGCCCTCGACCTTGGCCTGTTGCTCGCTCTCTCTCTCCCTCTTTCATGCTTAAACTGTCCTATATAATAAAGGCCCCAAAAAAAACTTTTAAAAAATGGGTTGCTTGCAGATGTCCTGACGAGCAGACCCTTGTGGACCTGGGCAGATGACGACATTTATTCCACACGGACCAAAGCTGACCCACAAGCAGATGTGGATACTATGACCAGTAAAGCCTGTTTCAGAGGAGCTCTTTTAGCTCAGGATAATGCTGCCTTCATGTGTTACTCGGAAATATCATATTTACAGTATGTATGTTTTACAAGCACATGAACAGCCCCCTAAAGATGGAATTACAAGTAGGAAATTAGAAAATTGATGATGATTCCTGAGTTGCAGAGTTTCAGGGCAGCAGAAAAAGCAAAAAGCATGAAAAAAAAACATAAAACAAAAGCATTTAGATATTTCATTATTTTGTTCCTAGTTGCTATCATTTACTTTTAGTAACTTTACTTTACTTTAGTTGCACATTTTAGCATCTATTAGCTGTAACAAGCAGGCAAAGCTTCAACTATAAAGCATGCCGGCCGAGTATACTGACATTATTTTATAATATAAGTTGCCTACTTGACGTCATAAATGCATAAATAATATTTCTTATCGCATGTAAAGTGTAATATGGTATTAATTTTAACTGCTGTCCATGTAGTGACCTAGATTAAATATAAAAATATATTTAAAACAATAAAATATCAAAATAAATATGAACTGCAAACAGCTATCAACCTCTTATTTAAACGCAGCTCATCTTATTTGTAGCTTTCATGTTGTTCCCACTTTACGGCCTCAAAGCTCATGAACACAACAAAGTCTAAGGACGACTTCCAAACACGGAAACTACGTCCTTCCGACATCACATGAATTCAGTATAATTCTCAACTGTCCATAGGTAGAAGCCACCCTGACTATGTCTTTATGTCTTTCTATGTATTGCCCACTTTGTATGAATACTAAATTGCCTTGACTTAAAGATCAAACCCCTTAAAATGAGGCTCCATCTTACAATGCTTGACGACTATATCGGCTTCCTCACGGCTGCTTTTGCTCATTCATGTTTCATTGCCCTCTCCTGTAGAAGGAGCTGGTACCGACCGTGTGGAGAAATCCAACCGTACGCTCAATTTAATAGAGCACCGCTGGAAGTTCAGTGATTAAATCTAGTGAGGCTTTAGCCCTCCCTCGCCAGCTGCACGGCTGAACTCCATTTCCTTTAATGAGACGTCAGTCAGTCAGGTGCTCAACCTCTCTGTGCAGGTCACCCTCGTCTGAGCCGCTCTCCCACTACAACACGGATGATCTGATTAGAAGAAGGTTCATTTATTCTCTGCGGCTCATCTCACTGTTTTATTAAAAGTTTGCACTGGTGTGGCTGTTTGAGTCCTCGTGCAGCAGATCTGTTGTCAGGCTTCACCATTTGTCGTCATCGTTGCTGGTCGTATTTGATCGTGACAGGACTTTGTTGGTGTTTTCCGTGACTGTGTGGAGCCTGTATGAAGTCTGCCTTCTCATCTCTCTCTGGTCTTGTTGGTTCATCGTCTTGTCACGTCAGGTGAGAGGTGAGGAAGGTGGGATGAAGGGAACTGGGAGGGCTAAAACTTAATTCCTGTAGCACTCTTAAATAATCAGAAAGCACTCTCTTACCGTATTTTCCAAACCCATTAATGAATATTGAGCAATATGAGCAAACGTAATGTCTTGTCGTTTTATGCTTCTGCGCTGCCATACATCATGAAACAGGCAGCAGATCTTCTCTATCTCATAACTGATGAAGCTGATGGGAAGATGAATTAGGGGATTTGCAGTAAGAGCAGAAGCCAGTGTCCTTGGCATTCATGATGGTTATTAATTCAATGGAAATATATGTTTTGAAAACTGATGCACCATATGAGAGAAGTGAAAAGACTATTCTTCTTCAAAATATCATTCAACCCTCTGTCCTCTCCTCTCATGCACCACGTGTCAGATAACATCTGTCATGTCTGAATAACGGCAACATAAACATTTGTATAACGGACACGTGTGTTTGGACAAAGAGCCGTTATTTTAAAGGACTTATTTGTAATTACCAGCCACTCAGTCCAACCGAATAGGGGGCATTATTTTTAACCCATTTTCAATGTCTCAGCTGAGATTCCTCAGGAATGACGCTTTGCAAACCTTCTCTGCACCTTCACTTCATCATATATGCCACCTGAGCAGGCAGGCATGCACATCCTTCGTCACCTACTTTACAGGCGTCATGGCGTCATCAAGTTTCTCCCTGTCTAGTTATCACGGCCTGTAAGCCCACAGATTGTGTTGTCACAAACTGATATGTTTCTGTTAATAGCTGACGTTAGATGTTACTTACTGGTCTAAAAGAAACATTCAGTTCAGCATCAAACCGAATATTTTTACTCTCCAAGAGCTGTGTCCAGCCTTCTGGGAGATGATAGTCCACGATTTCACAGAAGAATTGTGGATTAGAAACTTCCAGATGATCCACTAAACCTTTGAGAAGTTATGCGATGCAGTAACAACTCTTGTAGCTGCTGCTGCATCATGAGGGAGCCAGTTCTTACTGACGAGCACGTAGCCAAAGCATCATGTGACCTATGGAAGCTAAAAAGTGTTTCCATTGTAGTTTTGCAAGATATGGCTTTTTTAATCGGCTGAAATACCGCCTCGTGTGAGTGTAAAAACTGTTTTGCAGTAAATGGATTTTTTTTTGAAACTGGCGTGTTTCCATTAGGCATATTTTATATTCGCAATTTCAATTTGCACAATTTAAGGGTTAATGGAAACCCACCTATTGACTCGGTGTCTCCTCTCAGGATGTGTTATTACAGCAGTGGATATTTCTGCAATACAATACATATGCATTTTGGACATTACGTCAAAGGTGTTACTTCACCTTCTGTTGTTAGGATTAGTTCATTTTTTGAATGTTTTAAACTAAATTTATGTCCAGATCTTACAAATTGTACAGAGAAATATTTCATACTTGAAAAGAGCTACAGTAAAAATTAAACCTAAACAAAGCTGCTGCAACTGGATTCTTGCCAAATGCTGAAGTTTCTAAAGTAAATTTTGGAAAAGTTTGATTCTAAATCCCAGTCTCTTTCACCTCTGTGTATCTTTGATTTTTGATAGCACCTGATGGATAACTGCAGCTTCATTCTCAGTCTGAAATAGACTCATTTCATTTCTCTTCTTATAGCTGCTTATCAGTTTCTGCTGAGTGGATCCAGCTGGGTCCTTCTTCCCCACACATACTAAGGTGTGTGTGTGTGTGTGTGTGTGTGTGTGTGTGTGTGTGTGTGTGTGTGTGTGTGTTTCAAAGCAGTGCGTTAGCCTTATAGGGTTGTGTGAGAGTGATGATGAGCAGTCGTGTGCGTGCGTGCATGCGTGCGTGTGTGATCTGATCGTGCTGGCAGCCTCAGATATCATGACACACTTGCTGTTGGAGTCTGCAGCTCACAGATGGCAGCTCCTCTCCTAAAAAGGCTAAAAAATTCGAAGAATCCAGCTCAGTTTCTACGGTAACAGGTGCACAGAGACTTTCATATGACCTCAAAGAGGTAATATATATGAGGATTACAAAGCCGGAGCAGAAAATGACCAAAACATGTCGTCTGTAGGTAAACAGGGCTGTTAATTGATGCTAGAAGCTCATCGTTTTTCAGCTGCTGCTGAGATTTATGGCTCATAAAATCACACTTCTGGCCTCTATTCTGTTTTAGAACAAAAGAAATCCTTCCCACTGCAGTTTTAACACGCTGCCTGTTTACCTCCCTAAATCATTTGTGTTATGACAGAGCGACCTCACTGTTTATGACATGTTTAGCCAAAGTTAGAAAGCAGAGGACGAGTTTATGTGCTAATTTATACTAATGTTGTTGTAATACTTAACAATGGTAATGCTTTGTCTACAATTAATACAAATGTATTTCAGTTTTGACTTTATTGTTCCAAAAATGGCATTTACATCTGGCCAGAGCACGAAATCCCAACATGAAGGTCAAAAGATGTTTAGATGTCCAGATTTAGAAAATAGCTTTTCGCAGACGAATAGGTTAAATATCTACACTGATTTAGTGAATGTAGTTTATCAAGCAAATTCCAACTACATGTCAGAATATATTTATTTGCATTCTCAAATCAATCCTAATATGGTTTTCTTAACTTACTTAAAACTTAAAATTTAAAGCGTTTCCATTGTTCCTAGAGAATTAACTATTTTGATTGTGTTGACCATATGACCTTTTTATTTCAGCACCACCTTCAGCACAAAACTATTTAAAAAAAAAAAAAGTAGACAAAAAAGTAGACAAAAAAATTCTAGCCACACTATAATATGCTGTTTTGTTAATGATGTTTGTGAATACTGCAGCCTTTAACAGGCCACGAGCCTTTCAGCCTGGTTTAATCTCATAGATTTTCTTTAATACAGACTTCACTGGTTTTCTTCCAGCACTTTGAGGAATCTGTCATTTTTTTATGCGACGTAATATAGGAAGATTCAGTTACAGGAGATGAATTTTTCCTCATCATTTAACCAGAAATATGAAAGTTATCGGCGCTGAAAATGCTCAGTCAGCTCTCACTGAATACATCAATGCTCTGAATGAGATGCTGTAAAATCAGTTTGCTTAATTATGTGACTGTGCCGCAGACTTACTGACAACAGTATGGATTCCTTCTGTCTTCACAGCTTCTCGATAATAGAATTCACAGATGTTAACTTTGAAATTTCAAGCAGAGATTTTAACTTTAATCGCTCACGCAGGGTTTATATATGTAAAGTATAAAAGAAATCATTACTGAGTAAATCATGCCTTTGGGAAACTGGGCTACATGTTGGAACATTGTTCCCAAAATGTTAAACAGGAGACTCAATTTATCCCCAAACTCACCTTGTAAATCCGTCCATCTGTTTTCCTCTTAGTCTCAGTTTTGCTCTGCTGCTTCATGTGTCCTCTCCGTTTTTTTCATACACTGTGGACACAAGGACGCTTTTTCGTTGTTGAAATAGAGACAAATGAAGACACTTTGTTGATGCATTACTGCTTACTCTGTTTGTATTTCACCAATTCAAACAAAGCACCTGCTGTTCAGACCAATAAAGGCTCGCACTGGTGGGTGATGTAATGCGGATTACTCTGTGTAAAACAAAGGTGACAGATGAGCAGGTTCGTCTCTTGATGCAGCTCTGTGCTGTGTTGGCAGCGGCAGTGGTATTGGTGGCCAGTAATATGAAAATGCAGAAGTATGGCCTTGAAGATGTAGACAGTTGAAGACATTTTAAAGCGGTGTCTTTGTCCGTGTCTTCGGCTGAGCTCTGCCCTCTCCTGCTCTCTCCTGTGTGTCAGCCTACAGACCTGCGTTAAGCTGCTACGAGTCAGTTAACCTGAACCAGACCAGGTGTGCCAGCTGGCATGACATCAGGTCCCCTGTCAGCCCGCAGCCACGCTCGCTGCTGCCCTGGCTGCGCTCACGTCTGTCATTTCTCTGCACTGTTTTACATTTATTAACACTCTAAAAATAGTTATACAGCAAGAGAGCGGGATTTATTTTAATGGCATTGTGAATAGATTTCACCACATTGACTGGAACATTTTTAGCTCTAAGTTGGGCCACTTTAATTCTGAATAATATCCCGCCAGGATTTGACAATCTTTCTATTTTATTTCACCTCCATCTAATTGGTGTGCTCATAGTGAAACTGGCAGAACAATTATTACAGATGTACTTCACAAGTTCATAATATGCAAAAAGAGATTTGCATGTTTTGAATGGCTGCCTTTTGTGAATGGCACTTCACTATGTGTGAGAAGCAGCGAGGTCATAAATCCTCATGAATTGCAAATTAAAGCATTTGTAGAGGAAGAAGGTGAAAGTCCTCGTGGCCCGACCTTTGACTGCAGAATTATGTGGAAGGTTGCTGCAATATGAACAGGACTTAACCTGTTGTAACCAGTTTATGTTTCAGCACATTCTCACTTCCAACTTAGACAGTGACCCCTCAAGTCAAAATGTGATGTGCTAGGTACCCCTCCTACGGTAGTTTTCGACGTCCAGGCAAGGCGTGTCAATTTACCCCTGTTATATTCAACATCTGTTCATTTGAAAATCCTAGAAATGTAAATCCTAAAATGATAGACACATCCTTTAATCCTTGATAATCCTAAAATCATAGAAATGTGCTAAATCTGAGAAATGTCCTAAATTCATAGAAATGCCCTAAAATCCTAAAAATGTCCTCCTAGAATCCCAGAAACACCCTCAAATTTTAGGAAACATCCTAAAATCCTTGAGACTGACTAAAATCTCAGAAATGACCTAAAATCCTGGAAATGTAATAAAATCCCATAAACTTCCTTAAATTCCAGAAATGTCCTAAAATCCAACAGATGTCCTAAAATCTTAGGAATGTGTATGGGGCCGCTGTGACTGGCCCCTGGCCTCTTGTCTTTTTGTCAAAGTGGCCCCGAGCGAAACAAATTGAATATCGCTGGTGGAGACTCACGCAAAGTTAGAAACCCGTAACTTTAGTGCGGTTCTTACCTCAGACCTGTCATCTGATTCCCAACTCACCCGAGATCAATTATGTGCAATTCAGCTCAGTAACTTCACTCAGATCAGCCGTTTCTTTCACCCTCAGACCTGGAGGAGGTCAGCAGTCCTTTTATTTCCTCCGAGCTTAATCACTGCAACCAGCTTTCCTCTTGTTCCAGCAGCTGTGCAGAACGCTGCCGCCACGTCTCGTTATTCCAGTCCTCTCGGCCTTTCACCGCCTGCCTGTCAGTTTTAAAGTTTTGCTGCTGGTTTTGGAGCTTTGCGTGGTCGGGTCTGTGAACCGATTTCTCCTCTGAGCCTGATCGAGGCCGAGAATCTTAAAAATGTTGCTGTCCTCTGTCAGTGACCTCTTTTCAGACCATCCTAAAAAGCCATTTTCTCTCGAGGACCTTCTCCACATACTTATTCATTCTCTGTAGTTTCAGTGTGAATCAGTTTGTTACGGGCTGTTTGGCCACAGAGAGGGAAAAAACAACAATTATGCTTTTAATATTTATGTTAGTGCTAAACATCGAGGAAATCAACAGCAGAAACAGCCAGTTATTTTCCACATGCCCGCACACAGAGCAGCTATAATCAGGGCTATTTTGCTGTTGAATGGAGTAATATGTTGTAGCTAGCAGGGGAATGGGAGGTCTAGTGGTTAGATATTGATCCAGTCTCAGCCTGCAGCTACAGACTAATCCTATAATCATTTTTATTAGTCTACTCTACAGCTGAGCTACATCTCTGCTCCAAAGCTTCCTCCATTTTCCTCCTGTTTGCTTCTTTTCTTATTTATTTCTTTTTCTACACTGTTTTCCCGCTCTTATTTTCTCCTTCCTCTCTCTCTTCTCTCATGTCTCTCAGTCTTTCTTTCACTTCATTCTCTTCCCCTCTGCTTAACTTCCATCTTATGTTAATCTCATTGATTTCATTCTCATCTCGGTCTCTGGCACGACTCTCATTTACTCTCACTGGTTACGGTTACATGCACCCCAATATTCCCAATATGTTAATATATATTATCATATTCTGAATTTAAAGTGGGTCATATAAACAGCATATTCTGTTTAAGTAATCCAAATTAGGCTGTTTTCTGAATTTAGCATTTTCTGATTAAGACAAGTGGGATATGCCGGTATTATTCGGGTTTTAAGAGCATTATTTGGGCATTTATACAGCCAATTCTGGAAATGCATCTCAACCGTTTCGTTTACTACAGTGTGGGACACCGTCCTCTCCTCTGTTTGCATTCAGCTCTGTGCGTTGTCATGGATACGTTGGACACAAACCAACTCGCCAACGGTTTGCAAAGCTTTGGTAGAAATGCATGCAAAAGAAAATCCCACGTCTGGGTGGGAGGAGAAACACACCTGCTTTCAAACTTTATGAAAAACTGTGAGATCAACAAGTTTTTGGATGCATCCAAATTCTGTGGCACCAATCTTTCCAAGAACGAGCGTTTAATAAGTCTGCCACCGGAAAAAAATTGTAAAAAAAAAAAAGAAAAATCCTATTTTGATGCAAAGAAACAAAATGACTAGCGGCTCCAGCTGTACTTTTCTGTAGTTTGACGTGATAACGTCAAGATGGGGCATGTTAATCGTATGCACGGCCGCATGTGAACGGGAATATTAGTGTTTTTTTTGTTTTCATTAGACATGTGAACAGCTTAGTAGAAATATTGTCTTTTTCAGAACGAGGGCGAAAACTGGACTATTTTGTGCATGTAAACAGACCCAGTGTCATCTTATTTCCATCCTCATTACTTCATTCACACTTCTTTCATTTCCAGGGTTTCTACTGTTTTCAGCCAAATTGTTTTTCAGGCTTGCATTCAAAAATGAGTTTATAATCAAATGCATAAAGCATAAACTGATAGTACAATCGTTTCAGTTTCCCCTCATGCTGGAAAGCCGGTGCCAGACTGATGTAAGTGCATGTAAAGCTGCTTTTTAAAGAAAGGACAATGCACTGACTGTGCCTGTAATATGAAGCATTTAAACTGAATGTGAACACAACCAACTGTTGAAGACTGGATAAGGACACTGTTCAATTTTCATACAATAATTAACATTTTGAGATGAATTATTCACAGTGTTTAAGTTTTGTAATAGTTTTGAAATTTTGTTATTGAAAATGTGTGGGAACCTTGTATTTTTTTCTCCTTTCTTCCACATTTTTAGATGAATTAGAATTATTTGATGATTTGACGGCTGATTTAACATCTGGCCGAGGGACAACAAGGACGTCACACTTACAGTTATGTTGATCAGTGAGCATTGTCCTTGAGAATAAGTCAATACAATTATAGATTCTCATCTACATCTTAATTAATTAAATCTCTATTTCATTATTTTTCTCTTAGTTTCCTCTTCTGTCACTCTTGTCTTATGTCTCTTTCTTTCATTGTCTTTTCATTTTAATCAGCTAAATTAACACTTAGACGAGCTGCCCGCCAACAGGTTGTTTTTTAGGAAGTCAACGCTGTGTTTCCTGTAGATTTTTAGGCATAAAACTTCTTTTTCAGGGACGAATTACGTTTTTTTCCATCAAGGATACTGCCACAAAAAATGTTGCATTTCTTGTCAGGACTGTGGCATTAAAAGTGCTTTTTTTTTACAGACATAGCTGCTTTTCCACAAGCGATTGTGCCCCCAGAACCAGATATTTTAAGCCAGAACGTGATCTTTTCCGAACCATAACCATCTTGTTTTTGTTTCAACCTAACTGCACGTAAACGCACGTTTGAGCGTAAAGTTTCAACGTAACCACCACATAATAACATGCAAATATAAAGAATCTGTGGTTTGAAGAAACGTACAATGCCAATCTTTTTTTCTGACGATTTCGTTCTTATCTTATTTCCATTCACATCTCATTCTCCTCTCCTTTGTTTCAGTCTCTCAGTTATCCTTTTCTTTTGTCACACCTGTCTTTGCATAATTTCTCCTCCTTCTCTTCTAACCTTTCATCTCCATCCATGTCATTCTTCTCTCCGTCTTTGTTTTAATCCCCCATTTTTTCCTGTTTCTTCCCTTCTCTCCTCTGCTTTCTATGGAGACGCTCTTTGTTGTCCCTCTCCTGTTGCTGTTTATCATCTTCGTTCCTGTAAAACAAATAGACATTCAGGAATATAAAGGTTCACCCTTCTCCACTTC
Organism: Plectropomus leopardus; assembly: GCF_008729295.1. Lineage (NCBI taxonomy): Eukaryota > Metazoa > Chordata > Actinopteri > Perciformes > Serranidae > Plectropomus > Plectropomus leopardus. The sequence continues at coordinate 33,563,751 of NC_056470.1, read as the reverse complement.
TTTTCCTCTCCCTGTCTCCTCTAAACAAACACAGAGTGGATTCATAACCCGACAGCTGCAGGGAAAGTCACGGCACGCCGCTCTCGGTAATTGGGGTCAAAAGCCTTGCCCAAGGACACAGTGGCAGGAAGGAGGCTATAATCAGCAGCCACCCCGCTGTCACTAATAGATACTCTGACTAATCCATCCAAAAGACTCGTAGGGAATGTGTCAAATTGTGTTTCCTGGCAGCGCTGCGATGTCTGTCGGTGCCGCAGTTTGAAGCACGCGCAGGCTGTCTGAGTAGCTACAAAAAGCTCCTGTTGTCTTTCTGCTCGTGCACACAGTTTTTTTTTAATGTCTCTCTTTTTCTTGCCTTGAGTAAGATTGTCAAAATGACATCTGTAATCTTTTCCTGTTTTCCGTACGTAGCCTTTAGTGGCTGTATGATTTATGTCTCGTGACTCAGCTGAAAATGGTGGAAGAAAAATGACGTTTTCTCCTTTTTTAAATTAAAAATGCAATCTTTAAGCAGGTGGTTTATGTGCCTAAACCTAACAAATCTTTTACCATAGAGATAATTTTGTCTTCTTGGCAGGCGAAGACAATTTATGACCATTTATTTCAGCATTTAGTTTGGGGACTTGTAGTTTTGAGCAAGCCCAGGTGCCAGGAGAAAATTTTGGCATTATGTTTAAACCTTTCTTGTCTATCATATCGTTTCCAAAATGATTTATTACCATAGCTGACTTTGTAATTGGGAGGTGGAGATGATGGTGGATGGCAGATGAAGATGACTTCCAGACTACAGACCTCTGCTAGAGACCAACAAATTTAAATTTATTAAGTCCTTGCTGTGTTTCCAGCTGCTTTTTAGGCACCAAATGTGGGTGTTTTGTATTGACCCATGGCAATTTATGGTTATGTGCAGAAAACGTAACATTTTAACCTTTCATGATACCATACATATGTTTCTAAAATTACAGTGTATAAGCTGACTTTGTTATCAGGAGGTGAACAGGAGAGACGTCTGCAAAGCTGCAAACTGCTGTTAGAGACCAACAAAAGTGGGTTTTTTTAGCGAGTCATAGCTGTGTTTCCAGCCAGGAAAATGCCACGGAAATCAGTTGTTTAGCATGGAGACATCTCTGTCTTTCCACTGGATATTGATCCCCAAAATCTGGTATTTTAAGACAAAACATGTTCTTTTCCAAACCACGACCAAGTTTTTTTGTGCTTAATCTAATTACATGTTAACACAGCGTTGTTGAAACGTGAAGTTTCAAGGTAAAGGCTACATGACAAAATGCGAATGTAATGATTTTAAAAATAGGGCACGCATACATACAGTCCGTTCAGAATACATCACAGTAGAAGTTCACTCAAGTTTAACTTAAATTGGTTGATATTTTGACACAGGATTACCTGCAGTAAAGATTATTGAAAAAGATGGATAAAAAGCAAAACAAATTAAATACAAAAAGACACATAACAGTGCAGTGTATCCTCGTAGAACAGTTTGTATGATGTCGTAGAAATGAGGGCCTCGTGAATAACATTACGTCATTTACATAAAGTTACATGATAAAGGTAAAGTGACAAAGGTTAGGTTCATACACGTAAAGATATTGTGATTAGCTTTTGATGAGCACCAAACGTTGGTGAAAATCGTGGTTTTACTCGAATTGCTGCGTCATGATGAGATGAAATATGTATGAAATTGGGTACATTACCGTTTGTGACAAAAGTTACGAACAGCCTGAACAGTGACCAAAAAAGCAAAAAACAAATTCACCAATAATTAACACAGTTGAAAATAATGCAATTAGCACTGGTGGTGCTGTTTGATAAGTCATCACCTGCGCAGACTTACTATTTGATGGTTTTAAAGTCCTCCTCCTCCGCCCTTACTGATTTTGGAGCAGCTCTTCGTATTTTAAATGCACAAACAAAGGCGGGGTGCACCAGGCCAGGTGCACGGGCTGGTTTTTGATTGAGCCAAGACTTACTGGAGGAGAGAAAATAAGCAGAAGGAAAACAAACAAGATGCACCCTGACAAACAGTCTCAACCGCACAGGAAGGAGGGTAACTGCTCAGTTGTGTAAACACTATTTGTGGATTATAATAACATGTTGCTCTGTATGAAGAAATGGAAAAACAAACCCTCTCTCATCTTGATTCCACATGATAATGTTCATGTTGTTTTTGCTGTCGTATTTACATTCCCAGTATGCAAACATTAATGAATGTTATTACAAAAGCAAATAGATATGCTAATATAATGTTATTATTGTGACAATGCATAATTAATGCTGCCGTGGCTCATCGTGTATGATGGTGTGGTATATGTTATAGGAGCCAGTTATTATGAAAGCAGTGACACATACGGTCTAATGAGGTCGTGTGTCACACTTTTATTACACTATGATAGTTGGCACGCGGTCATTTTAGATTTAATTGGTTTATGTGTTGTTTTTTTTCAGCAAAAGACAATGCAAAGAAGGTATGATGTTATATTTCATCACCTTTATGATTTACGTCCACCTGCACTCATCAGCTTCAGGATCAACAGCTTGGACTGCTGGACTCGTGGGGTAGCTGTGGGATTAAATGCGTGTTTCAGAAAGCCAAGGTCAGCCTGTTTCAGTGTCAGCTTACAGTGGATGGTCTCAATAGAGCACGTACAGTACTTTCACCCACGCTATGTAATAAATCACTCCTGCTCCTATATTTAGCTCTTATTGTATTTTCTCTCCTGGCACAATGTTGTCATTCTGCAGTGAATAATAATCTTATGTTCTCATATCAGGACTGCTGCCGTCGTTTTTACTGCACCGCCTCCTGGGTAGCGTGCTTGTTCAGAATTTAGTGTCTGCATTTCGTCTTCAGTAAAATAATCTTATCTTTCTTCGTTTTTATGGGTAGGGGGATAATTATTTGTGCTAATTAAAAAGTTACCAGAAAATGCAGATAAAATAAAAAAAATAAAAAAAACATTACTTATATATATTATATGATATTCAGGTACATAACAGTCTTTCCACTTGTATTGTCCATTTTATCATATTACAAGTTCAGGGTCATTTTACCCATGTTGCATTTAAATCCAGCTCATTTGAAACTTAGATGTCCAGTGTGTAAGATTTAATAAGATTTAGTGAGGTCTACTGATGAGGACTGCAGATTGCCATCAGCTGAAACTTCTCCTGGTTAGAATTCCTTCATTTTCATAGTTCAGGAGGTTTTTACTGGGAGCTGAAGTATCCTCAGATGTCTCTTTTCCAAAACAAACAGCACAGGCGATGTAAACCAGTAAAAACACAATATAAAACAGTTTCACATTACAAATCAGTGTTTCTCTGGCACTTTTTAGAATATCTGAGACAGGACGCCAGCCCAGCACCCGCCAATCTGTGCTTAACAATAATAATAATAATAATAACAATGCATTTTATTTATAGGCACCTTTCTGGACACTCAAGGTCACCTTACATCATAAAAAACAAACACAGAGTTTAAGAAACAAATAAGAATACCAGTAAAATAAAATAAATAAAAGAAAGAAAGAGAGGAAAATGGACAATCATGGTGGCTTAGCTTTTTTCTTTAACAGTTTAAGGTCCAGGTGTTCAGAGGGTTTTTGCCGTGTGACAAAATAAGTCTTTTTCCCTTCAAAACAAAGAGACCCAGTCATTCAAACAAACACTAAATAAAGCAGCCTCACACTACAAATTAGTGGTTTTTGATGCTTTCATGGTGGAAAGCCTGAGAACTATAGCTGCCGACGTGAAAATGTAAATGGCCTCATCTAGAGCCGGTGTTTGATTTGTCAGTTGCAAAATACTGTGCTTCATCAAATGGCCAGTCTATAATTATACAGTCTAAGTTTCGTTCTGGATTACTGTAGAAACATGGCAGTGCAACATGACGATCTCTGTGGATTAGCACCCGCTTCCTATGTAGATATAAACAGCTCATTCTAAGGAAATGAAAACTCAGCTACTCTTATTTTCAGGGGATTAAACACAAAATAAAACATACTTGTTATATTAGATTCCATTTCTGCCAATATATATCCCCCTAAATCTTACACACTGAACCTTTAAACCAGTAGATTACGACACCATGTCATAGGGAAACGTTGAATTGTTGTTTATTTGAAGCTGATTGCAGTATCAGGATGGGTTAAATTAATAAGAGCAGTCCTACTTTACTGAAATTATCACCTTTTGTAATTGACATAATATGTCCACACGTAATGTGCTTATGATTTTGTCGATCTTGGAATTGAGTCATTTTGAGGCTGTCTTATCAGTATCATGAAGCAAAGAAGTGGAGCATGCAGCCTGCTTTAGCTGATTGGCATCAGCTGTTTTATTTATGCTTCACAATCGCAGGTTAATGCGCGAGCTGTTTGGCACCAGGAGACTAGTAACATCCAATCATATTCATGCAACTGTGCACAGTGATAATTATGCCCGAACACTTACTCCGCACATTCTGATTTCACCACACTGATCTACTCAGGAACCAAAATAGCAGGTGCACTCGGAGATGCCCACACAGTCCATGCACCCAACACTTCTGCTCTGCATTGGTCATTTGCATTAAGAAGGAATTAGTTCTCCCGGCAGAATCTGCAGCTGCTTTTACACAGACATCGCGCTAAAGTCCCGCCTTCATACGGCCTTCGCCGTTATGCACAGAACCAAACGATAGCGGTTCAGCAATTGTCATAATGACACACAGGAGCATTGTTCTGCTCCTGTGTGTCATTATACACTGCACTGCAGCATCTCCTGCTCAAAGAAGGCATGACAGACGTGATGTTAACACACAAGCAACACGTCGCCTAAACGTCACTCTCATGCCGCCCATGGTCACGTCTTTACGGCTCTATTTTTTACAAAGTCCTCATTTCGGGGCTGTTACTATCTCCGTTCTGGACTCAGAGGCAAGACCATTCTGTCCCCCTTTTCCGTGATCGGATGTTTTATACAGAACAGCGAGGACGCATAATGGTGTAATATTCCCGCCTTCAACAGGCAGTGTAAATGCAGCTTGTGTTGCTGTAGCAGGATTTAGGATCAACTTTAAACCCAATTTCCTGTTAAACCACATTTAAGAAAAAATGACAATAAATCCACCTTGCACCTTGTACCTTGCTTGAATTATTCAAGAGCTCCCAGGAATCATCTGCTTTAAATGGTCATTCCTTGATATAAGAGTCTGATTAAAGGCCTGCACATACAAGGATGTGTTAGCACTGTATTAGAGTCCCAAAATACTTTCTCAATTTTAAAATATGATCGTAAAATACAGACTGTTGTTAGAGAACTGAGAATAGGAATGGAGCTTAAAGATTCTGCATCAACTTCACATCTTATCCTTTTATCCGATCCTCCGTTCAGCAGGACTTATAAGAGTGAACAGTCTCATAGTTCTGTGTGTGGATCATCTGCAGAGTGATGCGACATCACAGAGAAATTGTCTAAATAAAAACAAGCGATAAAGTGCGATGGAAGAAAACTTTAACAAAAGAGCGACCGAGAAATTCCTTTCCAAGTGTGCGTGTGTGTTTTGTGCCCACTCCCCTGCTGACACAACCAGACGAAACTTTTCTGACAAGTGCTGTATTACCCAAGGATAAACACACACACACACACACACACACACACACACACACACACACACACACACATACACGCTAACTCATGGACTCATGCCCATGGACACACACATGCACAGAGAAAACACACACGGAATAAACCTACACACTCATGCCAGCGTAGAGAAAGGTCTGGAATTGAACTGACACACACACACACACACACACACACACACACACACACACACACACACACACACACATTGTGCACCATGTGTTTTGCCTGAAGCTGCAGTGTGAGATGAGCTGTAAACATACAAATGTCATACAGGACAAAACACTCTTGTATACTGTCACTTTTTTGCACACACACAGATTATATAAGTCCAGAGTTGCCACAGTCCGTTTGTCAGCTTGAAGATGCAGCAGGAGAACGAGTCTGATAGGCGAGTTAGAGTATAAACTAATCACCTTCAACCTTTGACAGTCCGTCCCCACGAGCTCTCTGACAGAAAGATCAAGTGTGACTGACTTTAATATTTTTCTCATTTAGTGGCAAACAGCCCTGAGGCTGAATCCATCATTAAATCCACAGGAGCCGGCCATCAACGCTCAAAAACTGAAATCATTAACACCAGCAGAAAATGATCCCAACCCTCAACAGGTTGAGATAGACGGATCACATCAGCTTTTATTCTGAAATTGGCTCACTGACTATGGCGATGCTCAAGGCTCTGCTTTTGTAAACTGCTGTTCATTATCGTTGGTTGTCAATCTCAGAGCTGTCAAAATTTATTGAAGACTAGAAAGCATTAAAAAAGGATGCTTGCGTTTTTCCAACCAGCTTTGTATCAGAACAACGTGAGTAGTATGTGTAGATGAACTGTGGTAGACTTTTCTTCGGCTTAAAACGTAACTCCAGTGGCTGACACAAGAGTTTGGCTCATTCTCGGGTCTGTTGCTCAAACTTATAGGCTGTAGTTCCACATTTTCGTATTGCCCTCCACTCATGCCGCCATGCGACACAAAGAGTATAAACGCAGATCAAGAGACAGACCTGATTAAATCTGATTCAATTGTAGGAGTGCTGATCAAAAATAAACCAAGATTCTCTTCTGTTGCATATTTCTGGCCTCAAATGTTTCCAGAAGCAGTTTTAGCTCACTCTTTAAATGTAATACGAGATCATTTTTTGCCAGCCAGCCGTTGTTGTTTCAAACAGACGGGGGTGCGTTAGGTCATCCACCAGCGGGAGCGTTTATTGGTCTGTTGTGGCTCAGTGCATTCTGGTAGTTGTAGGTTTTCTCCCTCATGAGCAAAAGCATCATGTAGCACCAATTTCAAAAGTATTTGGTTCTTTCTACTTCACAAATAGCTTAGTTATGTGCGGACTCTCTTTATATCGGCGAAATACTTCTTTAAGACAGGGGTCCCACACTCATAGAAAACCTGGAAAAGTCATGGAATCTAACTTTCTAGGCCTGGAAAAGTCATGGAATCTAACTTTCTAGGCCTGGAAAAGTCATGGAATCAGTAACGTCTTTTGAAGTTTTGAAAAAGTTATGGAATTTTGTTGTTTTTTAATGAAATGGTTACAGTAATCTTCAGTGGAGAACCTTCAGCATAATGTAACATAACGTCAGGCTCATTTTCTGTAGCTGTGAACTCAATGTGGCACTAATATCTCGTGGTAACATTAGTTTACCGTCACATACTTTTTTTTTATTGTCTCCCAACGTTTTGTCTCACTCCATTAATGCCAACTAGCTGGAAGTATGTTGAATATCTGATCTTGATATATCTTTGGATAAGAGAAAAATAAAGTGATTTAACATGTAGGATCATGAAGTTTCCATACTTATGCTTTGTCTTACTGCTATCTGTAGATTCTGCTGCATTTTATAGATGGAGCAACGTTCCCATTATACATTGTAAATGATTGTGGACATTTTATGTTGGGGCCTTGAAAAGTAATGGTACAGTTGGAAATGTTGTCCATAAAATGTGTGAGAAACCTGTAAAGAGCACTCAGACTTCCAGCATGGCTGCACTCCTCTACATGTTCAACATTTAAATCACAGAAAAATGGAAATTTTCATCTGGATCAGCATCAAAGTATTAAAAATATCTTCCAGAAAAGGCTGTTTCTCACAGGCTTATAAGTAGCGTTCATAGGGAGCCACTGTTGTGAGATGGATTTAAGTACAGGTAGCATGAAAATGTCTCCAAAGTCTCTGTAAAATCTGCAGGGCGGCATGCAGGCCAGTGCCTGTAAAGATCCATCTAAAGCTGCGAGGTGTTCATGCAGGCAGAGCAGGTAAACAGGGGTAAACACAGCTCAGGTATAAATCCCAGCTCAGCCGCTGTCAGAGCCATTTATCAGCCAGGAGCTAAAGAGGCTAACACAGCTGGAGGCTCAGAGATACACGTTATACGTGGATAAGTTCACGTGTAAACAACTGACTTCAAGCTTCTTGTACGTGTCTGACGCCCCATAAACAAACCTAATACAAATACTTTCTTTTCTGTCTTTTTAATTTTACCTGAAACAGAAAACTTTCATTTTAGTATAATTTTGTCTCCTGACAGCCACTGCTGCTCTAAGCCTTATTATGACAATATAATGTGACCTTGTCTCTTAAAAGCAGAGGACAGGGGAGAAGCAAGAGGAGAAAACTAAAATAGTGAGGAAGAGAACGGACAGCTCAACGTCTGAGAAAAGAGAAGAGAGAAAAGAGACACAGCGATCTGTAGCCCACAGAAAGGCAGTACGGTGGTTGTACTGGGCAGCTTATATTCATCAGCAGTGTAGAACTGGTATCTCATCATATGTTCCCAGAGCCCAAATACAGTAGGTGTTTTGAAATTTTCTGCTGGCGCAGCTCTAAGGAGGGCAATATCTTCATTTTAGTGCACGCTGAAATATCTGAACTATTGGGTGGATTGCCGTGACATTTGCGCAGTTATCCACGATCCCCAGAGGATGAACACTAAACGATGATCCCCCGATTTTTCATTTAGCACTGCAGTGAAGTTGAATTTTTTGTTTTAGGGAGAAATATCTCAACAAGACGCATGGCTGAGTGTCTTTATACGTTTGGTATTTGCTGACAGTCATTTAATTTAAGAAGCATTTTTAAAGGCTTAACATGTAGTAGTTTTACCGAATGTTGTCATTATTATCAGACGTGTTTTTAGCTGAGGTTTCCTTCCACACTTCAGTGCTGACAGTAGTTTTCCTCTCTCTTATGTAAAGGATTTGAATGTTATTCACGTGCTAACTTGTACTTGTAAGTTTGATAAGTGTTAATTTCACGTACCATTGCTTTATTAGTAACCCATGCAGTTAAAGATATCAATGATGAACCGTGGTGAAGATAATTAGACGTCTTTAGCAGTGAGATTGTGTTTCGTCTGTCTGTATACTCTTATCACTTCTCACATTAGTAATAACTTTATTTATATAGCACCTTTAAAAACACTGTTTACAAGGTTCTTTGACAAGCAAAGCAAAAGTAGAAACTGGATGTTCAGAAGCAAAATACAACAACAGCGAGCCAAACACTCAAAACTATGATAGAGTTAGCATGGAGTTAAAACAAGAGGATCAAAAAATGCAAAATGACAATATAAATAAAACTAAATAAATAGATCAAAACAACAAAAGCAATAAAATGAGAAAATAAAAAGGAAAAAATAAGTTAAAAAGAAATCACATAAAAGCAAGTCTTTAATCACTGGTTTAAAAAGTGATTTAAAAGATTTAACCAGTTGGGTTTCCGTTACAGATTTACGCAAACATAAGCGATATTTTCGAAATGGTGATGTTCTGTCACTTCTCCTCCGACGATAACATTTAAAAGCATCGTGATGGATGTTCAAAACATTAGCAGGTTTATTGCAGCCACCGCACGAGCCGTCATTATATCCAGTAGAAACACATTCAAGCAAATTTTATGGTGTGTTTTACTATAAAATCAGACCGAATCTGCCAGCTTGAATAGGTGTGTTTTGAAGTCTCGACTTTGGAACAGCCAGAGGGGCCCGACCCAGACCAGTTTTAAAAGTGATCAGCAAAATCTTAAAATCAATTCTAAAACAAACAGGAATCCAATGGAGAGAAGCCAGGATTGGGGTGATGTGAAGTCATCTGTTAACCCTTTAAAACCTGAGCAAATTGGTTAGATTTCTATCAAAAACAAGGGGAAAGGCAACAACTAAACAAGACATGGCCCAAAAGTTAGTGAAAAATTAATTAAAAGCTTCCAGAAAATTACTTCAAAATTAGCAAAAGATTATAAAATAAATTAAAACCAATTATTATTATTATTGGATGTTTTTCTCTTTCTTGTTACAGTTTACTTAGTTTTTGCAATTTGTGGGACATTTTTTGCCTTTTTCCCCGATTTGCTCAGGTTTTTTAGGTGTCAAATAGCTGCTGAAAGGCATCCGAATGCAGCACAAGTAAAACTGACGATCATCCAGGTTTTAAAGGGTTAAACACTGTGAGAAGTGTGTTCCCTGATGGAGAGCTGAGGCTTTAAATCCCTATTATTTTCTTGAGGTGAAATATCAAAAGTGGCGTCAGGATGTTTGGACTCAGCAGTCCAAGGCGGCGGCTTCACCGAGGTAACACGCTTCCATGTGTTCAGGTTCAGGGCAGCAGGATCCAATCACTGCGAGATCACAGCTACTGTCCTCAGAAAATGAGAGATACTGGGGGAGGAGAGGGTAAAAGGGAAGAAATGATGAGTGAGACAGTGAGGAAAGGTCAAAAGTAGAAAAAAAAGAGGAGAATACCGTTTGGTTCGAACTGAAAATAAAGGGGGGAGGGCAGACGGGATTAGCACTAAGACAGAGAAGAAAACAACATAAAAAAGCAAGACAGCAGAGAATTGTCAAAAGGAAATGTTACAAGAGAATAAAGGAAAAGAAAGAACGATGAACATATAAAGAGGAGAAGTAAATAAAGCAAAAATGGGTTAAAAAGATAGAAAAAAGAGTAAAATGTTCAGATGTGATGGGAAAAGAAGCGATAAAGAGGAGAGGGAGGTGAAGAAAGAAAATAGAAAAATGGCTGATAAATTGAGAGGTTTAAGTAAAATGAACTGAAAGTGAAAATAACAGGTCTGAACCAGACGTGTGAGAGCGAAAAATCAAGGAATTGAAAAGAAATTGATGAGGAGAGCAGCGAAAGTGGGAGAAAAATGCAGACAATCCAGGCGGGAGGAATAAGAAAAAAATATAAGAGGTTGGCAAAACGCAATAGAGGGGAAAGACGTGATAAACGAGGGGAACGAAAGCAAAAGTGCAGAATCACAGAGTGTGAAATGGAACCCAGGATGGGACACAGATCCCTGGTTATAGGAAGAAAGTAAAAAAGAAAGGTGTGGATGGGACTGATGACAGAGATATGGGAGGAAAAAAATGACAAAGAAAACAAAAACAGTAGATATGGAAAAGTTTAGATTAAAAAGAATAATCGAGATTAGAAAAAACAAGCATCTCTCGGGGGATCTCTTCACATATTTAAGTGCTGAGTTTAGATAGCAAATCTCGCTCCACAGTCCTCCAATATCACCGTTATTCTCTGCAGGCCGACAGTTAGCCATTATTTTCCGGGTTACTTTTTATGCACAGTTTGTCCTTTTATATCCATATGCTCAGTATTATTCCTCTACAGCTGCAGCTTCTTAGTCCCACCACGATCGTTAAAAAAGTGTCACAGCGGTAGAAACCATCTGTGGCGTTAGTTCTTAATTTCTGTGAAAAATGGATGAAAATCTCAGAAACAGAGGAACATGGTGAGGGTTACCATGAGGAGCGCTGAATTAAACATTCTTTGACGAAGCAATAAAATATTATAGCAATGTTTGCTTCTTCCAACATGATGATGTGAACTTGTTTGACATTAAGCCTTGAATTAATGAAGGTTAGTTTGGGCTAATTGCGTATACTATTTCACTGCAGGCTCTGAAAAAGGTGGCAGCACATGATTGTGCAGAAACGGAGGGAAGTAAAAGTCATGCATTGGCATTTTCAAAGGTGAGATATTTCAAAACAGCCGTTGAGTGACTGCTGCTAACAGCTATCGAGTGATTGCTGCTTGACCTTTTTGCACGCAGCGTCCGGTGCCGCAGAGAAGCTTTAATGGAGCAGCGATAAATCCCATCTCTGAGATTTCCTGTTATCAGACATCAGCTCCTCAGACGGATAAGAGCTCAGGTATTCCACGTCTCCTGTCAAAATGCTGAAGAGTGGATGTATTTGGTGCCCATCTATTGAAATATTTTTCAAAAACGACGTGTTTTAATGTGCGCACATTCATGTTAGCGGCAGTAAACTATAAAAGGTGATTTCGATTAGTTTGGTCGTTTCTTTTATCAGTGGAGAGTCTGTTGTCCCCGGAGAAGTAAGGTTGCTGGAGGTAAACGTCTGATATCAAATGTTCCTTGTAAAGTGTTTGATGATGATGACGAAGCCGTCTTGAAGCTGTGGTGATTCAGGTGTGCATGTTTGGGTGTATATCAGTGGACTGACGAGCTGTCGGCCTGTCTCTGGGCAGAATGAGAACGAAATTATAGATGATAAATCAAAGTGTCCACAAGGTTTCCTGTCAGAAATGTCAGCATTGTCTGAGGAATGGAGGGAAAGAGACGGAGAGGAAGCGGTTTCCTCATGATGAAGACGAGTGAGAAGGTGAAGATGAAATGAAGGTAGAGATGAGATGATGTTATTGAACCCCTTCTCATGACAAACCAGATCACAGAACTGTTGCATGGATGGAAAGTGCAGCAGCAGCTTTACTTTTATCAGATTCTACTTATATCAAGTACACAGTGCTCGACTGATGCATGCTTTAAATGGAGACGTTGCAGCTACGGTTGCTGCTGCATTTGCAGCTCAGTCACCAGAAGACAATGTTGGCTTTGTGCGTCTCTGGAAACCAGAGGTACTTTGCATTTGTACACAAGAAAAGTGCTGGTTTATGGGTAATTGCAGCATTTCAGTTTATTCGACCTGTGGCTGTGTTGGTTCGTTTCATTTTTACTAAAACAAAGCTGCATTTCTAGTCAAGATTGTGCCACCAGGGCGTCCGGTGGCTGAGTGGATAAAGCAGATGCCCCATGAATGATGGCACTGTCCCTGCTGCGGCGGCCGTGGGTTCAAGTCCAGCTCGCGGCCCTTTGCTGCACGTCATCGCCTCTCTCCCCCTTTCACACTGTTGATCTGTCCTACCTAATAAAGGCAAACATGCCAAAAAAGTAGTCTTAAGAAAACAAAGAAAAAAAGATTGTGCCACCAAAAGCTGCCTTTTAAGCTGCAGACCGCTGAGACCAACAATCCAAAAAAACGAGTTTTCAGTCAGTAATTACAGGTTTCTACCAGCCGTTTATTATTTTTTTATAGAAAAGAAAGTAAACAATTGTTTTGTTTAGTTTTTTAGCAAACTGCTGCTGTCTTTCCAACAGGAATAGTGTCATTGAAAGCAGATGTGGGTTTTTTTGTGTTTTTTTTTAGCTTTGTGCCTGAACCTAACAGCACACTAAACATTTGGAAACAACAACACGTAACCTTTAAACATATCCCTAAAATAAGATTGTACAAATGTAATATAACCTTGGTTTGCAAAAACATACCATGCTGACATTTATTCCTGCTACTGGTTTTCCAGTTGCCCCTAGTCCCTCAATGAAAAGGGGTCATTTCACCACAGGGATCAGTACCTTTGTCACATTTGTTGCCGTTGTTTTCCTTCACGTTTCAGGCCTTCATTTCCACCAGGGAACCATTTACAGCCATTTTTATAAAACGCATAAACTTCACAGCCCCATCAAGCAGGATATTACTATTCCTGTCCTTTCACACAGACTTTTACTGTGTTTTTGATCAATGGCTGGAGTGTGGTAGTAATGGAGCCGAGGTTACAGCTTCCATTTTTACCGGGGACACCAACACACTATAAATCACGCACACCCGTGGCCCTGCGAGATGCAGCGGATAAAAGCATCCACCTAATGGAATAACAGATCAACTTTTCCCTTTCAGCAGTTCCTATTCCTGTTTGTTTGATCTGGCTTTATCTACACTCTATATGCAGTCTGCACTGCAGTGTGTGTGTGTGTGTGTGTGTGTGTGTGTGTGTGTGTGTGTGTGTGCGCACCCTGCCTTATCTTCCTGCTGCAAACACAGTTTAAGGATTTAATTCAAAAACTATACACTACATTTATGTTTCTTTTATATCCAGAGCCACTACATCATAAGTACTCTGGTGGAGGAAAAATCAGACCAAAATGCCGATTGATTTATGGCTTAATATTTCAAAAAATATACAAAATTGTACAGTTAAATGAATACATTGTAGAGGAATAAGGTTTTATTTCAGGTTTTGTTCAAGTGTTGTCCCCTTCTCTTAGAAAAGTGGGACACTCATTTATTTGAAGTTGTGCCCCTGAGGGATTTTAACATTTCGCTAATTGATTAAAAACACACCTGTGATTGCAGGATAATTATTATAATCAGAGGCACACAGAGAGCGGCTCAAGTGTTCTCAAACTAACTGTTACGCTCTGCAGGCTTATTGACGCCGCTTGAATTTGAAGTCAGAGAGATTTCTTGGCCTTGCAAACAGTCTCAGGATTTAGAATAAAAGAAATGTGATCTTTAATCTCCACTCACTCAAAAGCTATGATTAAAACATGAAATTCATCTAATGGCAGGAATCCCAGAACCAGAGCACGTCTAAAATATAATCAATGCTTGTTTGGGCCATTTGTTGTTTCTTTGATAAATGGATTGCCAAAAAAAAGTATGTATGGGAGATTATTTCCTTCTTTCCATTGCTCTTTGTGCCAGGCTCAGAGCGTGCTGTTTTTTCACTGACTAAGCAAGAAAGTATTAAACTGCTGCTATAAGCAGTTTAACACTTTTTTACCAGTTTAGTTCAAAATGTCAGGTTTTCAGGATGTGCAAAAATAACTGTGTTTAATTTGAGGATCGTGCTTTTTGAAAAAGTTTTTACTGGATGTTCTCAAGTCAAATCATAATATGAGACTGAAATGTTGGAAATGGAAAATGGAAAAAATATTTTTATATTTCTCCATGTTAAATTTTTGATATGTGATGTTGTGTTATTAAATGATGTCACCGGATGAGTCCGCATGTTTTCAAAGCAGTAAATAAATGCTCGCAGGCTGCCAATTAGGCATTTTTGGTTGCCAAAATGATAATATGTTTGCCATTTTTAATCAACTTATATTTAGACTATATAAGAAATATGCTTACCAGGTTAATCATCTTAAAGTGAAATTAAATAATGTTTCAAATCTTTATTACAGTAACCGAACAAAATTATTTGTAGTTTGTGTTTTACCTCATACTGAAAAGAATTTGAATCTAAGTATTATTAGTTTATGTGTCCACCCTCAGTTCCTTCAGTTCCTCACACGTAAGTAAACGTGAATCGCTAAGTTTAGGCTTGAGTTTGGTTGGTGCAACCAACATGAAATCCATTTTGAAAACGAGTTTTGACCAAAAAATGACACAAAACAAGGCTAAATAACTATAAAGTGTGTTGTGGTGTGTGTGTGTGTGTGTGTGTGTGTGTGTGTGTGTGTGTTGCTCCTATGTAGTAGAAGGGGGGGCTTTTGCATATTTGTGCCCTGGGGCCCATTGTCTGATAATCAGCCCCTGCACCTAATGCCATCATTTGGTCAACTTGGCTAATACTGCCATAAGATGAAGTATATGTGTATTTTTTAAGGTTTATCATTTTCCAAGAAATATTACGAGTTAATCAGTAAGCCCGGCGCTCCTTAGATCTGCAGCAAACCTCTTGCTGCAGGCTGGAGGTGAAAAGGTTCAGTTGTTTGTTTTTTTTCTGTCATTCACGGCCGTTTAGGAGTCAACTTTTCTCTGGAGTTTGTGATTCATCGCCGTCCTGCATGATAAACAGATTTTCCTCCGGTGCCCAAACCCAGCAGCTGTGATTCATTTGGGCAAACGAGGTGATTAGATTCAGCGTTATCAGGAGGAGTGGGATGCTGCGCTCTGTTGTGATTTAGGCTGAGCGCAGGTGTGTTTTTGTAAAAGTGTCAAATTTATTTTCCCCTTATCATTCACTGAAACTGTCGGTAACTCATGCAGGCGCATTTTTGTTTTTCTCAAATTTTCTCCTCTTTTAACTCCTGATTGTGAGGTGTTTCGGGTATTGTATGAATTTTATGAATTTAACTCCTTCGCATATCTGTTGCTACTACTGTGTGATATTTGCTACGATATATTTTTAACCCTTTGAAACCTGGATAGGCATTTTTACAAGCCATTTCCTGTTTTTCTTCTTTTACTTTTTGGGATAATTCTAGTTAATTTTTTTGTAACTTTTTACTTATTTCTTGCTCATATTTGGGTCATTTCTTGTTAAGTTGATATCACTTTCTTTCCATGTTTTTGAAAGAAAACAAGCAAATTTTCTCAGGTTTTAAAGGGTCAAAGAACATTTTCTGACCTCTGAATGCACCTGCTTCTTCCAAAACTCTATTATCATCCCTCTTTCTGTTATCCCACTTGGTCTCTTCTTATCCATCTGTAGGTCCAGACACATTTATCTTCCTGTCTTCTCCCTCCCACCCCACAGCTGCAGACTTTACTGTGATCAAACTGATTAAACGTGTGAAAACTGACTCTCATATCATAGTTCATTTATCCTGCCTCACTTCGCCCTCTGTGTATTATCAAATCCCACTAAAGATGCAAATATGTTTTTTCATACCTCAATTATGTGTGCCTGTCTTCTGTTATTAGTATCACTGCTTAATCTACAGTAGTAATTTGCATTTTTAATCAGCAATTATTATTTAGATGTCTCCCACATGTTTTATCCGGTTTAATTGCATCATGTGTAAATGAAGGGTTATTGTTTTGAATGCACATCAGTAAACTTATGCCTATTTCCTCTCTTTGTGAGAGTTTCCAGCATCACAAAAGCTGTAAAGATAAGTAGCAAGCTAGCTGCCAATGAACGCTGCTCATTGGTTACAGTTTGATTAGCAACTTGAGACAGGTCCAAACAACATGTTGTCAGATTTGATTAAAAAAATGAAAAGCTACATCGTCAACATACAATAGCCAGTTGGTTACGTGATTTCATTTCGTTCATTCATCCTGCCTGAAACGCTCTCTCTCGCCCATTCAAACATGGTTGGTCAACACTACTTGGACTACAAAGAAATCTTGCAACACCAAAATCTTGCACCATTACCGACAGATTCTGTATACATCTGCAGGATCTGTTAACAGAGATTAGTGTGTCCTAATTCTTCAGTCATCATTCTCTTTTTCTCACCACATATTTAACTCTATTCTTTTATTTCTCCTCTTCTCTTCCTCCTCTCCAATGCCTCTAGGCGTTGAGTGCATTGTGGTTTTACCCGAACCGAGGAGTCACTGGGATCCTGTCTTTGGCACCTGTGTTTTCCTTTTCTCCTTCCTCATCCCTGTCGCTATCATCAGCATCTGCTACAGCCTGATGGTCAAGCGCCTGCGCAGCGTTCGCATCCTGTCCGGCTCTAAGGAGAAGGACCGCAACCTTCGACGCATCACTAGGATGGTCCTGGTGGTGGTGGCAGCATTTGTCGTCTGCTGGACCCCCATCCAGATCATGGTCCTGGCTCAGTCGCTGGGCTTCAACCTGAGCAGCTTGTCTACTCTAGTCCTGATGCACTTCTGCATTGCGCTGGGCTACGTCAACAGCAGCTTGAACCCCGTGCTCTACGCCTTCCTGGACGAGAACTTCAAGCGCTGCTTCCGCGAATTCTGCAACCCGTCGCCGTTCCGTCTCGACACCCAGCAGTCAGGACGAATGCGGAGCATCGCCAGGGAGGTGGCGGCAGCTTACAGCTGCAAGGCCGATGGTGGGGGGCCTGGAGGAGGGACGCCTAATCCAGCATGACTAGGCGTGGAGCTCCCCTTGGTGGGGGTAGACCCCCAGCAGAGGGGAGAGAACCAGGGGACAGGGAACTCCAACACAGAATTGACGCAGATTACAGCTCTCTAGCGGCACGAGCCCCCCCGCCCCCCAACTAGAAGACTTGCCTGGGGTGGGGGGGAAGGAGATGAGGAGGATGGGATCGAAAGGAAGAGGATTTAGGAATATGGATGGATGACAAACGTGTACGGGTGGAGGGAAATGGGATAAATTGAAAGCTTGAGCGGGAAAGGTGGTGGACGTCTGGGTAGGAGACGGTGCCGGATATGGGAGTAACTCAAACCTTTGTGGATCCTGATGTTGGAATGACAATGACCCTAACTCCATTGAGACGGTAAGATATTTTGGAATGTAAGACTCAAGGATCCAACTATCTTTGGTTGGACATAAACCCAAAAGAGAGACACATTGCAGCTCCAAAAAACAACCATACAGAAACTGCACTTGCCAGCTGAGGCTTGTACCAAGTCGCTGCATCTCTTGAAAGTTGCCTGTAGTCTTGGGTATAAGAGACAGAGAGATCGGGGCTCGACATTTGGAGAGAGCTTATAAACAGCGTGGGATTAATAGAAGGAGTGCAGATACCAAAATAGAAAAAAACACCACGCACTACTTTGGTGCTTGTAGAAAGATTATAAACATTGGAAGCACGGACCTTGGCTATGTGGCGGTCCACGGACTGAAGACTTGCCAAGGAAGCTTTCTGGAAGTGTGAAACAGAGAATAAACACTTTGACCACAGTTTATAGTATCTTTATCAGTTGATGTTTCAGACTAAATAACTTTATGTCTTGATCTGTGGACAAAACGCCCTGACTGAATAAAGACTCTGTCTTTATCGTGATGGTTTCTCTCAGAATGGGGCTACGTGATGGTAATATGCTGCTGAGCCCTCAGAAGGACTTAAACAGGCACACAAAGTACAATGTGATATATCAGCCTGTAGACAGGAAGTTGGATGTAATATCTGCAAACAATAGCCGGTATGAGGAAAAGAACAATGTACGACAAGCTACTCTTGAACAATATTTCTTAAACTGCGGACCCAGAACGTGGTCACATGAATGTTATTTCTTGCAGGAGCAACATTTCTCAATGTGTACTGAAGAAAAATCAGTCTGAGAGACCCGGTCCTCGAACAAGTTTCTTAGAGTTTTTGAAAACTTTCTATGATCACCTGTGGGGTGTCCGAAAATTAGATTTAGGGGGCAGGGGACAGCCCGTGAGATTGTAACCAGAAAGAACAGCAAAAACTCAACAGAGAATCAGTTTCAGGGCACAACATGATCGACAGTGCCTGAAACATCAGTTAGCCTGTATCCAAGGGAAGGGTCACCCATATCAAATTCACATTAAGGATTTGGCGTATGTAAAAGTGATTCAGATAGACGTCTGAAATAGAGAATTTTTGAGGTAATTGTGTTGTAAGTGGTTGTGAATTTTAAAACAATCTTTAAATTTTGAAACATGCTCACTGGATAGTATTTTCAACACATCTGTGATTGTATGAATGAACCAGACATCGCTTGTAGAACTTCTTAGGTCAATAAGTTTAAAAATGTTAGAATATCTGTAAGATAATACACAGTAACAAAATGTCACACTACAGTTAGCTAATATGCGTTTCCTACGGTAGAGAAGGAATGGCCCACCTCGCTCTCCTTATTCCTAAACTTAAAACTTAAAACTGATTAGGCGTAAGGCACCGGAGGCAAAGAGTACGATCATAAGGAGAGTTGTTTGGGTCATTTCATTCGCTTTCCTAGGTTTTGTAAATTTGCCTACGGTTTTGCAGTTTAGCCAACGTTTCAAAAATGTTGAAAAGAAGGGAGAAAAAACATGAATGTTGCAATATTTAATGATTATGAGGAGGGCTGCCTATCATTTAGATTTGATCTGCTCTGATGCTGCTCACTGATGCTCTTATTACATCCTAGTTTTTATATATCTCAATAACGCCTTGAGAGAATTTCTTCAAATTCGGCACAAACATCCATTTGGACTCGTTTATGAACAGATGAGATTTCTGCGGTCATATGTCGAGGTCACTGTGATCTATCATCCATCTTATCCCTCTCAAGAGCACCTTAAGGGAATTGCTTCAAATTTGGCACAAATGTTCACTTTTAGTCAAAGATGAACTGATTAGAATTTGGTGGTCAAAGGCCTTGAAAAGCCGTGCACTCTTGTACCTGCAGCAGAAATATACCACTTTCCTCTTTTCATAAAATGTCTTGCAGTGATTGGATTTTGCTCTGTCATAACTTTTTCTTACAAAACGCTTGTTACTACTTCCGGCCCGCCATAGTACATGCACTATCGCTGACGTGGTCATAGCTGCTGAGTTAGATGTTTACCAGCATAAAAACACCAAAGTTTGCTCTTAGGAGTGAACAAAAAAACAATTGTTTGGAGTCAACACCATCTTAGACATCCTGTTTAAAAACTAAAAGCATGTTTGCAGCTTGTGTTTCAATTTCCCATGATATCTACCATCGTTATTTTGGCTAAAAGCTAAGTAAACATCGTAGAGGTGATATAATCACAGATGTTTTGAAAATGACGCGTCCGGTTGTGCTGTTTTTTCCAGGTCTGTTGTCAGGTTCGGGGTGTATTTGATGGGGTTCGGGGTCGAGGGTTGGGGTTTGGGAGTGTTGGGGTTTGAGATATTTTAACGCGGGGACATTTACTCTGGGCGGGGACGGGTAGGGGTGTATCGAGCGAGTCATTTGGACTCCCAGCACCACAGTGGCAAAGCAGGAGGACGGGGTCACAGTGCTCTGACCCCACTCCAAGGGACAAAGGGGCTCTCTCTCTTCTTAGTGTCTTAAAGCGGAAATCAACGCTGAAACAGAAACCACGTCAGGTATTCTCATTTTCCTGGACAGTTTTGGAAATCATACTGACAGCATTATACCAGATACACTTCCAAGTTTTGGACGTCTTCTGGGACACTTTGACAAGAATAAAAAGAATAAAAGACATAAAATGTATTTATCGAAATGAATTATGAAATGAAGAAGAAGAAGAATATATAAAATGATAAAACATATTTGGATTCACCTGTTATTAAAATAAAAACAGTTTTGTCAAAATTATTTTTAGAAAAATATTTGTGCACATTTCTTAAAAATAACAAAATGTAATCACTTTTTCAGACTTTTTAAAAAATGGATGAAAAAATAGGGAAATACAGATTTCTGCAGTTTCACTTGTAGGCAAGAAGGCAGAATTTAATAATTTTATTTCTATTAAAAGTCTTGAAGCAAAATCGGTCATTCAGTTTTTATGGAAGTTTTGATTGATTTTTCTGATCAACAGCTCAATCGAAACATTTAGAAATCATTTTTTATGTCATCAGTCGTTTTTCGTGAACTGTCAACAGAGCTTCTGTCCAGAAACAGTTTCTTTCTTAATTAAAATTCATAAGTTTGTGTTTGTGAAACTTAAGGTCTCATGCCACATTTTTAGGTTGCACACTCAGTTATTCACACTCCTCTGGTAGTTTCGGCTGCAGTTTTAAAGATTCGGTAGACGGTTAAAATGTCGAGACCTCATGAATTAACGTGGATTCTGTTTTAGGGTTGGTGTCCTCTTTAGTTTTATATGTGTCTCTACATATAATTTGGTAATTTTTAATTAGTTAAGATGTCTTCATTTTGAATGCTAAAGATATGAGTGTTTCACTATTTTTCGTTCTTTCGGGACAGCAGGGGGACATCACTTGCCGTCAGGAAGAGTTGTGCATGGTTTGCTGCCAGTGTTATTGTTTTCAAGTTCAAACCAGTTTGTTTGCTGCACTTAGTCTTTGCAGCACATATAATTTTTTTTATTTTTTTTTGGTCATTTTCTTAATTTTCTTTTGAGAGGAACAATTCTATGAACTTACATTGCCTTAAATATAAAGTGAAGTCTGTTAACTGAAGCTCGCTCTCTGGCTGGATAAAACGTGTTCTAGTTTTTACTGGTGCTTCGCTGTTAGTTTATACTCGTCCAGACGTGTATTCATAAAACCTCTGAGGACAGGAGCTTTCAGGCCACAAAACTATTCATTTTCATTCTCTTAATATAGCTGTCTTTGGCCTTAAAATTAGAGTTTAACCACTTTATGGCTGCAAAATGCCAGAGCTACATTTAGTGCCAATGAACCATTTTTAGGGAGGTGGACATTTTTGTGGACAACTTTGTACTATAAAAATGCTATTGTGTCCTTGATTTTTACATTTTGTGTCTAAAATGAAAAAATGAAAATTCAGATGATGGAGAAAGAAACCCAAAAGTGAATCGATCAATCGATCTGATCTGCGAGTCACAAACTGCTGCTTAGGAAAAAGAGAGCTCATGGAGAGCTCCTCCCGTGTTGAGTTCACTGACCTGCAGAAACCTCCAAATTTAGAGAGGGGGCACACAATGATGCAAAGGGACACATGCATTTAAAAAACAAAAAGTTGCTGTTCATTCTGAATCGTCACTCTCACGCTGTTTTTACAGCAACGCTTCTTACATGAAACGTTAAACTTTTTGGCCTTTCGTTCACATGACAACAGGCATTTTTTGGGGCTTGAAAATGTATCTTCTCCTGTCACCGTGTAAACTGGCACTGCACGGATCCTGTGAGAGCGGTGACGCCACGGCCGAACTTGAGCGTGCACATGATGTTCTTCTATGGTGTGTCATCACAAAATCACAAGGTTTTTTTTTTCCAAATGCGAAGGACAGACTGTTCCATTTTTAGTAGGGCCATTCGTGTCTAAACGTGGCCTAAATCACTGGACTGTTGGTATTTAAAGGGTGTGGGAGAATGAAAAATAGCGCAGAGAAATCAATGACTGAAACAAACAAACAGCTCCTTTTTACTTAATGTAGATTACATTACCATAAACACTCCAAGGTGTTCTGATGTAGAAAATAATGGACAAGACTTCACCTTTTAATTGTCTTATATAGAGATTCACCACACATAATCACTTAAAAAATGTTAAATTGTACCTGCAAATCCCAATTTTCCTTTCAGCTGACAGTCGAAGTTTTGAAAACAGGTGAAGTGAATTAAAGAATCTTTAAAACGATGTCATCAAGGTCATACAGTCTGACTTTGTGAGGCTTCTCTTAACCACGTAAAATGTCAGAAATCCTTTGAGCTCCACATTTGTGGCACACCTGATAACCTTGATGCTCACCTCTTTCTGTCCTGAGATAGTTTTATGAATACACATCGTGTTTGTACAACCTAGCAGACTTTGTGTAGGAAAAATGGCCGGAGCGTCAAGGACTTCGACATGATTCACCTGTACGGAGACGCGCTATAAACGCAGCTGTGAGGCTCTTTGTGCTTAACCGTCACTGTTAAAACTCAAGACGCAACGATATTTTGTATTACTGTTTGGTGTTTTTTGTAGCACAAAACGACATAAAGAGGACTCCGAGAGGGCGAAATCCTTGTGTTTGATGCAGAGTGAGCATTATTATACTGTCCGTTTGCTCTGTATTAACATTCTGTTTGAATATTACACTTACGTAGACGTATAAAACATGGTTCTGATCATCATTTAACGTCTGACCTCTTTCTCTTGTTGTTCTCGGTGTATAAATAAGAACTACTTTTTCGCCAACCGTAATGGTACGTATTGTTACCTCCGTGCATCCGAGCGCAGGGAGATTCCATTCATTCGTTTACATTTTACAGACCACATGAATGTCAAATGAAAAACCTGTTGAAAATCCAAAATCAAGGAAGAAAAAAAAACATGTTGATGTTGTCGTTATTACTATTATTGCTATCAAAAGAGAAAAAAAAACAGTGTCGCATTCGTGTTTTTTGCCGTGCGGGAGACTGTCTGGTATGTATCTATGTATTTCTTGTGGACTGCATTTTGCTCACCGCCTGAGTTATGAAATGAAACAGTTCTTAGGGCTCAAAAATGATAGAAATCGTGGCTGTTGTCGCCTGTCCTCCCCTTTTATTTCAACTGTAAATCCTCTCACAATTTGGCTGCGATCACAAAAACGCCGTTTCCACGCTCGTCCCGCGTTGTGGTCGAGTGTGGAATAATTCAGCGCATCAGCTAAATGCTAAAATTATATCAGTTTAGATGTGAACTGATGCTGTCTAATCCCGAAATACCGTCACTGGAGGGATTTGAACATCGGTTGTGATTGTTCGGGGTCGGGTGACGGAGCTGTTTGTATCACATGACTCCGGCTGTGGCTTCATAAACGTACGTGTTCGTGCTCTGCGGATGGCAGACTGAACCACCATGCTAGCTGGCTTGTTGTCGATGCATAGAGACTTTTTTGCTGAAGCTTGAATTTTAAATTGTATATTTTTCTCTGCATATGAAATGAATAAATACATGACGGCCGTGTGTGTGTCACTGTTTTATTGTTTTTACTGTTTGTCGGGTCGAATTTAAATGAAAATCAGCTTATTCTGTAAATTCAATCATCTATGTTTGTTTACAATAAGTTCAGAGCAGAAAACCTCAGCGTCACGTACATAACATGAAACGGCGCTAAGCGAGAGCACACGTGACGTCTTTAGCCGCCTAAAAAAGTCGATATCGTAGACAGATGACAGCTGTCAGGAACCGTAATGACAGAGCGCGTCTGAGGGACTGATGAGCAATCCAACGGAAATAAGATTAATATTAATAAATGAGATAAACAAAATAATAGCAAAGATTACCAATAACAATGAGAGAGAAAATGAAAATGACAGGTGTGTACGTAGGCAAACTTTTATCTTTAAAAACATTGAAAGAAGAAGTGAGAAAAGAGGAAGTGGCCCCAAAAAATAGCAAGAAATTAGCAAAAAGCACAAGAAAATTACTTTAAAAAAATAAAGGAAAAATAATAATAATTATATGTTATTATTATGATAATTTTGTAAGATTCATTTAAATATGTAATTATCATAAATAGTAAAGTAGTTTTCCCTAGCTTTTTCTTTTTTCCTGTAGACATTTACCTTGATTTTTTAAAATAAGTTTTGAAGTATGTTAATGTATCACAGTGAAAAAAAAAGAAAAAAACAATAATCATTATTTTTGTAATAATTGTGTAACAAATTTGAACATGTTAAGATAAATACGTACTTTTTACTACCTTTTTCTTTTATCCCCTAGATATTGTTTTTATTGCGTTTTGAAATTGATATTCTAAATCCACTAATTTTACTCAGATGCACACTGCCCTTTTTTCTCTTCTGAAAAAGAAAAAAAAAATTACAAAAAGTTCAAGTTGCAGTGTCATGACGAAGAAGTACATCCTGACTGTGTAGTTGTATCTTGTACTGCATACAACATACTTTGTTGAGACATCTAATAAAATTAAATAGAAAAAGTCTTTGATTTGGACCAAAGTCCTGGCAGAAATGTGTCTCAGAGGACATGCTGACTCATCACAGCGCTGCAGACTCACGCAGGTGTGACCGATGACCTTAACGAGGCTCTGCTCGCCCAGTCTGTCCCGGTCTGTCCCGGTATGTCCCGGTCTGTCCCAGCGAGTGAACCAGCACACACAACAACAAACTGTGCAGGTAAATAGAATTTTTATTTACAACTTTTACTTTTGAAAATGTTCTCCAGCTGTTCGGGTGTGTTTGTTCCTCCTTTGGGGCTGAATGTTCAGTATGTTTTGATTTAATATAATCAGTTTGCAGTAAATGCTGTCTCCCACACTGCACACACACACCCACACGCACACACACACACACACACACACACACACACACACACACACACACACACACACAGAGCAGGATGTGTTTAATAGGTGTTCTGTGCTGTGATGTGATCCTGCATTAAAATGGATCAACAGATCTCAGCATTATCTCTGTTTACATAATTTGAAAAGAATATGCAGCTTAATCACCTGAATAAATGTTGGCATCATTCGTTTTCATTTTCAAAAAAAAAAAAGATTAAATTGCACCAGACAATGGCAAGAATATATGATTATTAACAAGACTGCACTGTTTTTCCTTTATTTTTGGCATCAAATTGTGATGCATAAAAACATTTTGGTATTGATTCTCCATTTGGGTTTTCTTCCTTCTGCTCTTAAAGACGTCGTCAAAATAAAAACTTTTGAGTCACCAATTTCTGACAGAAATTTGGTGGCTATAAGTCCAGTGGAAACACAGCGATGAGTCACTAAAAACACCCAGTTTTGATGTATGCTGGCCTCTAACAGTCGTCTGCAGCTCAGCAGGTGTCTCACCTGATTTCACGACATCCATCATCTCCTCCACCTCTCGTGACAAAGTCAGCACTTACACTGCGTCATTTAATAAACAAATGATACGCTTGAAATGTAGCACACCTTTGGTTTGCAGAAACGTTCAATGCAGATATTCTGTGCAGGATAATGGGCTTAGATATCTGTTTGTATAATTACAGTTTTGTGTCTGTAAAGATTTGTCTGTTCTGACTATAAATGTTTTAGAGACGGATTAAACGTGCATCAGTATCTCAGTGAGCATGTGCATCTGTGCAGCTGCCTCTCTGTGAAGGGAAGTCAACAGATATATTTATCTTCTTGAGAAGACGTTGATCTCTGCAGGTGTCAAAACTCCTGAAAGACTTTAGAACAAAATGCAGGAAATAATAGAAAATCCTCCACAGAGAGATATTGCTGTTTTCACCCTGACGCTACACTTGACATTTTAGAGTATGATTACTACTTACAGCCAATTTATTTAGAGATTATCCAAAGTTTTAATATTCCAGGAGGCTAAAAGCAGCTGATAATAAAATGTGCAGAACATGTACCTTCCTAAAAAAAGCCAGGGACGCGCATCAGAACAACACTGCGGGCGATGATGTTCGAGTCTTTAACGTAATCTGTGGTGTTAACTGTGCACAGTTTGACTTTATACCCTGACTTTTGCCTTCTAGGTAAAGCCTCCGGGGCAAAATGGCACCACGCCCGCAGAGAAGCGCTGCCTCCAGGACAAAGTCAGGGACCAAATGTCCCCGCAGCTTCAGTTGTTTCATGATCTTCACAGCCGAGGTGAGTCAATAATTAAAACGGCAGCACATGGTTAGATAAGTGGGCACACACACCTGCTAATGTGAAGCAAACACACCATGACACATTCTTACATTTGTCAGTTTTTTTTTGCATTTGTTAGCGACAAAAAAGGGAGAAGGTCTCCCTTCTCTCCCTGAAGAGAGAGACATCTTCAGAAGAACAATTTGAAAAAAAATCAACTAAGAGTTTCTCGTAAACAACCGTTTGACCTTTTCAAATAGTTTTTCAGAGCTGCTGCTGACTCGTTTTGAAGTAGCTGTGAGAGAAAAAAGGTCAAAGCGATTCGAGTGCTGAAGGTCGTCTGTTTTTAAGCCTTTAGATGCCTCCTGTATTTGCAGAGGTGGATTTTGTTGATGGCTGCTTCTTGAGTGATTACAACTTCAGTCTGTTTGACAAACCAAATTTCAACTTCGAGAATCTGCAAGCATATTTTAAAGGACTGAGTGAGCAGATCAAGGGCGCTAAAAAATCATTTAAAAATATTGTCATCTGGTTTTATGCTTCTGGGTTCAATGCTGCTGCACTGATGTCCTAACTTTTACTATTTATCATTTAGAAGTCTACTTATTCAGATCCTTTACTTAACCCTTTGAAACATGGAGCGACGTCAGTTTTCATGCGCTGCTTTCGTTCGCCTCTCACATCTACTTAAACCTTTGAACTGTGAGCGAATAGGTTTGATTTCTCCCAAAAACACAGGAAAAAAAGCAATGAGCATCTTGGTAAAAAATGTTCCATGAACTGCAAGAAATTAGTAGATTAAGAAAGTGCTTTCAAAATAAGCTAGAGAAAAATATCTAAGGAAAAAATAAAAAAAATATAGAATATATTTATAATTACCATAATTATATGGGCAATTCTCGTACCCAGAAGGATTTTACATTTTTTCAAGCCTTTTTTCACATGATTTCCTTAAATTATTTAATTTCTTTATTTTAATCAATTTATTTATTAACAAAATTCCATGACATTTTCATGTACTTTTTTTTATTAATTTCTTGCTATTTTTAAAGGGCCATTTTTTTTCTTTTATTGCTATTTTTTTTTCTTCTCACGTTTTTTAAAACAAATAAAAGTCTCATTTAATTTTTAAAGAAGTAACATGTGCCACTTTTCTCTGGACAAGTTATAATTTTCTCATATTGCCTCCTGAGGTATTGGACTAAAAGTCAGAGGCATTCCTTTTATTAAAAATGTTAACAGTAACTGAAGTACTTAAACAAAAAAATACAAACTTTTGTCAGTCCGTCCTTTGTCTCTCTTTGTCCCCCATCGTCTCCCCTCAGTTGTATTTATTTAAATAAATTTGGATGATAAATAAACAAACCACCTCTCTGAAATGTCCTGTGAGGACAAGGGCTTCCTCACTTTACAAGGAAAAGTCCCAGCATGCACTCTGCTTCCCCCCATTTATCGCCCTCACATCCATCTCTGCTTCCTCTCCTCCTTTTTCATTATGTAACACCTCCTCTGTCCTTTTTCACCTCTCTCCTCCCTCCGCTGCACACGCACAAACTGCTCCCAAATTTGCCCTCACAACTCCCACAAACTTCTCTCATCTGCTCTTCTTCTTCTTTTTCCATTTTTCTTTTCCTGCTCCGCCTGTGAGAGCTTTTGCTTCCACTTTAAACTCTTTTTGCAAATGGAAAACTCTTCCTGTGCACTCTGGTTCTCTCTCATCTCCTCGTCCTCCACCTGCACCTGTGCATTTAGCACATGCTTTCATCATCCAAAGTGCATGCTCTGAAATTATTCTGTATGAATATTGTAACTCCTCTGAAAGAAGACCGTACTGTACGTTTTTGAAGCTCGCTATTTCATGTCATCTTTTGCCCCCAAAATCCTTAAACTCTGCTCACTCAGACAGACACAACTGGGCACATTTTGATTTTCTGGATATTTTTTTTCTTTTTTAATAAAAATGTTAACACGAGGAGGCTCCAGGTCATTTGTGTGAGTGCAGACTCAGTGCTCCCTGAATGAGGATTTTTAACCTCAGTTTTGCTCAATATTGTGAAGTACATTATTGCTAAAGAGCAGCAGAAGCATCTGCAGCAGCAACGTTTGAAAAGTGCCGTTACGCGACGTCAACAAATGCACATAGTGGGATGAATGTTTACACAACAGCACGTGGCAAACAACGAGACGTCACAATGATGATTAGTCAGCCTAAGTCAGACACCCGCTAACTGCCCGCCCTATAAGGGGACATGCGTCCTTTATGTTACGTGGTTACTGCCAGCTTTATAACCTGGCGCTGTCCTTCAGCGTTTCATGCAGACGCTATCGGTTCAGTTCACCCAGCTGATGCCGCCCGTGCACATTACATGTGGACGCGCCTGGTGCCATCAATGATAACAATGCCAATTTTTTTTTTTTTGGAGCGCTTTCTCATCTAACGCCATCCTGTTGGACGCGGAAGGAGGCTTATGGCGTCACGCTCATAGCACTGACAGAGCGACGCTATTTGACGAGCTCTGAGTGAGAGCAGGCTGGCCAACTGATGGCGTATCATACTGCCGCGTAAACAGGCGTCGTTCCCCAGCGTTTCAGACGGCCGAGAAAGGTCGCTTTTGGCTTGGGTGTGTCACACCAAAATCACTTACCAAGCAACGGTATTTGACACGTTTGGGATGAGAACAGGTCGGATGTTACCAGCGTCTTCTCTGGTAACCGCGGTGTGATCAGCACCATGGATAGCTCTTTTGAAACACGGGCTTCAGGCCTGACTTTAACCTCAGATATTTATATTTCCACTTTTGAACTATTGCAGATAATCATTTTGAAAAGTATGAGGATAATATTTCATGACACAACCACAGAGGCTGAAGCTTCAGCAGAAAGCGAGAGCAGCAGCGTCTCCCTGTTCTCCGCTGTGATCTGTTGCTTCAGCGTCGTCTTTATGATCCTCTCGTTCAATCAGCGCAGCAGGAGGCTGACTCTGTGGGCCGCAGACCTACAGCCACAGTGTGACACCACTATATGTAATATCAAGGAAAAGTTTTTTTGACAGGACGGTGATGAGCCTTTCACCTCCATGTTGTGTTCCCACTTCACCGCAGCGGGAGACGTTCTTATATTTGCTTCCACTGTGCTTCCAAACAACAAGAGATTGCGTATGTCCGCCTTCACATGACCCCTGCGCCGTTTGAAATGATAATGGAGAAGCCCAGTGACGCCACGAGGCAATTACAGAAATACAGTTACACTGGAATCATTTCCAGGCATAGGAGGAGGAGGAGGAGGAGGAGGAGGAGGAGGAGGAGGTCTTTCATTCATCTGATGCGCGCTGCACATAAAGGCACAAACACCAACCTCATCACACACACACATTACATTAGATTATGGATATTTGCATGGATGCAGCTGGCGGATGGATGCCACGCCAGCACTTAATTAGAACGCCACGCAGCCACACACATCAATAAGTCCTCATATGTATTTTCTAATTAATTAGTAACCATGCAGTTAGCAGATCTAAAAATAGAAGCAGCCAATGAACAATGATTAGTGTCAGAGGGGAGAATAGATGTAATTAATGAGGAAAGACAAATAACTGAGAGAAGGACAGATGGAGAGCAAACCAAACAGGCAGACAGAGCTACTCAGTAAATGCTTTGCTTGCTGCAGTGTCATATATTCTCTTATGAAATGTTATTCGTCAAAAATTTTATTTTAATATATTGCCAATTAAAACAGCAGCCTCCAGCAGAACAGCATTTAGCAAATAAAATAAAAAAGAAACAAAATTATTTCCATCAGTGATTATAGTACCAACCTCAGAAGATGCATTTAAAAACAAGCAAATAAACAGTTAAATTGTTGTCAGATGAGAGTTGTTGAGTTCCAAAAGTGCATTCTTCTTTCCTGCACAGACATGAACTTTAACATGAAAAAATGGTTAAAATTAAATTAAATAAAAAATTTCTTTCAAAAAGATGCGAAGAAGGCAAAGAGAAATGAAAGAAGAAATTAACCAAAAATGTGCAAAAAATCGGCAAAAAGTAAATAAAAATGATCCAAAAATAGTTTTTTCCTCAACCTTTTAAGCTTTTTAAAAATAATTTCAAATTTTAATAATTTTTTAAAAAATGTATAATTCTGCAACATAATTTTAAATATTTAATTATGGTAATTCTAAATTAAATCTAATAATTTTCTAGATGTACTTATTTCTTGCAGTTCATGCAATATTTCTCACTATATTGCTCATTGTTTTTTTTCCATGTTTTTGAAAGAAATCACATCAAGGTTTTAACAGTTGTGAAAGGCGTCTGAAACCCGGAGCGACATCATTTTACTGTGTGCTGCTTTTAAAGTGTTAATGTTGTTTAAATGTATTTTGGGACTTTTCTTTAGCTAGTAGCCTTGTTTTTTTATTTGTCCCATTTTGACAAACCACAGTGAGCGTCTTTATACTGATGAGTCCTCTGCAGCTACATTTGGACATGTCCCATGTCCCCTCTCTCTCAGCCATTACGTTTCGTTCAGTGACCTTTGCTGCAGTCTGGTTTGTGAACGTTGCTTATTTGGGTTTGAGCAACATCCAGTGGGACAAATTCACATGGATTCGCCTCAAGTGAGATGCAGGTTAAATTTCTTCACTTCCACCGTTCAGATGAAATAAAATAAGAGGCTCCGAGTCAAAGGTCTGCACATTTCAAACACTAAAGGCTCTTCCTCTTGTTGGTTAAATGCACGGATCTGCACGGTTTAATTTGACCGTGCAGATCCGTGCGCTACACACACACTGCTCATGCAGGAAGTATGGCTCGGGCGTAATGTGTAAAATAACTGGATTGATATTGTTGACGTACATTTTTTTTTTATTAAAAAGGAAATTTTTTGTATTGAGTAAGTAACAAAAGTAACAAAAGACAGATTTTGTGATTTGTCTTCAGTATTCAGTGTTACAGGAAGCAGTTTTCCTCCTCACAGCTCTGATGTGTGTGGAAAGTTTAATCAATATTTAATCAATATCTTATTAAGTTTTGTCAGGTGTGCAGGTGATGGGATCAAACAGACACACATGATGGCAGCAAGACTTACCTCTCTGTAGAGCAAAAATACTATAGATTTTTATTTTTCTCTTTTGTGTGTGGGGCAGACGTTAGTGTAATATTTGCTGTTTATTGGAGGTAAAGAAAAAGATGAATGCATATTCCCTCCACCATCACATTACTGCTTTCTATCAGGTCGTACCATTCAGGACTCCATCAGATCTAACGGCCGCAGAATCTTGTAATAACCTCATATCGACGCTTTATCCTCAGCAAAGCCTCACAGCCAGCGGATGATATTCCCCAAAATGCACCTGTCTTCCATTAACAGTGCAGCAGCAGCAGCAGCAGCAGCAGCAGCAGCAGCAGTGGAAATAACCAGGACTTTATGACTAAACCATAAAAGCTCTCTGAGCTCTGCAGCTAGAAAACACATAAACAGACAGTTTCTGCCTTTTTTTTTGCAGAGAACTGTTCTGCTGCTCATCAGTCAGCAGCCTCCCAGTATAACCACAGCATTTTACTCTTTGTCACTGGTGCACATGTCCATTAGTGTTCTTGGAAATGTCGAACAGCCAAAGCCGGAGGCATCATGTTTTCAGGTTGTCCATCTGTCCGCCCACTCGTGAACACAATTTCTCAAAAAAGCCTTGATGGAATTTCTTCCAATTTTGTGCAAATGTCCACTTAGACTGAACAAAGTCAAAGGTCAAGGTCACTGTGACGCTTTATCTCGAAAAAAACATGGCACAAACACCCACTTCGACCCAACAACTGATGTTTTCGGGTTGTCCGTCCGTTCCATTCTCATTAATGTGATGTTTCAATAAGGCCTTGAAGGAGTTTCTTTAAATTTTGATGGTCATTGGTCAAAAGTCAAAGTCACTGTGACCTTGTATCAGTCTCATTTACATAAACACGCTGTCTGACTAACACCTTGAAGGAATTTATCCAATTTTGGCAAAAACACCCATGTGGACTCAACAATGAACTGATCAGAATTTGGTGGACAAAAGTCAAGGTCACTATGACCTTACATCTGTGTCATTCTCATTAATGTGATAACTCATAAACACACTGAGGGAATTTCTAGAAATTTGTCTCAAACATCCATTTGGACTCAGTGATGAACTGATTAGAATTTGCCTTTCATAGGTCAAAGGTCAAGGTCACTGTTGTTTTGTGTAATGAATGCAGTATCTCAAGAAGGCCCTCATGGAATATCCTCAAATTTGGCAGAAACGTTTACTTTCAAGGTCAGGGTCACTTTGAACTCACTAAATATGTTTTTTGCCATATGTCAAGAATTAATGCGCTAATTATTACAAAATTACACACAAATGTCTAATAGGATAAAATGATAAGGAGACATCATTTTATACCATTATTACCACCTTTACCAAAAGGTCAAAGGTCATCTTCACTAATGTTTGACATGAGAGTCGCATAGAAAAAAAAAACTGATACAAGAGCTCATTGTCTGAGTTGCATGGCTGTAATGATCAAATTAGGCTGATGTTAATGTCACAGATGGTGCAAATAATCGATGTTGCTATGGTGATGCCACTGATGGTTTGTGGATTGCTGTTTAGAGGGTTTGAATTCAGTTTTTTGGCCGTTGTCATCCTGTTAGGTTTTTTTTTTTTTTTTGGAGCCAGAGGTGTCCAAATTTGGACAAGAGGTTGTAGCTGTGGAGGAGCGAGGGATGGATCTGACTCAAAGTCCGGAGCGACGCCTTGCAGACAGCCTAACACTCGTTTGGCCCTGCAGGAAAACATGCATAACTTTGGCTTCATTTCTGAGTCTGAAGGTGCCGCTTGGTTACAGTGTTTCCATCTGCCCGACAGATTGAGAAATCTTGTTTACAAAGTCACAAAGATATTTTGTCCTGAAGGCTGAAACAACAGAGGACAGCTTACTCAAAATGAAAAAAGATCCACCCTCTCAGCACATGACAGTGCGCTCATTAAATTCATGTCTTGTGTACAAGAAGAAATACTGGCCTGAAAAAGAAAGCACACATTAGGATACATCACCATTAATATCCTCTAAAGCTTTCACGGCAGTCCATCTGAAGTGTCAAGATCAGCCTGTGAGTCAAATTCTTGAACTGAACTACAAAACCTGACTGTTTTCAGGCTGTGCCGGCGGTGAAAATGAAAGCCCCCGAGGAGCCGGCTTCACAGGACCAGCTGGGAAATGGTAAGTGTGGAGAATGAATGAGTAACACCTCCTCCTCCTTCAACAGCTCCTCTTCGCCGGCCTTTGATCGAAGCAGCTCAACTGCCAACTGCTCGAGTGCAGCGGCTCAGCGGCCAACAGTGGCGAGCTGTGTTTGGACCCGGCAGCGAGCACGGAGTCTAATGAGTGTGAGCGTGGAGGAGGCGCTGCTGAAAAGAGTGTGTGTCTTTAACTGACATCCTGCTGACGGAGCGAGATTAAAAAGAAATTAAAAGCGATGTTAACATGAGGCCACGAGGACGAAGAATCAGTGAAATAATAAGAATGATGTCTCTAGTTCTGCTGCATCAGTTTCAGTACGTTTAGAGAAATCGTCCGTCAATACTTTGTATCATCTGATGAAAAAGGTCTTTAGGTTTGACCAAAAATTAAAATAGGTAAAAACTGCACATGAACGGGGATTTTGCTTTTCTTAGGATATCATATACTCACTTAAAATTTATTTTCAAATAATTTATTTAAAGTATTTTAATTGTGAATTATGTGGTGACACCAGAAAAAAAATACATACTGGATAAAATCAATAAATTCTTTAAAAAATTTTAAAATAAAAAATACTGAATACATAAGGTGAGACAGTAACTTATACCAAGAGCTCAGAAAATATATATATATATTTTTTTTAAATCTCATTTTAATGTGTTTGCTTTAAGACGTGACCTTAACTGCTCAAGTTTCTGCCCCATATTTTAATGTTTCAATGTGATTCAAGCTGCAAATTTTTTGAAAATCTTTTATAATAATGTCATAATGCTGTCATTATTTTCTTAAGCGGGAAAAAAATCTGCTTATCCCACCTGACTGATATTATTACATAATGGTGTAGGAATGTAATCTCTTTTATCCGTGCACTTTTTTCTGGTGATTGTGTTGTGCAAACAGAACCTTTAAGAATCGGGATATAACTTCATCAGTGCACGTTTTAGGTTTTTAGAAAAACTGATGAAACTCGGAGGCGGTCAGGGGTTCAGCTCTTTAAAACAAATTAAACCAAGAGGACGTCTCTGGAAAACATCGACCGTTGATCAGTCCTGGCTCCTCTGGACGCGCCCTGCTTGGACGTCGGCCGTATTGATCTTTAAATTTCAAGTTATCTGTTTCTGCATGCAGATTAGATGTCCTGCTCTTCCGAACCGAACACTAGAATTTAAATTTGGCAAAGTTGTTCATTAGCGAGGCTGAAAGTAGCGCTGCTTGCAGTTAATGCAGCGTTGTCTGAGGCTGCCTGATTGCATCTAACGCCGACTGTTTGAGCTCCCTGAGGTCGTCCGCTGACTCCTCCGCTGAATCTTAAAGAATAGCTGGAGGTAATAAATAAAAGGCAGAGGGAGGACGGATCAATACATAAAGTCTGGCGGCCCGATCCCAAATCTTATCAGACCCTGTGCTTAATGCGCACTCACAGAGACAGAAGTGTTTAAGCAAACTCTCTCATGAATAAAAGATACAGGCCGGAGGCAACTTTGAACAGTAAAACAATTGCTGCTATTTTACACTCAGGAGAGCTTTCCGGTTTTAAATGGACAGGAGCAGAAGATGACAGATGGTTATGTTTAATGATTTTTGGAGTAAAGTTTCCTTTTTCCTCCCTGGATAACACTGAAAGAACCCCACCAGTGCTACTTTTAACGTCTTATATCGATTTCCTCTCTTCAGTGCAGTCCGTTTTAGAAAGCTGTGAAAATCATCCCGCAGAGCTTTGAAAGTTGCTTGAGATGATGAAAGATTCATCATCCTCTTGACAAGACACGCTCGCGGAGATGATGAAGTGGTGCAACTTTGCACAAAGAAGTGAAGATGATGAATTGAGCATCAAAGTTAAATCTTGACCCTGGAAAATGGTAGTTGGCCAAAAAGTCCATCTTACATGTTCTTGTCGCCTTCCTCAGCAGATAGAGGTGCTTAAATGTCGTGGAGATGATTAATGGTGTGCTACGCCCGAACTGTCGGCCACTAATTGTAAACTGTATCACCAGCAAAAGTGAAAGCCAACCCCAGCTTTGTCCGCTTGGCTTTTGCCCTTGCTTTGTTTGCATTTCTCCATCAGCGGTTTTTGTAGCTGTCTCTTCAGTGTGTGCTGCTACTTCCTGCTTCTCAGTAAAAGGGGTGGAATAGTTCTCCAAAATTGGGCTACATTTTGGTAAATGGAAAAACGGCATGGTCGTTTCACAGGGGTGCTTTGACCTCTGACCTCAGGATATCTGAATGAAAATGGGTGGTAATCCACGAGTCTCCGCTTTACAGACGTGGCCACTTCATGCTCGTCCCGTGGAGTTTTTGTAGTCATTTTATTCCTAATCATGACAGTCTGGTAAAAATTGCTTCACTTTGTCAATATGGACTTCAAACCTGTTCTGTAATGCAAAATAATGTTATTGAAAATTTGACAGCCCTAATTTGCATTTTATTTTGCAGGCAATATCTTGAAAACCTTTGCTTGTTTACATTTAACAGCGCGTTTTTTATGGTGCTGTCATGGCTGGAAATGGTGTCAGTGTCTTGCTAAAAGTCATCAGCTAAGTTGTTTGTTGGTCAAACATTCGTCTGTAGCTTGACATTGTTACGTTGACAAATTGTTGCTTCTAAGGTCAAGAATTAACTTGCTTAGTTCCTGATTATTGATATTTTAATACTTCAAAATGACCATTTCAGCAAAAGAAACACCCTATTAGTTCATTTTATTGCTTGGTCTGTGAATTTAGATTAAACATAATTTATTGGTGTAATACTTTTTCACCACTACTGATAAATTTCACTGCACCTGCAAATTAATGTTCCTATAAATTAATAGAGGCCAGTCTGGAGGCAATATAATTAATTTAAAGACGGATGGTATGAGTTAAAAAATGGTCCGCAGTTCTGTCTTGTTTATACGATTTGTGGTGAACAGGTTGAAGACTTCAAATTACAGAGGGAACCAAATTATTTCTCAAAGAAAGCAGACTTTGGTTTTAGGCTGAAATGGCATTCAACTTAATTGTAAAATCCTACAGGGAGCAGGAGGCGGAATCAGTGCGAAGCAGCGAAGGTTGCATATTAGATGTAATTAAATTAAACGTTCACAGTGGAGTAAATGTCAGTTACATAAACATGTCTGTAGGACGTCTGAGGAATCGGCTCGTACAGTTCGGTTGCGGTGTGTGTTTAGTCTGTGCGGGGCGCACACGGGGCACGGGGAGGTGAAGGAGAGGAAGATGAGTACAGGACGAGGAAAAACGAAGGGTGAAGGAGTGAAATGCATTTGATGCTTCAATGAGTGTTGTGATTTGAAGGACGAGAAGAAAAAGTTGCACTGAGGAAGAGTAAGAGTGAGGAAGCAGGAGAGTTTTGTGTTTGTTTAAGAGAGTGTTTGGAGATTTTAGGGTTATATGCAGGCATGTGCAGAGGGGGAGGCTGAAGGCGCTTCTGCCCCTTTGCTCCCTGATGTCCACATTTTGTCAAAGCACTATTTATTTATTTATTTTTAGTTTTGATGTTGCTGGATTTCTATGCAAACAATGTTTAAACAGGATATGAAACAGGCTTAATTGAGTACTGATGACTCTACGCGAGCGAGTGAGACAATCAGCAAGAAAAAACAAAATGATTGTAGAAATGTTTCGCTCTGGACCAAAGTGGTGGCCAATAACGGAGGGAACATCCTTGATTACATAAATTGCACATAAAAATAAAAAAAGTAAACTAAAAAAAAGGAGGCAAATTAAAAGACAGAGGACCTCTTTATTTAAATGTGGTTTTATTTCTTACATTTTTCTAATTTTATTTTATTTTCAAAATTTATTTTTCCTCTCTTTTATTATTATTATTATTATTATTCTTATTATTATTATTACAAGAGTGACCTCAATAATCGACCAGAGCAGAGTAAAATAACCAGTTTGCGTAGAAACAACAGAAAGAAAACCATCATGCCTGATCATTTTTTGTGTGTTTGTTGTTGTTTGTTTGTCTGTCTGTCCTGTCTTGTCTTATTCTCCATGTATGTGTTGCCTATTTGCACACTCACTAATACAAAAAACATATCGCGTGGTGCCTGGTGGATCAGTGGACAGAGCGGCGCCCTGTGTGCAGTGGCCGGGCATTCGAGTCCGGCCTCGACCCTTTGCTGCATGCCCCCCCTCGTGCTCACACTGTCCTGTCAATTAAAGATAATAAAAGCCAAAAATAATAATCTTTAAAATACAAATTACACATGTTAAATTGATAGTTACTGCATGAAATGATTATTTTCCCCTACGCAGAGGAAGAGGAGGAAAGAGTGGGCTGAATGAGATGTTTGGGTGGTGCGCAGCTCTTAATGGACCTTTGTGAGAGGAGGAGTAATAATGACAGGGGGGGACACCATCGGAGGACTGGGTCTTATTCAACATCCAGCCTCAGACTGGATATTGTTAGAATAAGTGGAGGAGGAGGAGGAGGAGGAGGAGGAGGAGGAGATGGAGGCAAGGACAGATGATGAAAACAAGAAAGAAGGGGTTGTTTGGAAAACTACCAGGAGCTGGTAAGCGGGGCTGGATGTGCTGTTTAGAAGGTCCAGAGGATTGAATTAATGGATGTTTGGGAGCGGAGGCAGAAGGGCTGAGCTGTGGGGACAGAGTGAAGATTTAGTGGATGAGAGGAATAAAAAGACGAGATGGAGACTGATGAGACATAGATGGTGTTGTGTGTGGTGCCTCTGAGTGAATCGTAAATGATGTTTATATTAGGCCAATATATTTTATTAGAGCAGCTAATGGACAGGACGAGTGAAGAAGCGTCCTGTCTCCGCCAGTGTCAGCTCCACTATCATTCTCCGCCGGTGTCTCTGCCGGTGTCTCTGCCGGTGTTTTCGCCGGTGTCTTCGCTGGTGTCTTCGCCGGTGTCTTCGCCGGTGTCTTCGCCGGCGTCCCCGCCAGTGTCGCCGCCGATGTCTGCTCGGCTCTCATTCTTCGCCGGTGTTCCCTCAGGGGGAATATGTCCTTAGTTATGACAAAAACAAATGTACTTTTACAGAAAAAAGCGTTAAAAGTAGCTGACAGCAGATGAATGATGGCAACATGTTCCCAGTTCTCAATGCATTTGTACAACCACTTCAAAATGCAGCAACAAGAAGTGGATTTTTATATGTTAAAGGAAGCAGGAAATATATAATTATCAAACGGCTAGGACTCAGGGGGCGAAAAACATTATTGAAAACAGCAGCGGGCTATTCTTTTTTCCTCTTAAGAAAACAGTTGATGTAACATTCTGAATAAATGTGTTTAAATTCTGACATTTAAATGCAGAGCCGGTATTAAGGATAAAAGCAGCTTTTGACCATATGGGATTACATAAATATGTGACATTTGAATAAGTGTTTTTTAAATAGGTTTTGTGATTTATTCCAAATAGTTATTTTACTTAAATTTTTGTATTTCTTTTTTTTTTGGGGGGGGGGGGGGTGGGGGGTGGGGGGGCAATTAATAACAATTCTCCTTTTTTCTCCACAATTTGCAGTGTCGGATAATAATCAGGTGCAACTGAGACTCATTTGAGGATGATTGCTTTATTTGTTGTTTTGGCATTTGCCAGCTGGAAAAACAAAAAAACAAAAATCTAATGATGGTGATTATCAAATGAACCATACACATGTCAAAAATCATCCTGGTCCAGCACAGTTTTCATATTGCTCCTGGCCATGTGATATTTGTTGTTCTGTAAATAAACTAAATTGCATTTAGTGAATGAAAAACAGGAAAAGAGTCATCTGAAGTGTTTACCCCTCTGAACACACACTTAGTCATCCTGCTGCCCTAACACATTCTGTATTGTTTGGAAAATTCCACCCTGAAACTACTGTACTCAACGTTTACACACACCCACCCACACAGACACACACACACACACACATACACACTCAGCCAAATCATCTTTCAGTGCATGCCATCAGCCCGGGCTGCCAGCTTACATCAGACCAGCCTTGTTTGTGTCTCCAGGCAGTGAAGTTGGTCAGAAGTGTGTTGTGTTCAGTCATTGTGCTGGAGGCCTGATACACAGACCTGCAGCTCAGCAGGGAGCTGCTTCATCGCACTCATTTATCTCTGCTTCATAATAATACAGCAACAACCTCCTGCAGCCAAACTCCTGGAGCAGTGTTGTGAAGACGTGCAGGATGAGTTTAGTGTATGAGGCAAAGCTTACCTCACATTAACAGACTCTAGAGTGTGGATTATGAGCTGTGTGTGACTCCACATTGGCGCAATGGCTTTTTCCTGAGGCGAAATATGTCCTCGATCACTGCAATGCAGCAGGTGGACGTACAGTGATAATTAACTATCGGGCTGCATGTAAAATTTGGCCCCTGATAGGGTGTCGGTTACCGGTATTATTGTGAATTTTTTAATTCACAATGAAAATAAAGGGATTCACACTGGGAATTGTTTTTATACTTTTAATATACGAAAGGTGCCAGAGTGCCAGATCCCCTGCAACCCCGACAAAGGTCCTAGCTAATCCAAGAAATGTCCTAAAAATTCTAAAAATGTTTCGAAAATGTTTAAAAATGTCTAAAATCCTACAAAGTCCTACAATCTTACATGTGTCCTAAAATCTGAGAACGGTCCTAAAATCTTGAAAATGTCCTTAAACCCTTAAAATGTCTTAAAATCTCAGAAACATTCTAAAATCCTGGAAATGTGCTAAAATACCGTTAATGTCCCTATAAACAATTCCTAAAATCCAACAAAAACCCTAAAGCCTAAAAATGTCCTAGAATCCTAGAAATCTCCTACAGTCTGAAAAATGGCCTACAATCCTAAAAATGTCCCTGAATCCTAGAAAATTCCTAAAATCCTAGAAATGTCCTAAAATCCTAAATATATCTTAAAATCCAAGAAACATCCAAAAATCCCACAGACATGCTAAAATCTAAGAAAAAAAATCTAAAAAAAAATCTGAAAAATTTCCTAAAATATGGGAAAAGTCCTATAATTCCAGAAATGTCCTAAAATCCCCAAAATGTATTAAAATCCAAGAAACATCCTAAATTCCTGGAAACATGCAAAAAAAAAATTCTAAAAATGTTTAAGAATCCTTTAAATATCCCATAATCCTAGAAACATGGATGAGGCTGCTGTGACTGGCCCCGGGCCTCCTATCATTTTGCAAAAGCAAAGCAAGTTGAATTTCAGGACACTGAAGAGATATTTCAGTCTGGAGCAAATTGGTGGACTGACAGACGACTTTTTAAATAAAGGTTGATGCATTACTGCGATAACTTGCATGATGTGACAGATGAATCATCAAAAAAGAAAAAAACTTCACTTGTCTGACAAAATTTTGTCCAGCAAAACTTTTCTGTTACAATGTCTGCACGGCTAAGCCCAGCTGAGGTTTGTCTTTATAACACAAGAGAAACTGCAGCACACTTTGCGATGCTGGATATTTTTGA
This sequence comes from Plectropomus leopardus, assembly GCF_008729295.1. Taxonomy (NCBI): domain Eukaryota; kingdom Metazoa; phylum Chordata; class Actinopteri; order Perciformes; family Serranidae; genus Plectropomus; species Plectropomus leopardus. The sequence goes on along the minus strand of NC_056470.1, from coordinate 33,522,495 downwards.
AAAGAATAAAAGGTGTTTGAGGGGAAGAAAGTAAAAGAGAAATGAGTCAGAATGAGTGTGAAAGTGTATCTTTTGGTACACAGAGCGTTTTATGTGTAATGAAGTGACTCCGCTAAGACTTTGCGATGTTTGCGTTGACAACAAAGGATGGGTCCTTGGTGAGCTTCTCAAATTCCTTTTAAGTTGTTGTGTTTTGAAATGAAGTTGTGGATTTTATGCATTGTAACAATCTTCTTTGTCCTTGCAGAAGCCTAATGCCTCCTCCGTCCTCCGGCCCTCCTCTTCTCCTCCTCCTCGTCCTCCTCATGTGTGCTGAGCTGTGGAGCTACGAGGCTCCTAAGCATAAGCAGGATGTGTTTGCCAGAAGAGCCTGTCCCGCCTTCCTGACCTTCACCAACGCTGCCTACCTGGCTGGAGTCACTGTGGAGCTTCCCTGCCACTGCAAACCACAGCAGGTAACAAACAAACAAAAACTCCTCATAAAATGTGTGTCAGGACTACATGTATGCATGACTCTTTAATCCAAAGCGAGCAGAAAAATGAATATATTCAAAATAAATCTCTCTGAAGTTTAATTCTGCTCATAGTTATTCAATTCTGCTGTTTTTAACTAAATGATCATCTAGCCTAATTTATGCTTTGGTGCTCAGCACTTTTGAGTGTCTCTTGACAGAAATTACATATTTTTGACAGAAAAAAGGTTTTATTAGACACTTTTTTTATGTCATGCACCGACTGCAACCAGCCAGTTCTTCTTCTTTAAATTTCTGCTGACAGCTGCTTTTTAAATCTCCGTCGGTGGGTCACACACATATACACGTCAAAACATCACATCTTTCTGGCTTTACGCTTCACACTAACCTCATTTCAGCACTGTTATTACCTCCATCCCTGGCTCAGAGGCGAGACCCCCTTTCCGTGACTGGACGTTTTATTCAAAACGGTGAGGCGGCAGAACAGCGTGATAGTCCCACCTTGAACAGGCAGTTTAAAGCAGCTTTACATACAACATTTTTGGAGGACCTAGGCCTCTAAAACTAACTTTTTGCACAAATTGAATTGAATATCGTCGTTTTACCAAAAGACAGAAAGAAAGGACGTGATTCTCATGAGTTACTGCATGAATAAGTTACTTGTACTAATCAGAAACAAGGATTTTAATGATGTAAATTGCATAACTAACATAAAACATCCTATTCTGAGAATTGCAGCTGTGTAAACGTGTTGACTTGTTATTAAGCTGCTCTGCTGCTGCTGCAATCCACTCAGCTTTACATATTTGTAAGATTTGTAGAAGACGAGCAAATATGTGGAGGAAGAAATCCAGCAGAGACAGAGGATGTTTGTACAGGGCATTTTGCTTCCCGAAACTGTGAGACCTAAATCTCGGCATCTGCCGATTGGAGTAAGTAATTGGAGTCTCTGGTATTGATCGTCTGAGCAACTGTCAGCAGATATATTGTAGTTATTAAGTTCCCTGTGTGTTTCAGATCCAATCAGTTGTGTGGTTCTTTCGGAAACATCTAAGCGGCTCCAAGGAGACCAGAGCCCTGACAGATCACCATGGCAACAGGCTGCTGGACCCCAGACGTGTCCCTCACAGCGGCGACCTGCGGAGTCGATTCTCCATCCGTCTCTTCAGCCTGCTGATCTTCAGGGCGGGGACAGACGACTCCGGTGTCTATATCTGCGGCTCCGTCCACGAGGACTTCTTTTATGGTTACGACCTCGACATCCAGGAGGCTCGTACGCTCAGCTTCACTCCGAGGTGACGAGAAAAAGCCAAAGACTGTGACCTTATGGGAAATTTGGCATTTACAGCTTCCAAATAGAGACACTGATGATGAAAATGTTAATTTACTGATAAGTAGAATCAACGCACTGCTGTCCAGTGAACATGTATCGACTCTCAAAGTCAATTCTGCATGGACGTCCTTGGAATGATTCTGTGAACATTATGGAGACATCCAATAATCACTGGAGACATGTTCAATATATGATTATTATCATTATTAACTGGTTCACATTTTACCTCCTGCATGTTCATGCTGGTGGGTGAAAGACAGAGATAACAGCGGGTTGTCAGCTTTGTGATGACCATTTTAAAAGATTCTGAACTACTAATGATTGACGTCTCAAAATGTGCATCCGATTTCTTTGTTATAGAATGACAAAAACTTGACTTGAAGCCAAAGGCACCCTTTAAAGTCTTTGAGTAAGCAATGTTACGGTCCTCCATTCTCTAAGAAACCAAGGTCAGTGTTATATAAACCCTTCAAAGCCTGAGCAAATTGCTTTGATTTATTTCAAAAACAATTCTGGAAGGTAACAATAAAGTACAATTTGTACAATTTGCAATGTAAAAAGACATGGCCCAAAATGAGCAAAAAAAATTGTTAAAAAGTTACAAACTTACAAAAAATTACCTAGAAAAAAGAACAAAACAAAACAAAAATAAGAAAATGAACTAGAAAAGTGCTGAAATTACAAAAAAGAAAATATATATATATATATATATATTATTATAGATTTGTTTCGTAAAAAAATAAACATGGAATTATTATAATTGTACGTGTAGTTTTCTGGACATTTCCACCTTTTTGGATTATTTTCCAAAAAACCACCTCTTTTTTTAAATTAATGTTTAGGTAAAATTTCTTCTAATTTGTAGGACATTTCTTGCCAAGTCTTTGCCTTTTTTCCTCATGTTTTCAAAAGAAGTTAAACCAATTTTCTTTTTTCAGTTTTCATGGGGTCAAATAGCTAACAAAGGCGTCTTTGCTATTGGCTTGTCTGGTGCCGAGAGATGTAAATAAAGGCAGCCTGTGCGGTGCCATAGGACGCCAAGGGCGTGACAAAGCATCAGTATGTGATGACTTGAGAACAAGAACGAGTTGAAAATCCACGATGAACCACTGATTTAACTGACTCCGGTTCCAATATGATGCTTCTAGGATCACTCCAGGAAATACGACCAAGAAACGGACAGAAAGAAAACGACTGCGCTCTGCTCAGCCGCTGTATCGCGTCTTCACCGCCTTCCGGCCGTGGTCTGTGTGCGATCGCTGTGGGGTACCCGGAGAACAGGTCCGTGTGGGACTCTGCTACGTCCACTCTCGCTACCTGCATGTACGCTACAGGCGGGCCAATCAGACAGTCGCTTCCTGCGGCTCAGGGGCGGTGCCCTCCGCGTTTGGACAACTGAAGCAAAGCAGAAGTGGAGCCAAGCTGGAGGTCAAAAGCTGTCAAGTCACATGTGCGCCTAAAGCACCGCCGTCCTCCAAAATCCTGGCTCTGATGGTGTTTCTTGGGTACAGGTGAGCACAAAGACAAGTAAGTAGAGGTACATATGAAAGATGTGGGTCTCCATGTCTGATGAGGCATGTTTTCATCCACTGGAGGGTATTAATCCTTTGAAACCTGAGCAAATTGGCTTGATTTCTTTAAAAAAAAATGTTGGAAAAAAGGCAATGACAATATAAGAAGAAATCACCAAAAAATAAAATAAGATCACAAACAAGAAAATAACCTAAAAAGTGTTTTAAGATTAATTATTCTAAAACATGATATTTCATTGTAAAAATGATCATTTTAAATATAGTTTTCTGGATGTTTTTCCCTTGCTTAGATTTGTTTTTATTTATTTTAAATCTACAAAATCGTGAAATCTGCAGGACATTTATTGCCAAGGTACTCACTGCAAAAATAATGATCAAATATCAATATTTAGATAATATTCTGCACTAACTCTTATAACTTTGATTCAGCAGCAGTAAATCACCTTTAATGTAATGAATTTTTCTTTCTGTGTTGTAGTTCTGCCTCCCGGCCAGCAGAGGTACCGGTGTTCTACCTGAACCACCCTGCGGACCGTGTCCTGACGCTGGGCTGTCCCGGGGCACGACCTAACATGGCCGTGGCCTGGGACCGCGGATCTTTACCCATTTACAGATGTGAACACGCGGCAGGTCGTAACTTCAGCTCCACTCCGCCCAGGCTGCTGATCGACACCGGACACCACCTGCTGTTTAAACCTGCAAAACTTCAGGACTCAGGTATGAACCACCAACAAGTGCATAGCATCATGTGACCTATAGAAGCCAAAAAAGTGTTTTCAATGCAGTTTTGCAAAATATGGCATTTTTGAAACGCTTAAAAGACCACCTCATGTGAGCGTAAAAACTTTTTTTGCAATAAATGTTTGGGGGGTTTTTCAAAATTGACATGTTTCAGTAGACGTATTTTATATTCGCAATTTCAGTTTGCACAATTTGAGGGTAAATGGAAACCTGCCTAATGTTGAGTTTCCCCTCTCAAACCATCATGTCCCCTGGCTGCACAGCTGTCCCACATCCAGACATTAGTGCCAGTAAGATTAATAGTGCCCCCTTCACACTCATGCAGGGTCATATCATGATGCGTTGGCCTTACAGTCTGTTCTTTCCTGTTTTAGTTGCCAGTTTGTTTCATTTCATTTCCATTCTTGAATTCTGCTCCTGCTCCTGTGATTAGATGTAAATTTTGCTTCTTCAAATCCAGCCAATAACGTAATCAGTCTTGCCCTGCTTTAGTCTTGGTCTTGACTTGGTCTCGGACCCTTAAGTCTTGGTCTTGTCTTGGTCTTGGCACACTCTGATCTCAGTCAAGTCTTGGTCTCAGTTAGTATGGTCTTGACTACATCATTACTCATGACCCCTCCTCTGAGGCTTTGGCGATCCTTAATGGGGGTCTGGACCTCCAGGTTGAGAACCAGTGTTTGTTTTTTTATTCTGAGTTGTTCAATTCGACTTAAATAATCCTTTTTGTTAATTAGGTGTCTACTACTGCTGGCTGCAGGGTCGCCGGGCCGCTGAGATACGCCTGCTGGTTTACGCCCATTTGGGGCGGGGACAGTCAGTGACATCACATCCCGACTTCTTGGCGGCTATTGAGACAGTGTTGAGATCGTACGCTGTCATGACAGCTGTATTTCTACTGCTGTTGTGTCTTAAGGCTGGAGTCAGATACCTCAGAGACACCACCGAAACACACGTGGATTGAACTTATTCAAATAATTATTACTTTACTAAAACACTTTAAAATCAATTTGATCTGTCTTTTTTCTTCAAGGTGAAAGTTATTAGTTAGTTAATTAGGATGTTTTACAGTATAGGAGATCCATTAAAATATCATAATATGTTTGAGAGTGAGAGAGATGCAACAAAACAAACTAAAAATAATAATAACTGAGAGAGAAACAAAAGAGATAATGACGCTTAGATAAAATAAAATAGTAGTAATAGAGGAAAAAAGCTTGTGCATATTAGATCTACCAAAAAAAAAAGACATAAATGTAAATGCAATTTACATTTTTTTTATTTGCAAATATCTCCTCACTATCTGAATGATTGTATTCATGTAGTTTGGTTTTAGTTTTTTAGTTTTTGTTATTTTTAAGCTTTTTTTTTTTTTTTTTTTTAAATATATATATATATATATATATATATATATATATATATATATATATATATATATATATATATATATATATATGATAATATATGTTTTAACTTTAATATCTTTTTTTTTTTTTTAAATTATAAAGATAAAAATGCATGTGGAAAAATGTCTACTTTCTTGTTGCAATTCTTGATTTTTTTTTTTTTTCCATGTTGCTTAACCAGCATGATTAAATAAAAAGCAGACTTGATGTGTCGGTGATGACTAGCACTTTGTAGCACCTGCACATGTTGAAGTGCTTCTTAAAAGCTTTGCAGCGGAGAGCTGAGCAGAATCCGAGGAGAGGTTTCTGGATTCTTGTTTGTTGGAAAGAGGGGACGTCAGATGTGTCCTCATAAAGACGTCTCTCCACCCTGAGAGCCACAGAGACACTTGCTTCTTCACAGCTGTGGCTTCCTCTTCTGCCCCTCTCATCCACAGACTGAAGGTTCACTGACATATCTCCATATAGTTGTCTGATTTTGCAGTTTTCATCAGTTTAACCCTTTGAGACCTGAGAAAATTGGCAATTCACAACTTAACAAGAACATACCCAAAAATTAGTAATAAATTAGTAAAATGTTGCAAGATAATGAGCATAAATAAATAAATAAAAATAAACAACAAAGTGACCTGTGGGATCCATCCCCGCCCTGTCAGCACACCTGCACTCCTTTTCATGCTCACGTGACTAATTTCGTCTGGACGCATTCTCAAGTGACGCCACCCGTGGGTGTCGCATGTAGATGCAACTGGTGCCATCCAACCATCTGCCAGCGTTCTCATCTGATGCCATCCAGCCACGTTCCCGATGGAAGAAGAAGGTGGCTTTTGGCGTTAGAACCTGGTGCTATTTTATGAGTATGATCTTATGCTGAAATTACTGCAAAAGCAGCAGTTTCTGACGACTTTAGAATGAGAACGGGCTGCTACTTTTATGTAAGAAAAGTTGTGTTCAGAGTCTCAGAAACCTTAAACATTTAAAAGGCTCATAACAATTTCAATATAAGCACCAGGAGGACATTTGTACGCTGCTCCTCACTGCCTGTGCACTCTGGGAAAACGGTTTCAGTACTTCATGACCTTCTTTTCCACTCTTATTTTGAAGCAGAGCCACCCTGCTACTAGTGCAGCCTCTTCTCACTCGCTGTACTTTTCTGTGTGTTAAGCAGCTCACTCTGCAGAGCTGGCTCATATGCTACCTTGCCCCGGGATGTTTTTCTCATTTTTTATGGAGCTGCTGTGTAGGTGCAGTAGCACTTTCTGTCCAGTCAAAGTCTGAAAGTTCATCTTGTGTAAGCATGACTGGCATTTATCAGCTGATATATGGATGTATCTCACGTCCACGTGTCTCTATTTAGAAGAACTCTTGTACGCTGTTTATTGATGGCCTTGAACCTACGTGATGCGCTCATAATTACTCCTTCATCTTTAGAAAAAACAGATCTCTTACATACTAAAAATTGATTTCCTGAGACTCCAACTGAAACATTTGATCTCTGATGCAAAAATAGTCCTTTTAAAGCTTTTTTTTTCTTTAAAAAGGAAAACCATTTAAGTTGGACGACGAGAGGAAAAAAAACTCGCTAAAATTAAAATTTGTCAGGTTATGGCTCTAGGCTGTGGTTAGCTGACTTAAAAAAACACTAAATACAGGGATGGCAGTGATCATTAGATGCAGACTTTTTGTGAATAGCTTGTAATTTACAGACAAGCTTTTACAGCTACAAAGATGGAAGTGGATTCTCTGTGGGTGTTAGTGCTGGCGTCTTTCAGACTCAGCCAAGGCCGTACCTTGTTGCCAATTCTGTTTTTATGGACAGAATCTCAGGCTGCAGCAGAGGAATGGAAAGTGTCCAGTTTGGTGACCTTAAAATTCAGTTTTGAGGATGATGAAAGTATTGCTGGCGTCTTTCCACTGCCAGGACGCAATGAGGCCGTTTGTATGCAAAAAAAGAATGGTATTTCTATATTACTACATGGTAAGCTGTAGAAATATAGAAATAACATACATCCACACAAACAGGGGAAGCAAACTCCAAACTGCAACACAAAAGTCAGTTCAGTCAGGACCACTTAGTCAAGAAAAACACTTCTTAGTATACATAGATAACTGTATAGATAACGCAAGTTTAACCAGATGAGCAAAATATTCAATAAAAGAGAAAGCTTAAATAAAATCTATGAAAGGGCTCCAGGTTGCAGTTTTTGCTATTTTGTACCAGAGCTTTTCTAAAGGCAAAAAAGAAAGCACCTCCCTTAGTCACTGCAGAGATGATGGGACTTTCGGTGGCTCTCGGGGTTATCCTTTTTAACTGGAAGGCAGAGTATTCGCATGCAAGCTTAACGTTTGCTCAGTGACTCAGTGAATTTTGGTATTGTGTAAAACTGCTTACTGTTAAATGACTTTCACAGAAACAGATTTTGGGGACATTTTTAATGAACAAGATAGCTGTTTGCACACAATATTGACATCAGAAAACATCAACCCTGCATTTTTCCACCATCTCTGCTGTACTTCGGACATCTCAATCACACATAATGTGACAAAGAAGGCCTTCATTAATTGTGTGCACAGATGGAAACACACACACAAAAATGCTATCTGCAGTCAGGATGCAGAGATATTTAGCACAAGATAAGCTCCTCTGCTGTGTGGCAGAAGGTTGATTGCTTGTAATGTAACACATAATGTTTGTGATCTTGTCGCCATGTCCTTGATCAGTAAGGAGAAAGTGACCACACTTCATCTCATCCCTCATAAAGACACATTCATGTGTAGGTGAATGAGACGCCGCCGTCTCACTGTAACAGTAACTTTCCCTCACATTGAGCCGATTGTAGCTGGCAGATGAAGAATGGAGAAGAAGGCGAGGGAGAGAAATTTGGACCACACACCGCAGCCATTAATCAACTTGTTAGTGCATCCAAGCCAGCAATGTAAGATGCCGGCTGTCTGCCGGAAGATAAATGAACACAGAGTCGTTTCTTAACCTTGTTTTGCCTCGGGAATACAGACGCAGTATTTACACCGTTCTGCAGCAACACTACCTGCTTTCTGCTGCGCCAGATCAATGAGAAACAATAGCGCTTATTTCTTATTTGCTGCCATGTTGTTGATTGACGTAATTTCCAAAAGTGCAATAACATTCACTGCAGCATTTTGTGAAGCTCTCATTTGGCAGCTCCCAGTTTGGCCTCAGGAAACAATTACAGAACTGGAAGCTGCAGATATATTTATTTTTTCCTAACACAGTTGCATTCATCTCATACCTGGTGGGGTTTTATGTTGTTTTTTTTACTGTTTTTTCGTACCATAAGATATGGCAAGATGACTCTATTAGCAGGACAACATTGTTTGCCAGTATCCTCCAAAATGACCGTGTGTCTTAACCCTTAGGGCCTGCTTTAATATCTCACACACACATTTCTCTCTTTGCACAAAATGCGCTTTTAAAAATCAAGCTTTAAAAAATATTGTACATTAATATAATTTTCTACTTTAATTGAGTTGACTTTTTAATAAACATCACTCCTAATTATAAATATCAAATATTGACTCATTTTTTTAGCCCTTTGAATGCCAGGTTTTTTTGTCATGATGCCACTGTGTTTTTAGATGAAAAAAAAGTCTGTCGTCCCACAACACTTACAGCAGGAAAGATATATATATATATATATATATATATATATATATATATATATATATACAATGATTGTTCATAATCTGCTTTGGACGTAATTTACATGAATGTGACCACAGCTCTGTGGCTCCACACTCATCGCTGGCCTCCAGTTTATGATGTTACTGGCTGCAAATACGACTTGTGGCAAACAGCAGTGATCCGTTAGCACCAGTCAAATGGAGGTTCAGGCTACATGTGGTTAGTTCTTTCTCTCTTTCTGAAGTTTTGGCATGAAAACAGTCATCATCTGGAGGCCTGGTTCTGTTGATTAGTTGTTAAACTGAAGAGAGACTCAAATGGATTTTGGGCTGATTGCGGCTGCCAGTTGGATAAAGAGGGCAGTTTCCTGTGCTGATAGATGATGAAACCACATGAAGGTTGAGTTGTTAAAAGAGAACAGCTAAGGACAATGATGACCAAAACTTTTGATAAATTTTTATTTTATGTTTTTTGTGTGTGTGTTTTTTTTCAATCAGTTTTGTTCTGTTTTTTTACATTTGTGAGCTGGAAAATATTGCACCTGCTATTATAAAGCTTCCCATAAGCTCAGGTGCAGCTATATACAGTATATCAATTGACAGGTCCATCATTGACAATTTTCAGGTGCGGTGCAAATTGTTTTGAGCTGTCAGGAGTGCTGGGAAAAATACTGAATGTTTTCAGTCGATATGAGCGTAAGTGTTAGTGCGTATCTTTCCCAGGATAACCGGAAAACATATAGAAATCAATCAAACTCAGCGCCTATTTTGTTCAGCTCGTTGGCCCCTGACAGACCAGTGTAGATCATCGCCTTCAGTGTTTGTTCTTGAGATGGCAAGAAAGTGATTTAGGGGCAACAACCGACTGGACCATTCAGACAACACACACACACACACACACACACACACACACACACACACACACACACACACACATTCACATCAACAACATAGATCCCATGCAATGCAGTGATTTGCTGCATGGAGTACAGTAAATACTATCTCTGGTGTGTGTGTGTGTGTGTGTGTGTGTGTGTGTGTGTGTGTGTGTTAAAGTGACTCTTATTAAATGTTGGGATGTAAATGATGCCCCAATTGAACTGTCTATTGATTTCACAAATTGACTGAAACATTGTAAAAAAAAAAAAAAAAAAAAAAAAATTAGCGAGTCTCTTCGACACTCAAACACACAAACACACAAACACATCTTTATTCCCCAAGCCAATTATCTGCTCTCCTAAACACACAAATAAGACCAGGCTCTTTTTAATTTTTTTATTGCTCAGCACTAAAGGTCGTCGCCTGTTTGGCCGCCTTAGCGATTTAATGTGATGGATAAAGACCAGATCATCACAAACCTTTTTGTTGTTTTAAATTCTTGTCATCAGTCTGCAATCAAACCGCTTTTTTGTTTGTTTGTTTACTGTGTTCTTTAACTTCCCTTAACTTTGTGTTTTAGTAGACTTCCCTTAACCATACCTTAACCATACCTTAACCATACCTTGTTTTCTATCACCATGTTCTTTTCCTAACCTCCAGTTGTTGTACAGATAATGAGGACTATCAGAACTTTTGCAGAATTATCCAGTACTGACATATTTGTCTGGAAAAGGGTTGGGCGATCAAGAATTTCTTTATCAAATGGGTTTTGATTCAAGACCTGCTTATCTTGTTATCTTGTTGATCTTTTTAAAGCATCGGACCTAGAGTGCAAAATTGTCATGCAGAAAATTTGCACATGGATTCTCCAAATTCCCAAATCACACTGCTGACACACAGCTTTAAGTCTCATGTATGACATGTGTTAAACCCTCGGACATTAATGTGATAAGAGGAGCTAAAATAATAAATTTGCCAGCCAGTTGGTGTCAAATTAACCCTCTGCAGAGACAATAAAGGTCCTGGACTTTCTCATCATACTGGAATAAGAATAAATCGTCCATCTTTAATTGGCCTTCATGCTTATCTGACAGAGCTTAATTTTCAAAATCTCATGTGGGGCTTCCCATTTCATTAATCCCAGTATCATTACCAACACCTTTCATTTCCTGTCATTCATTCGCTCCCTTCATTTAACCTCGCCACCATCTCTTATCCATTTGCATTTCCTGTTTTCCTTTCTTACTTGCTGATATTTTTTCGCCCTTCCTGTTGTCTGAGACTTTTTAATAAGCTGATTTGTGTTTGTGTTTTGTTTTGTTTTTTGTCCTTTCAACACTGCCTCCTTTTTTCTCAGTTTGTTATTTACTCGTCCTCTTCTGTCCGCACCACTGTATCTACATTCATTTGCCATTTGTTTTTTTCTTATTTGTTCTCTACCTTTTAGGTTTCATTCTCTCCAATCATCATGGATTCATACATGCAAATTAATCGATATCTTTCTGATTCGTGCTATAAATGTCATGTCAGTGCTTCCTCCAGCACCTCCTTGGAGATGTGTGTTTTATTTGGTCAGTTTCGTGAGACAGATTGGCATCATCAAAGTAAAGTGGGCTTGTCAGGGTATTTTCGTGCAATCCTGCATCCCGTGTTGACATAATGACACAATGTACATTGCCACTTTGATGTCACCCATTGGTTTGGCGAACTCCTAATTTAGGCAGTTTGAGTTTGGCATTTTGTTCATGGCCATCGTGGATTGCATTTCTTGATATTTGATTCCTGCTCCTCTAGACCACATTTCAAAGTGCCCCAAATTGTGAGCATGTGTGTGAATGTTCAGCCTGTTCTTATTCCGAATGTCACCACTTTTGCACTGATTTCTGTGTAAGATCCTGATGCCAAAAGCCTCATTTTGTGGCTGTATAAGAAGAGAATGCGTCCAGACCGAAACTGTCACGTCCACACGATACGCCGCTGGATAGCGTCAGGTTGAAGATGAAATATAATGAGAACGAAGGTCCCTTTTAAACAGGCAGGAGGGGCAGTGAAAGGATTTAACAAACCTTGGTTTGTTATGTGAGAGCCTGGTAATCGCTTCCCATCTGAATGTGATTTTCTCACCTTTGTCGCCTGATGTGTTTTGTTGTGACGTCCTGGCGTTGGTTACCATGTGCGTTTGTTGTCTAAACATCACCACATGCTTCTGTAGCGTTATCCCATCATATGCTTTTGTTAACATCCTGGCATCAGAAGTGCTATCCAGGAACGCCAACAGCAGACGCAGAAGGACACCGAGAGCGTAATATAAAGACGTGGATGTCCACTACAAAGTCACAATATGTGACAACTTGGGATAAGACAGCCCATTCTCTCTCCAAAATTGTCAAATACGTCCCATCAGTCAGTGTTTTCGGTGAAAAATTGTGATGCCATAAGTTACCTTTCACATCCAACTGGAATGCAGCTGGACGACGTCAAATGAGAACGTGCTCAGATGGAAACGGTGGCGTTGTTATTATATTCTGGCAGATGATTGGACGGCGCCGTGCGCGTCCTGATGCTACGCACACAGGCTGCATGACTGAACGTAGACGGATAGAACCAGTACCGGGCCATGAATCACTGAAGGACTCATCTCACCATGTTCAGTTTAAATGGAAGCACTGAAAGAAAAGTTCCACTAAAATCTACATTATGAATAAATTAGAAGTGAGACTGCTTGGTCCGCAGGAGAAAACACTCAAGAATTTGAATGAAATCCATTAGAGACCTTTTCTGTAATGAGTCAGTGGTGGAATTAAATGCCATCGAGCAACAATTAAAGTGGTGCCAGGGAAGAAAATCAGACAAGAATGAAGATATCCGAATCAGCTGCAGAGAAACTGTCTCATTAAATCGATTGTGACGCCGCAGAATCGCTGGATGTGTCCTGTAAATGAAGTCAGTGTGAGCACAGTGAGGAAGTGTTTTGCCAGCTTCAGATAATGTGATGTTACAATGTATCTGTGTAATAAAACTGGATAAATTCAAACTTTTCGAAGTTCTGAAGTGTTAATTATTTCTGAGGACTTCCTTTCTTGATCTCCTTCCAAAGCGAGATAATTAATTTCGTCCGACAGTCTCTTTTCTATGATTCATTCTGTTTGCATATTGTTCTCTGTAATTTGTTGTCTTTTCTCAGTCAGTTTTCTCCCCGCTGAACGCTGCTGTGCCGCAGCACTGAAGTCAGACAAAAAACACAAAAGAGAAGCTCAGCTGCAGTATGTAAAGGAGATAAACGAGTGGAAGAGGAAATGCTTTGTCTTCGCTCCCATTGTAACATTTGTGGTACTGGGCTAAAACAGCATTAATCCAATTAAAAATAAAACATTTCTTAGGCCTTTTCTTCTCTATTATTTGCTTTTTCTTACATTATTTTGTTTTTGATGTCTTCTGTAATACTCGGAGACACTTTAACAGGACATTAATCCCATCTATTTATTTTATTATTTTTCCGTCGCTGTATTTTCTCTCGACATCGCATCCATTTTTCCCATTCTGCCGCTGTGTCACTTTATTTTCATCTCTGTCTACAGTTGTCTCAGTCCTTTCTCCGCCTCTCCATTTTTTACCATCCTCATCTATTTCTCTGTCATTTCTTTCTCAATCACTCTCCGTCCTTTTTTTTTTTCCTACTCCGCCTGCCTGTGGACACGCCGCTCGTTCATTCTTCTTACTTAATCGTGACTCGAAGTCCAGTTTAAGAAAAACTATCCATCAAACACGACTTTCCTGTTTGGCCCTCCATCTTGTTTTTCCACTTTTTTATTGTGGGCGTCGCTTCACTGATATTTAAGCGATCCCTCCAGGCGTTTATTTCCTTCTCCTTCCTGACAATTTGCATCTAAATTAAGCATCCTGATGGAGCACAGCGTGGTTATTGATTACTCTGCTGTTATTCGATGGAATTTTTAAACAGGCGAAACAGCAGCTTGGAGGACAGCCGCGCTGAACTGATGTTGATTGTCACTTCTTTGTGGATGTTTGGAGATTCGCTATTTGATTTGCTGATTTCCCGTAACAGACACAGTTTTTCGCTCTTGCTTTACTGTAATAACATGCTGTTTGGCTGATGCTTACCCACAAAGTGATAAAGCAAGTGTCATTTTCTCTTTGTGTCTGTCTGAGGAATATATTGAAAAATCGACTATCCTCGTAATTTGTGGATATCTTCCCCTAACATGTCATCTATTCACATATATTCACCTCTTCAGCTGAAAACACAACCCTGAAATTACATAAAAAACATGAACATGTCATGGTTTCGGGGGTTTGTTATTCTGCAGACCTTGTTTTGGGGTTTCCTGCTTTATTTTGTATTTTTACTCCTTTTGTGTCCTCTGTGCTCCTTCTCTGTGTCTCCATGTCTCTCTGTGTGTCTGTGTCTTTTTTCCTGTCTCTGTATTCCCCTGATTCTGTGTCTCTCTGTCTCTGTTTCACTGATGTAGTTCACCTGTGTTATTGGTCTCATCTGTCCTTCCTGTGAGTCTCCCCTGCACACCTGTTTCTGTTCAAGTCATCAGTTCGTCTGTTGCCCCTGCTATATTCCTGTTGCCTCTGTGTTTCCCTGTGTCATCACCTGAAGTTCCCGGTTTGTTTTACAGTGGTTTTCGCTCATGTTTGATTTTTACTTTTTGTTCATCTGTTGGGTTTTCTTTGTATAGTATATTCAGCATTAAAGCTTGCTTTTTGTTTGCACTTCTGGCTCCCTTTTCTTATTTTTCTGCATTTTTGACTCTTGTCCTGCCAAACCTTAACAGAACATTTTGAGGTTGCAATCATCTTGCAGTGATGTGCAGATTATCACGCTTTAAAAGCAGGAAATCTCTGCGTGTCTGGCGGACGTTACGGGGGCGTGTACTTCACATATCTCAAAAGCTGATCATCCAGTTGACTTTACATTTGGCAGGTGTATTGCTGTGGACTGAAGGATGTGCAGAGTTGAATTTGGTGAAGTTTGGACACACAATACATTCAACATTAACAAACTTTCAATGAATAAGAGAATGGCGCTCTGTGCTTCTCTACAGCAGTAAGGCCTGGTTCAGCTCACTCTGTGTGCTCACAGTATGTAACAGTTGTTTATTCCTGAGGTTAGCTGAGCGGCGCTCTCGCCATCGCGGATGCCTGTAACCGAGCTCCTGTCTTCCTTTAAGTAGGAGCTGTACAACCGGGCTGTTAGGTTGATGTGTGGTTTGTAATAAATGACGAGCATCATGGAAACCCCAACACGTGTGGCTGTACACTTTACTGCCCCCAGTTGTCTCAAGACCTCCATTATCAACCCAATTTTCCCAGGTTTCAGAGGTTTAAAAGCTAGTAGAAGGCATCTGAATGCAGCACAAGACACTGATGTCAATCTAGATGTCAAGGGGTTAAATAGTTCATTGTACTACTATTTCTCAGTATAAATACAAAGTTTTAAAGGTTTTTTTTTGCAGTTTTCAGGCACATTTTTTAATATGACCATCTGTTATAGTTAAATACTACAAACAAGTCAACACAGAAATGATTCTCGCTCACGTTTTACTGCTGTTTTGCAGTAAGTTACAGGGAACCTATTTCAGGTTTGTGGCAAAAACAAAAAAGAAAATGCAAAAGATAGTGTGAACGTCCTGATTAAATGTGTCTAGACACTGTTTTATGGAAGCGCAGGTGGGAGTGTATTGGTCATGTAGAGCGCACAAAGCAACACAAGATAAATAGTAACTGGTCCAAGATGTAAAAATTGTACCTGTGTTTGCATGTGTGTGTGTTTGTGTGTGTGTGTTTGTTCACGTCCTCTATTCAATGTTGAGAAGTAAATGATGCAATTTAACCACGTATTGATTTGAGAAATTGACTGAAACATTGTAAAACATTGGCGAGTGTGTTCAACACACCCCTACGCAAACATCTTTATTCCCCAAGCTAATTATCCTGTATAACTCCTGTTCTCTCAAACACACAAATAAAACCACGCTTATTTATTTTTCATTGGCTGACAGAACTGAAGGGCGCCACCTGATTGGCCGCACGTCTCCCCCTTAGATTTAATGCGATGGTTAAACGACAGCTCAATCTTTGCAGAACTTAGGAAGTAATTGATCCTGCGGGACATCTTTTATTGCACAGCAGCATTTATTCTGGACCTGTAATGATCCTCCACTGCATGACAAGAAACATCATTTGTTCTCATTTTGTACTGCTCACAATGCTCCCGTCTGGAGGTATTCTGTGTACGCTGAAGTGGGAGGAAATCCCAGAGCAGCCTGAGTACAAGATAGAGGGATCACATGTCCCATCTGGCCTGACAATACCTCAGGATCCCCCAGAAGTCAGTGGATGGAGAGAAGGTTGTCTGGGTTACTTTGCTGAGCCTGCTGTTCCTACTTTACACACACATCTGATGGCTACTTTATTTGTTGCAGAGTCATGGTTTTTGGAGAATAAATTCTGCCTTTTTGCAATGATAAATGCCTCTCTTTAAGCTCCAGTGTATAGGATTTAGGGGGATATATTGGTAGAAATGGAATACAATACAACAAGCGTGTTTTCTTTAGCGAATAATCACCTGAAAATAAGAATTATTGTGTTTTTGTTACCTTACAATAAGCTGTTTGCAACTACACTGGTAGTACACATGGTGCCACTCTGTCAGGGACCCTTCACATCTACTACTGATGTTTTAGATATCCTTGTGCGTCAGCAGTTTATGCTCTGGGATGCTGGAACAGTGATGTGAACAAAAGCACATGGTGGCATATGATAACAACGCCACCAAAGGCTTCTCACCTGATGCCATCCAACCACATTCCAATAGGACGCAAATGGTGGCTTTTGACATCACACTTGCACGCCGAAAGCACTGACAGAGCGACGCCGTTTGACGAGTTCAGAATGAGAACTAGCTGGACAATCAAAGAATCTTGAACTTGAGATAAAAACAATTTAATAAGAAGTAAAAGTTTTGGAAAAGTGTGTACTTTTTGGCATTTTTCAGCAGATCAAACCTGTAAAGAATGCAGAGAGAGCTGTTATGGTGCAGTATTGTAAATTCATATCTTATATAGAGCTAAGCACACAGCAGGTATTGATTTTGAGGACAGAAACTGCACTAGTTGAAAAGTGTGTTTGTTGCTTCACAGAAGCAGGAAAATGATCAGCTGTGGCTCCAGTGAAAACCTCATCTCTTCTTTCTGACCTTGTGCGGGTCTGCTTTTCTCAGTTTTGGATGTTTTCGGAGTTTTGCTGTTGTCTCGGCCTGTCTGGACAAAATAGACGACTGCATCACAAAATGAACGAACAAAGATGACCAGTTATGTGTCATTTTGTAGCTCCTGGTTGTCCTGGTAGGTGGCGCTCTCTCAATCAATATTCCCCACCTTCCTCTCATTTGCTGTCTTTCCATGTTTCTCTTTGTCCTGTTTATCCCTCTATCTGGCTCTCTGTCTGTCTTTCCATGTATGTCTCTTTGCCCTTATCTTCATCCGTCAGTCACGGTGCTGTGTGGAGCCCTGCTTAGTATTCCCCTCAGTCACATCAGTCGGCTCGCACTCAGTCGCACACACACACACACACACACACACACACACACACGCGCGCGCGCTGCAGAGCCACTGGTAATGACTTATCTTTTCCGACATAGGCTACAAATTAGACGAACAAATAGATCGCGGCATGCAGTCACATACCCGCACACACAGCTGACAGGCTCATGTCCTTGGATCCAGGGTTTAACGTGCAGGAGGACACGTTACGTTCATGCCGGTCCAATGTCACGGTCACTTTACATTAAGGGGAGGGTGTCACACTGCAGGAGCGTCTGCGTCATTTGTGCCAAGGACATTCGGGTTCCACGTCTCACTTTAGACCGTCTCTTGTAAAGGACACGGCCCTCAGAATAATAATTCGATGATGGTAAACATTCATGCTCCTGCTGGCCTCCAGTCGCTCTGTTGATGCTCTGGAGCCCATTTAAAGATGGCAGCCAAAGATTTTTGCATCTAATAATAATTCGAGCTAAATGGAGGTCAATTAAAAGTTATTTAGTGAACTTAATAAGATATTTGTATCTAATACGATAATGCAATACCCTGAAAGCCAAACATGATCATCTGACAGATTGAGATGTAAATTTTGGAGGCAGTGTGATTGCAAAAAAAATCAACAGAAACATGCAAGAAACTTTAATTGACAAAAATAGTAAAGCGGAGACGGGAGGAATGCAACAAAAAGGTATGAAGTTCCTGATGAGTTTAAGGCGTCTCTTCTGATGCCATCCAGCTGTATTGTGACTGGACATGGTGTCACGTTGATACGCTGAAAGCACTGATAGAGTGGCACTATTTGGCGACTTCAGAGTTAAAACGGGCTGCTAACCACACGTTTATCACAACTTAGTTCATTAAAACATTTGATACCTCTACCGCTATCTGCTACATAGTAATGTACAACTGAAACGTATCTGTGGTTTGCAGAAATGTACAATGACAAAAGAAATGAATTTAAATTTTTATTTAACCCATGTTTAACCAGGTAAGATCACCAATCTCTGATTTTAATCTCTACTTTTGCTATAACTGTGGCAGATACCAGCTCAGACATGGTCTGAATTGTTTAAAAAAAAACAAAAAACAACTAGCTAACCTTTTGCCGACCATCTGCGGTTAATGAGCCTGAAGTCATAAAACGTTTTTGTGCGTGTTGGTTTGCTGCTGCTGATAGAGCCATCAGTCAGCAGAATTAACAGGATTTCTGTTACATAAAGATATAACATTAATGTTTTATGTAGCGTAATTCTGCAAAGGATGAGGCAGTGAGAGGAGGAGGTAAAGAGGGAGGGAGAGGAGAGGAGAGGAGGGAGTGGGAGGTCGAGAGGGTTGGAGATGGAGAGGAGGAGATGAGAGGGCAGGAAAGGTGACGAGGTGAAGAGGACAGGTGATGAACGTAATGAATTGATGTTGAGGAGAAATAGAGGAGGAAGTGAAAACAGAAGAGGAAGGGGGGAGGAGAGGTGATGACGGTAAGAGCGTCTGCATCGCTGCAGTGTATGGATATCAGAGATAAGCAAATCAGTGAATTTGACTGGATCAGTAAACACAACATCTACCAAGATGCAATCCAAGATCAAACCCTCAAACCACATGCTGAGGTGGTTCAGGTAACATACAATCATCTTGCAAACACTGATGTCTCCTGATGTGTCCCTGATGAGGACTACGTCATCAGTGCAGGACATGGTGTTTGTTTTAGTGACATTAAGCTAATAATCCGTAACTTGACCATTTTATGACGAGTTTGACAAAGTGTTGCGTGACCGTCCATCGCCTACTCCACGGAAGGAGATGTATCTGCTGACAGTGATATCTCCAGCCAATACGTTCTCATCCCAAGCCGTCACATACTGCTGCTTTGCAGTGGACTTCCATGTCTACATGTTATGTTCTAGGTATCCTTCTGTTTCTGCTGTGGACGCCTCAGGATGCCGCTGCTGTGGCGTCAACACAAGCAAATGTTGGGATGAAGCTGCATGTGGTTTTGTTTCAGAATCGAACGCATTTTGACTTGGTCCTGTCTCAGTCTCTTACATAGCGGATTCTAGATTTTTAATTAGGACCCGTTGAGACCACGATGGATTTAAATTACTGTGACTAGATGTAAAACCTACTTCTTCATTTATCCTGTGTATATATATATATATATATATTATATACATACATATATACATACATATATATATATATATATATATGTATAGTCTTGGTCTTGACTTGGTCTAGGCCCCTTAAAGTCTTGGTCTTGTCTCAGTCTTGTCTCAGTCTCGACACACTCTTGTCTTGGTCACGTCTTGGTCTCAGTTAGTATGATTTTGACTACAACACTACCAGCACAACTTACATTCCTCAGGTGGACAAGCAAATATTTGAACTCCATGGCAGGACAGACAGAAAAAGAGTAGAGAAGTGAGGGAAGGTGTCAGATAGACTGATGTGTGACTGAAGGCAGTGTTATCCATCCAATCATCACTGTGTCAGAGGACACTCGCTCTCTCTGTGCCTTATCGCTCCCTCCTTTCTTCACCTTCATGACTTGGTCTCTGCCTTGACCGCTGTCTCACATCGATCGATAACATGCTAAACCAACAGAGAAGAAGAAAAGGGCAGGAAACGATGGCATGACTTCCTCAACAGAAGCAGGGCCTTTGCCGTATACTGTAGGAAATACAGTCAGTGTATTTATTTTTTCTATTTCAGGACCATAAACACAACACACGCTGGGTTTTTCATGCCATATCATTATCATGTCACAAAATGAAGAGAGAGACTCCTGCCGCGACAGACTGACAGTGTTACAGGATGATGACGGTGTGATGAACGTTTCCTGACAGAACGCATCACCAGGACTTGTCACCAACCGGGCTGTCAGTCGTTGAGTTCCTGTCAATCAACCTTTCAAGGCTGCACTTAGATTATGCAACCCGCTTAGCCCCTGTAGGAGGTGGTCAGGCAAACAGTTTTACTTTCAGAAGTTTTGAAGTCTTCTTCTGTCACGCAAATACAACAACAATAACTCGACTGATTCTCCTCTGTTGTGACAGGCACCTCAGCATCCCCCCTGTCTGTCATAAGTATTTTTTAAAAAGCTGAAATGTAAAATAAGAATTTGAAACAAAATCATGTTAGTTTACTGAAAACACTCTTCACAACTCCTGACGTCTTTCCACGACAGATTTGTGCAAAACTTAAGCGGTATTTTCAAAATGTCAGTAAATCACAGTCACATTATTACTGCGTTTCCATTGAGTGATGTTTTTTTACTTCACATCAAAGAAGCGCGATGATGGATGTTCAAAATATAAGCAGGTTTATTTCTATTGCAGCCACCACACCAGCCGTCGTTATTTCCATTCAAAGATGGCGTAGGCGTGTTATGTGAGCGATAATGGAAAGATAAGTCCCTTATACGTGGGAGCAGCAACATACAAGGGATTTCCAGGTGGTGATAGTCCACAATTTGTGGATTTAAAACTTTCAGGTGTTGTGATGCAATAATGTCAAGGTGGATCTCACCACTTCCAATTTACATTTTTCAAATTTGAAAATAGCAGTTTTACAAGTACATTAAATTAAGAGCCAACAACCCTTTTAAATCACAAGCTGTCCCACAAGTCTGAACTGTGGGAGCTGATTCGACCTGAAGACTGAAACATGTTGCACTGAGACTTTGTCTAGACGTCCATTTAGTTCTGCCACTTTAGCAGCCGACTGCATTGTGTGTCAATCCGTTTGTAACGGTAATTAACTTTCTCTCTCCGTCTCTAACTCTTCCTCTCCAACGCTCTCGTCCTCATACACCACCCACTCTCTCACTCGCTCTCTCACTCCTGAGATAGAAACTGGAGGAGATAATGGAGGAAGGAGCATCACAAAGGACTGACATCGATTCAGAGCTGATGAACACACACACACACACACACACACACACACACGCACATACAGTGGTTTGGTCTGACTGAGTCACACTGACAGCACTCCGCTTAGCTCGGCTCTCCAAGGTAAGGCTGCTCTGAGTAATGTATGTCCAGCTGTGACAAACAGCAGAACAGCAGATGGAATAAAGTGTAAGAAATAAGACACCGGCCCTCAACATTCAGCTAAAACGGGCATAAAAATCGACATTATAAATCATCGATGGAGCACAAACAAAGAGCAAAACAAACAGGGTTGCGGTGATGAGACATTGGTGATTTTCATGGTCTCTATTTCCTTCTTCTTTTGGTGTGGACATTTTTACAAGCACTTATGAAACTGTTCCAAGATCAAGTGGTCAAATTAATAATTCATGGACATTAATCTGTAAGCAGGGCTGCTTTTTGGGGCAGAAAAATCAGGCTGAAATTTCAAAGATGCTTTTCACTTCACAGAGATGGCTCTATTTTCCTCAAGATTAATACTTAGCTGTAGATTGGTTTCCTTACATTTCTTAAATCTATATTGCCGAAAACTAGTGCATAACTGTTTTTTACTTAGTTGCCAGAATACATATTAGCATGGACATTTCAGATATGTTGATGTATGTTACTATGATACAGATACATTGAAACTTTACATTTCAACAAGACTGTGTTTAATGTGTGGTTAGGTTTAGGCACAAAAAAACACCTGGTTATGGTGAGATGAGAAAGATCATGTTTTATTGCTAAAAAATACCCAGCTTGATGGCGCAGTCCCGGCTCTAAACACAGCAGTGTCTTGGTAAAACACAACCACTTTTGTGGCACTAGTCCCAGTGCAATCACAGTTGCTAAAAACAATCATGTTTTTTTGGCTGAAAGGCCCCAAACTTTCAAAAGGTTAATGAAGTCACATCTGCTTAAAAAGAAACTAAACCCCCCAAACCATTTTTTCAGCTAAAAAGCAATATATATTGATTGATCAGATCCAAGTCGTGACTGAAGCTTAAGTATTAAAAAATGTAGTGTAGAAATTTCATCCCTTTGGCTTTGAGGTTGTCCACATCCAACAAAAACACTGATAAACTGTCTACACTTTCTTTGGAAGAAGCTGCAGTGGCGTCAGTGATTTGATGTGTCATTTTGTGCCACATCATGAGCTTCATTCAGGCAGGATTAATGTCTGCAGGAGAGGTCAGGTAATTTCATTTCTGCAGCGGTGGTGTTAATCCTGTCTGGATCAGTCGTTTCTGTCTTTTTCACTTTGGCCCTCAAGACTCTTCAGCCCTAAACCCCCTGCTGTGTGCAGACAAACTGAAAAGCTGCTGGAATTATAGATGTTTTTATTACAGTATCAAAGGTGGGCAAAATGGACAAGAAACAAAATATTATTTTTTCAAGTTTGGACTTGAATGAGCACCCTAAAAATCAAGTCCTCACAGTAAGCTGCCTCTAATTAACAAACGACCTGCACCTGCTGTTAGTTTGCCATTTATGTAGTTTGTCAGGGTAAACTTGTCCGCCTGAAGTCTTTAAACTTTGTTTCTCTGCAGGTTAATGAAGTTTCTGCAGCTCCACTCTCAACATTGTAGACTATATCTTTGCTTTTTCACAAGTGCAATTATCTCCATGTGCAATTGCTGTACGTATTTTCTTTTATATATATATATATATATATATATATATATATATATATATATATATTTATAAAAAAAATTTTTCTAGACCATTTGATTTGGCACCTTGTAATTTTATCTTATTTTATGTTACTGTTTTTGCACCTTGTTTTTTTCATCATACTTGGCACCTTGTTTTTTTATTATCTAACATTTTAATATTTGTATATTTATCATATTTTTTTTTTTTTTTCACTACTGTATTGTTCTTTCACTGCTTATACTGTACCTCATAGCTGCTGTAATATTGTGCATTTATCGTATCTTATCTTATATCAACTATTGATGATTTATGGGCTTACTAATCCAGTGTATCCTAAACTTCTCCAGCTCCACTTGTCCTGCATGTTTTAGATCTGTTCTTGCTGTAACACAGCTGAAATAAATGATCAACTTGTAATCAAGCAGCCTCACAAGTTCATAACGAGTTGATCATTTGAATCAGCTGTTGGGGTTGGAGCAGGGAGAGACCTAAAACATGCAGGACAAATGGTTCTCAAAGACCTGTTTGCAGTTTTGGACAGGCTGACACATAGGCCTTACTGGATATCATCATCTCCAAATTCTATCAAGTGCTGGTGCATCCTGGTAAGACAGATGATGCCTCCTAAACACATTAAAGCAGCTTCTTGTGAGGATGACTCAGTGGTTTCAGTGGGTGTACTCATTACTGGAACAGCAGAGAGAATTCTACTTGAGCAAAAAGGAAAACCTCAAATACTTTATTCAAATCATTAATGGAACAAACAAAAGACTGGACGGCGTCATAAGAGATGTGCAGGAGCAGAAGTTTGCACCAAGAAGAGACGAGAGCAGGACAGGAGGAGAGTGAAACAAAGAAGGAGGTATTTGAGAGCAACACGATGAATTTAAAGCTGGAAATATAGAATATGTACCAAACTGGACACCAGTGATGGCAGAAATATGGATGTTGAGCTTTCACAGTGAATTTAACCAGCACCAGGGGGAAGAAGGCAGAGAAAAAATGTTCTACAACATCTGCACTTTCCAGACAGACACCTTTATTCTGCCAATAAATTAACCCTTTCATACCCTAAGCAAATTGACTTTATTTTTTTCAAAATTATATGAGAAGGGGGGTGAGCAGACAAGAAATGGCCAAAAGTTGCATTTTATGTTCAGACTCAAGACTTTTCTAGTGGATTGTTGTAATGGGCTACTCAGTTCTGATGTGAGGTATTTGGAAAGAATATGTTGAACTCCAGTGCTGATAAAAAATATTTTCCCTCTTGGTGACCTGAATATTTACTGCTCAGTTCTACAAAGTGTCTGTTACATAAGGATCTGATTCCTACAGTGGATGATCAGCAATGATCCATACGTTTGATTTTACTCCCCACGTTGAAGCACAAAACCTGTTTGAATGGGATCAAACACAAACTTGATATTCCTGTACATTTTTTGGCTTTATATTAATTCAGAGAGAGAATCAAAGCATTTCGGTTGTGAGGAGAGTTCAAACTGGAGCTCACTAGTCTTTCATCTGCATGATCAAAAGACATCTTATGTAAACCTGCATTTAAAATGAATGTGTGTGTGTGTGTGTGTGTGCGCGTGTGTGTGTGTAGTGTTGGTGGTGGTGGTGGTGGTGGTCGGGGGGGGCTAAATATAGAATTTCATTTTGCATGAATTTCAAGTTAAAAGATAAAGCCAGATGTCATGTAAACCAATTGCCAGAAAAAATGTTGGTTTTGTATGTTTTGGCAAACCTCAGATATTTTAAATTTGCACGTAATTACCAGATACGTCGAAACTTTTTACGCAGTGATTTATGTGTGGTTACATTTAAGCACAAAAAGCCTTTGGTTATGGTTGGGGAAAGATCATGGCTATAAGTAGCTATGTCTCTTTAAAAAACACTCACTTTTTGTGGCACTCTCCCCACTGACCAAAGAGCAATAGGCCACTACAAAGCACCCACATTTAGTGCCTAAAAATCATCCAGAAACACTGTGGTAATTCACTAAAATATATTCAATTAAAAAGTTTTATTAATCCATAACGGGAAAAGTCATTTGCCACCAAGAACAACTCATAGATAACAGACAATGCGCACAGTACATTCACAGTACACAACAAGTAGCTGGTTTTGTTATTTGTTGGTCTAGGACAGTACTCTGGTCTGTAGTCTTTCAGGTGTTTTGCGCAGGTGTCACACCAGCCACCATCTCCTCCAGCTCCTGTTGCCAAAGTCAGCTCATATACTGCATCATTGTAGAAACGATGTATGAAACATGCAACGTATCTGTGGTTTGCAGAAACGTACAATTCCAGCATCGGTGACTAAAAGCTGAGCTGTATTGTCTTCCTTGTGCTTTGGTCTATTGATATACCAGACTGTTCCTACTCCAAACTTATGAAAAAGTGTCGCTCTGCCAGTGCTTTCGCCGTACGAGCATGACGCCAAAAGCCACCTTCCACATCCAGATGAGAACCCGCTCAGACACAACGCATATGGGCGGCGTCACTGAAGAACACGGCCAGATGGATGAAACACTTTAGGGAAGCTTCAAGTAATAACGCTGCCGGTAACCACATAATACAAGACTGTGCTTACAGGGCAGGCGGACAGGTGGGGAGGTGGATGGGTACCACAAACAACTTACTTTTGTTTGGGGGAGTCGGAATTTCGATTTCTGTGTGGATGTGTGTGTGTTTTTGACTTTGTTGCCTAATCTCAACCATCCTGACAGTCTTCGCTGCTGTGAAACATAAGCACCGTGCTGCTCCATTTCACCATGTGCATTTGTTGTCATAACGATAACTGCATCCCAGAGCGTAAACAACTTATGCAGAAGGATGCCTAAAACGTCATAAGAAGACGCTGAGGTTCACTGGCAGAGCACCGCCATTGGATGAGATGAGAACGTGTTGGATATACAGCTGCATTTAGCTGCTTATCTCAGCATGTTTGAACAGATGGCAAAGATTTTGTGTGAAATTGAGAACCAAAACCAAACACATGGAAATTTGACATTTTTTTATGACCTAAGGGAATTAGCAAAGTATCTAGACTGTAGTTGTAATTTTGGATTTAAAAGTATTCATTGTGCACATACTATACTGCTAAATTGAAAAACCAGTTTCAAAATAGTAGCTTTGTCAAAAAAATATATATAAAGTTTTAGGGACAACGTGACATTCATTCATTTTTTTTTTTTTTTTTGCCCTTAGGGGGGCAGCAGAACTAATAAACAAACAGTGAACATAATTACTTGAAATTAACTTTTGTGTCCTAATAGATGCAAGTGCAATATTAAGTCTCCTTTTTGTCTCAACCATTTTCTAACAAAAATATCTGACTCTTCCCCATTTTCGTCAGCAGCTCTTTGCTCACTGTGTCTCTCTGTTGTGTGTTGTTGGGCAGGAGATGCACAGAGCGTCTACCAGCGCTCATTAGCTGCAAATAAAAGCCTGCTGCTGTGGGAAACGGGGTTGATGAAAGCACTGAGGCTAAACCATACTATGAATGTGCCATAAAACCAAACTATGAGCTCAAAAGGTAAGAAGAGCTGCAGAGCTGCAGATAATTACCTGCACATTTGTAACTACAAGCTGTTAATCCCTATTAGACATTTCAATCAATGTCACTAAAAATATGGACTGTTGGCACTTTAAATGATGTTTTCTAAATGCTTCATGTCTCAGAGAGATGATGGGCAGAAATCACTTATGGGGTCTGATTGGATGCAGAAGACTGCAGTTGAGTAAGTTCATATATGAGGTCTTCTCCCTTTGGGGACTCTTGATCTGTCTGTGTCACTACACTTTCTCTCTGTTTCTAAGAGTGTGTGCATTGCTGCTTCAAGTGGACAGTTATCAGCAATGTGCAGTACACTCTGCTCCAGTCTTTGTTCCCAAATCGACAGCAGACTTCACTGAATGCAGGATAAAGTTGTGCATTAGAAAATGTCATTAACAAGGAAGGAACATCAGAAATTTCACAGCTGTAAGATCACTAGAGTATAAATTCATGTATGGGGATAAAATTGTAAGTTGCATGTGGGTGTGTGTTTGCGCTTCCTGCTTTGCAGACATGAGTGAGGGTTTCACTTCCTTCTTCCCAGCTGCGCTTTTTATGTGAAAAAATCTGCAGGTAAAACAGGAATAAACACAGAAGACAAACTCTCTGTTGAGCTCAGCTTTGGTGAATGTAGCTTGAGAGGAGGACAGTTGCAGTGAAAATCCTGTGTCGTGGTTCTTGGTTGCATTGATGCCTTGATCCTACTCAACGCCAACATCTACTGCCATCATTATTAGTCACGCCTCCACTATAAATATACACATATGACTGTTCATACATGAACTGGTAGATGCTAAATAACTACTCTTTATTTTTATGTCTGTTACTGTTGTTATATGTTTGTCTTATTGTTGCTGTGTTCTCTCTCTGTCTTTCTCTCTTTCTCTTCTCTCACTCTGTCTTCCCTACATATCATTTTGTAATCTTCTGCAATTTAATTGTTTTTTACAACATCTATTCCGCATTTGTCTGTCCTGGAAGACTGATCTCTCCTCAGTCGCTCTTCCTGAGGTTTCTACCCCTTTTTCTTCTGTGAAAGGTTTTTTTGTTAGTTTTTTCTTAGTCCATGTGAATTGTGATTTGTGATAATGGGCTATATAAAATAAAATAAAATAAAATAAAATAAAATAATCTCTCATTCTCCGCCGGTGTCTCCGCCAATGTCAGTTCCGTTCTCATTGTCCGCTGGTGTCCCCGCCGGTGTCCCCACCGGTGTCCTCTCCGCTCTCATTCTCCGCTGGTGTCTTTCCAGTTTCCAATCCCAATCTCTCATGGGGCACCAAAATGTCTATAGCCGGCTCTGGCTGCATCCACTTTAAAAATGTCCAACTAAAAATACAGCATCGGTGAAAATACTCTAAATACAACGTCCACTTAGATATTGACATTGATTTTTTGGTAGTTTTTTTTTTAAGCGGCTAAAACACATTCTGAGCGCCCCGTGAGTTTCTGCAAACCGAGAGCGCGCCGACCACCAGCTGCATAGACTGTACATCAGTACCTCATACAGCCCCACTTAAAAAACCCACCACTGTCCTTTTAATGAGACACACAAGACGCGCAGCCACTCTCTGTCTCTTTTTTGGGTGTGTGCTGCTTTCATTACCATGGTTACTTGTTTCACTTTCCAGCTTACGGCTGCTTCATACTGTCTAACTGGAGCTCCATCAGAGGATGAAGTTGGTCGTAACTCTGAGCTCTAAAGTCACTTTACAGCAGCTGTTCGTCCAGTTTGTTCACTCTGATACCTGAAATATGTCTGAAATCGTCTCACCTGTCCTAAACTCTGAGCACCAGCTAGCTGCACATGCGTGAAGCCGCAGTAAAGTGAAACCATTGGAAATGAGAAAGTAAATAATTTAAAACAAAGAACAACGTAAAACTGACTAGTTACTTTGGTATTGTTTTCTTGTTTATTTAATTTTTCCTTTCAAGCAAACAACAAGAAAACACATCTTTTTTCAATATTTGGTTTCTACAAAAAAAAAAAAAAAACACAAAATTCTCACTCCTTTTTTTGTTTTTTAGTTTGCCAGTGAGAATTGAATAATTGAATGAACGGCTGATACAAGGACCAACCGAACACTCTGCTTTCCCTCTTTCAATTGGATTACTTTGCTTAAGGTTGTTTTAAATTTTGTTTACATAAAACATTTTTTATTGTGTCAGTTTGTGTTTCCTTGTTTGTTTCCTTCCATTTGATTCCACCTGAGAATCCTCCGCCTCATGCTGTTTTGTTGACTCGCCAGATCTCTGCAGGCTCCGTGTCTGTGACGTCCTCTGAGACACACTTGATGAAGAGGGAAATTAACCTGACGTGAAACTCAGTGAGAAACCACTCCTACCCTGAGGTTGAGCAATTAAACCCTAATTCCTCCAGTGGAACTAATCACTCTGAGATCCTGGTTTCACAGGCTGCACTCAGGCGGTGACGCCTGGTCACGTGAACGCAAAATAAAACAGTCGACCTCAGCTGGATCACCCATTTTTAAAAAACCAACACAAGCTGCACTCGGCTCAGGTTCTTTGAGGACAAATTTAATGTTTGGAGGAGAGAGAGCAAATGTGTCTTATGCAACTGCTGGTCAATATTTGTGTGTGAGAAAACCATCAACATAACCTCCAAATGCTGTGAGTGAGTGTGTGTGTGTGTGTGTGTGTGTGTGTGAACGACTTGATATGCAGCTTTAGTGCTCCCCTGTGGTGACAGAAAGCACTGCACAGGACATTCAACAAGTGGCAGGTTTAGTGTGTTTCATGCATGAACAGCCACATGCTTCCTATTCCGTACAGCTTTTTGGCATCTGTGGAGGATAGTGAATACATATTGACATGCAAGAAATTACGCATTTTACCCATTATTGTGTTTTTTTTTTCATTGTGTTGCTGTATTAGTGAGATTTACAACAAATTACGGCCTTCCTCAGTGTTTTCATGTCGCCTTCACACTGAGCGGCAGATATGCTTTAGGCAGTTGAAATGCATTTGCTCAGACTTCAGGCCCCGCTCACATATCAGAGGAGATTTGCGCCACCAGATATGATTCAGAATTGTGTAACCGATCAAAGGTTAACCTCTGATAAGGTATGCTGGTGGACACTGAAGCCAACCAGTGTTAGCCACAATTTTCCAACAGGGGGCGCTCAACTGAAGACATTTTACCTCCAGTGTTTAAAGTCAACTGCTGGTTATTTCTTTAAAATTCAAAACCCTGATCAAATTTACATGCACTTGACTTAAGGAGGTGAAATGTTGATGGTTACAGTGTTCTTTAGCATATTGGATACTGATTTAAGAGAGATATGCCTTTGGGGGGGTGGGGGGTAGGCAAATAACAGATCATTGAGAGAGCTCGCCATGTCTTACATATTCAGGATTGGAGATGAGGCAAAATAATTTTCCAAAAAATTAAGAAAAATAAAGATGTTAATGGAATGTTAATGTGCATATTTGACATTTTTTTTTACTGAAATCTTGGCATGGAAATGCATGTTTATGTGGGGCAGGGTATTATCTAGGACTGCTTTATTATGCTATAGTTTAAATATCAGGTACTCATCCCCATGTTTGCATGATTGTGTCCCCCCTCCCCTCGCTCTCGCGCTCCCTCTCAGCTTGGTGTTTGGCGCCCCCTCCTGATGCTCCTGGTCCATCCGCATTTCTGGAAGCAGTCACTGAAACAAAGAAATTTCAAACGTCTCCTGCTAAAGCGCAACAATTTGGACCTTTAAACTAACATTTGTGATTTTATCTCATTTTATAACCAAAAAACAAAATAAGTGCATCTCTATATGAGTAATTATAACCATGGATAAACTGATTTTCAAGGAAATGGGTTATTTATTTATTCATTTAGCTTGTTAGTTTTAATAATAGTTATTATTATTTATTTATTTTTGCAGTTTTACATTTTACTGATTAGTTTCACCCTTGTAGCATCACATTAAAAAGTCCGTATTTCCGCTTAAATACAAAAGGCAACATGCAAAGGATCAAAAGAACCCAAATTTTTCAGATAAATTCAAAAAATCTTAGAAAACAGGCACTCACTTAGTGTCAAATTAGGGCCTGTGGAGCCCCAATTACATACAGTTGAACCCAAGAAAACATATTGTCTTCTTTTAATATGCAAGAATATTTTTGTCATGTGGAATATTATCGCCTTTTATTTGAGGAAATATGAATGCATGGATGGATGGATGGATAATAGCATTGGTGGCTACTGTAGTTAACTAAGTCTCATCATCTTAAGATTCCTGAAAAGAAGGAAATAGTTAATGGAGGTGTTATTATTCTGCTTCTTTCTAGGTATCTGTGTTATTTTTCAGTCACTGTTTTCTCTTGTCTGTCCATTCTTGGTTGATTTTAAGAGTCCAGTAAAAAAAACAAATCATAATACTGAAAATCCAGCTGTCAATGTGAGTCTTTTGAAAATTAGCCCTAAATTAACTCTTATCTAAATATCCTCAGCAGGGGAAGAGAAGAGAAGCTGGAGGCCGTGTGGTTTGCAGCGTACGGCCAGAAATATCTCATGCTGATCTGTGGTGAGTATGCAAAGCAGGATATGGCTGAAAACTTTTATTTTGTGGTCACTTCTCTCTTGATCGTTTCATCAGCTTCTCTCAGTGCACGGCATCCTTTGAGTTAAACATCAATACAAACATTAAGGCAAATTAAAAAAAAAAAAAAAAAGTTAAAAACTGTACAAATAGTTTTTTGTCTGATTTAGTTTCACTTACCAAAATTCTAACTTATAATTTTTCTTATAACAGTCCATAGTCTAGTGTTGATTAAAAACTTACTGTGAAATGTTTTCAAAGCTGCAGTGTTGTATGTTTATCATATTTATTAAAAAATACGGCCTGCATTCTATATATATGAACAGCTGCCAAATATAATTTATTTTTTCCCCATAATATGCAAATATAAAACAAAAAGATGGCCTATCTTTAAGATTCATGCTTTTAAAAAGTTACATATGCATGCATGAAAAATTAAAATTCTCATTACGTATGTGTGTGTTACAAAGAAATATATAACCTATTATTATAAAAGGTGAAAAATAATGTAGGCAAGGCAACTTTATTTGTGAAACACATTTCATACAACAGGGTAATTCAGAGTGCTTTACAGATCAATTAAATATGAACACAAAGCACGCACATTTACAAGAAAAGAAAAAAAGTGCAGACAGGAGGTGCAAAGATTAAAAAAAATAAATGTATGCCAGTAAAGTTAATTTCTGGTTTTAAAAAATTATGATATTTTGTAGGATGTACAACAAATATCCCTTGTTTTATCTTGTTTTAAGCCTTTAAAGCTCTGACTCAACTGCTTTGCATTTACTTTTGGACTTACTTTTACTAGTATTATCAAGTGGGTTTTCCGCCATGTGAAGATGCTCTCTATTCTGCTCTGATCTTATCTTATTGTTTACATGCAGGTTTCATCATCTTTATGTTTTCTGTGTTTTCATGTGAGGCACTATGTGCATGTAATTTTTTTTGTTTTAAAGCACGCTGGGTTGCATTTCTTGTATAAAGGTGCTGTACAAATAAAGTTTATTATTATTAGTAGTAGTAATATATGTTATTATGCAATAATATTATTATATTATATGACGTTTAAAATGAGAAATATGTTATTATTATTACTACTACTGCTAATAATAATAATAATAAAGTTAGTGTTTACAGTGTATAAAGTTTTATTCTAGAGGTCTCCTCCTGCCTGGATGAACGTGTGAATCCACGCATGCGCAGTGCCGCCTCTCCCCGCCTCTCCCCCTCTCTCTCCCTCTCTGGGAAAAACCCGAGCAGGAGGAGAGCAGCAGAAGGGGGGAGGAGGCGGACTCCGTCTTCTTCTTCTTCTTCCGATACAGCGGCGGCAGGAGGATATTTGGGAAAATAAATTTAAAAAAACCGCACGCGCCAGCCCCCCCTCCACCGGTGCGGAGCGGCAGAGGAAGAGAAACAGCACACGGATGTGCCTCCGAAAGCGCAGCGGATACCGCCCTCCGGACCTTATTAATGCCAAGATTGTGAGTATCTGATCGGCTGCAGAAACGAGCCTGAACACGGGGAGGAGAGGGGAGGTGCGAGGAGGTGCGGGAGGGGGGCTGCTTTCAGTTTAATTTCTCCCCGCTGGTCTCCGGTCAGCGGCGGGGCTTCTCCTCGCTCCGCTCCGCGGTGTTGAGGAAAAGGTCGGTCTCCGTGACTCCTCTTCTCCCCTCCTTTCCTTCTTCCTTTTTCACCTCCTGCCTCCCTCTCAGGAACAGGAGGCAGTCTTTTGGAGGGGGAATAGGAGTCGAGTTTGTCTTGTCACCGTTTTTTTACGGTTTTCTTAATGACTCCAGCTGCGGTGTTTTAGCTCCTTCTGTAGCTGCTTTTTTCCTCTTTTACCTGTAATATCAAACAGGACGAAAAAAACACACAAGCAGCTTGTTGGTAGAAAACCGAGGGAGGAATTAAAAGGGTTTTTCTCACTTTCTGTGTTTTATTCTAACAGTTTTCATGTCCAGTAAGTCGATTTTGGGGAGAAAACAGACAGTAAACTGACAGTTAGCTTAACGTTTTCACTGTTGGTAACTGTGGAAGCTTCATAGGGGAGACCGGGTTCAGTTGTAACGCAGGTCAGCAGTTGAGGCCCATTGTAAACTAGCTGGTATGACAGTTTATCTTTGTATCAAACCTCATTTATTTATTGACACATTTTCAGTGAATCAGCAACAGGTTGTTGATTCTATTTCCACTTTTTGTCATGGAAATTTTTTATATTTTTTGTAAACATGTAATGCTGCGTTCAAATGAAACCTGTGAACGTGTAGTTAAGACATAGGAAGATGTTTACACGACACGCTTTGGCCCTGTCCCAATAATCGCACTTGCATCCTTGTGCCCCTCAATTGTGCATTCTGGCTAAAGGGCTGTCCAAACTAAGAACAATAACTGTAGTATAAAAAGTTTTATAAATAGTTTCAATTCAAGTGGAACTTAACGTTTCTGCTGTTGGTAACTGTGGAAGCTTCATAGGGGAAACCGGGTTCGGTTGTAACACAGGTCAGCAGTTAAGGTCCATTTTAAACTAGCTGGTATGACAATTTCATTTTGTATCAACCGTCTTATTTAATAAAATATTCTCAGTACATCTGCAACAGGTTCTTGTTTCTATTACCACTTTCTGACATGGGATTTTTTTTGCAGCGAGCTCTCTTTTCTGTAAATGTGTGATGCTGCATTCAGAAGGAACTCATGAGCTCATAGTTTCGACATGTGAAGCTGTGTTCACAACATGCTTTTCTGCAGACATGCACGTATGCATGCAAACATGTAGCTAAAAGCACGTATATCTCCAGCCTAAGGACCTGCAATGTCCGTTTGCTCTGCATTCAGTCAGTGTTGTTAATATGCGTTTTTGTTTTTAGTTTGCAAATTCATTAGCTCACTGACTAGCACTTCGTTAGTTTTAGAGGTACCTCTTGGTGTTGGATGCAAACTTCGACAACATGGAAAGGGTTCTTGTTCTGTATGAGAATAACTTTCCTCAATTTTGTCCATGCAAAGCAAACATTAGAAAAATCCATTGGCTGCAACACATAATGTCGCATCATTTGAAGGTGTAGAGCGCTGTTCCTTTTATAGCTTGAGCTCATTCTTGTTATATTTGGATGCACTGAGCACAGACTCCCGTGCACAGAGTTTTTTTTTTGTTCTTGATGAGGTTAATTTTTGCTGCAAAGTTGGGCATTTAAACATTTAAACTCAAATGGCCATTGGAGGTACTAGTACTACAGAAACTGGCTTCATTTTTCAGCCTAGAGGTTTTGTCTCGGGCGTAACATGCCCTGAGTGACTTTTTCTCTTCTGATAACCAGTTCTGATACATCAAGTCACGGTCTCTGCCATCAAATTAAAATGAATCAATTGTCAAATGAGCCAAACTCTTTGGTGTGAAAATCCACATTTCTTATCTTTAAACCTACGACTGAACCCGAATATTGTCTTTTTACTTTATACTTGCTCCTACCTGTTCGCAAAACGTAGCTTAACGTAACTTACTGTAATTATCAGATTTCTACATAAAAACTACCTCTGTGTATGTCTTGTTATACATACCTGCAATACTTGAATAAAAGAAATATTTGTCCAAAATAAGTCTTAATAAGTCTTAAATATGTCTACAGGTATGCGATACCTGTAGACAGAGAATTCAGCCTAATATTTAGGAAAGTTAAGACAAAAAAAATCCCAGTGAGATTTCTTTATTTTTCCTGCAGTGTCTTTGTGCCGAGTTTATAGTGACCTTGCCGTACTTGATGGTATGTTTATGCATAAACTGACACTATGAAGTTCCCATAAGTTCCCATGCTGCTCCTACAGCACTCCACTATTAGTCTTGTTATATACATTATTTTTTAAAGTACCACTTTAATATTGCTTTTGGGACTTTCAGGAGTCTTATATAATTTCTATTTATGACCATATTCGGTGTCACCACTGGTTAGGCACTTTTAGGAGGAAGAGGCACAAAAAAGCAGAAATGGGCGTGCTGTTGCATTGGTATATACTTAATTTGAGCAGAGAATATTTTACAACTCACCCCCCCCGTTCTTTTTTTCAGAGTCCTCATCCCTTCATTGTGTAGTAAATCCCTTTTCTTGAATCATATTGGAGCACTTTGGGTGAAGGTTTTGCACAGGGAGGTGCTTTTGGAATACAGGTGGAAGGAGGTGTCAGACATGTCGGTTTTTTTGAACGTTCGGCTCTTTGCATTTCTTGTCTGCTTTTTATTTCATGTGTCCGAGCATGTGGAACTGCAGGCTACGAAATGTCAACATCCATCTCTTTTTATCCTCATAAATCCTCATGTTTTAAGGTCCTTTCTTGAAGCCGGTTCGAATTACACACTCTGTTCTAAAAGAGAAAATCCTCTTCAAAGAGAAGTGAGATTTGTTTGTAGGCGTCTCGGTGTAAAAACCTTTTTTTTTCCTCACGTGACTGAGCAAAACCGAGCTGAAGGAGGAAAAGTTTGATTAAACAGCTTCAAACACTTTAAGTGTGAGAACGCCCTCAGAAATCCCGGGCAGCCACATTCCTCTTCTAAATGATCTGTCGCTTATTTGGGGATTTTTTTAAACCCAAAGCAGCACTCTGTCACTGTGGAAAACTGGATCAAACAGTATCAACTGTCAGAGAAAGAAATCTGTGGCTAATTTAGGGCTCCCAACCCTGAGATCAGCCCTTTGAAACCTTTCCAGATTGGTTTGATTTCTTTCAAATCCATGAGGAGGAGCAACTTAAGACATGGCACAAAAATTAGAGAGAAAAAATTACCTTAAATTATGCAGAAAAGTAAAAAAAAAAAAAAAAAGACAATGTAAAAAAAAAAAAAAAGTAAATATTTTTATATAGATTTTGGTATATGTTTTTCTGTAACATAATTTTAAATATAATATTTGATTAAAAATACAGTTTTTGGAGAACTTTTACCTTTACTTTTTTGGTTAATTTTTTTACTAATCCGTTTCTCGTTTTAAAACTAATTTTAGGTTAATTTTTTTCACATTTTACTTTTTCTTGCAATTTATGAGACATTTCTTAACAAGGTGCTAGTGGCCTTTTTTCTGAAAGAAATCAAACCAATTCGCTCCAGTTTCAAAGGGTCTTATAGCTTGTGCAAAGAGTCTGAACGCAGCACAAGAAAACTGATGTTGTTCCAGGTCTCAAAGGGTTAAGAAGTGCACAGCCTCTCAGATAGTGACTTGTACCCGATCAGGGGTTTAGAAGTTTTTTTCCTTCTCCTTGTTGCCAGTTGGTACACACTTCCTCTTCCTACATCTTTCTTCATTGCGTCTGTTGCTTACTTCCTCTTTTTTTTTAAGTTGGTCATCGCCTTCCCTTCCTCTGTCTCTGTCTCTTTTTCTGTCTCCCCTTTTTGTTTTTTCCTTTTGTCTCATCATTTGTAGTGATGTATGTTTGTGTCTCTGTATGCGGTTGCCATCATCTTGTGTTACAAGTGTGTGATGGTTTTATTGGTCGCTTTTCTTTTTTGTTGTTGCTGGTTTGATGGTTTAAGTCCACAAAAAGCCACACAAAACTAGCATTCCCATGTCATCGCCGATGTCAGCTGGAAACCTTAGATCTCCCGAATCTCAAATGTTTGGGAACCTTTTTTTTAGTTTGATCACGACACATTTTTTAGGTCATCCAGAGGGATCTTGAAAGGGTCGCATCAAGAGGTCGGAGAGTTTTCTCAGCCCTCAGAGGACTGTGTCATTCTTTGAATAATATGAACTCAATGAAAAGTCACCAAAATTGGAGCTCTAAGGGATATGTATGTATGTATAAAAAAAGGCCTAAAATTAGAGATATAGGGGAGCTACTGGCAGAAATAGAATATATTAGAATAATCTAATCTAATAATAATCTCCACTAAAACAAACAATTAATATATTTGGGCAGATATCTATGCAGTTGTATTATCAAAAAAACATTGTTATTTCTATTATGCCCTGTTCAGATTGGACAATATTATAATCAAACCATACATTGGCCAGTATAATCCATAGTAATGTCATATATGTCATCTGAAAAGATAAAAATAAAAGATCAAAATTTATATTCAGCTTCATATTGTGTAAAAGAGTTTATGGGAGGTAAGGGGCTCCTCATGGTGATGTAAGTGTCCACAAGTTAAATGTACTTTAAGCGAGTTAATGCATGATTTATTTGGATGTTAACCTGAATCTCCGTATATAACATTAACATAAAATCTCAGCTTTTTAAGTCTTGTTTTACTGCAACACTTGTCAGGTCGGAGGGCAAACTGAATGAGTCCTTTGTCTTTGTCCAAAATGACCTCTTAGCATCATTAGCTTTCCTTATTGAAACTAATTGACATGATGAGCAACAGGCTTGCCACTAATCTCTATCTCATGGTTTCAATGTGGAATTCAAGTCACTCACTTGAAGGGAATTTCAAAGGAAAACTTCTACTAGACAGCCTTGCAACTCCAGTAATTTGTACTTGTATTTATTTATTTTTTATTCTTAGTTTTTAAACTGCTTCTTTATATTGTTTTGGATATCTCGAAACTTGTATTCCTTCTTAGTAGACCATATTTAGTAGACCATATTTATATACATTTGATTTTCCATTCACTCAATATTTGCGCATTTTATATTTGGTTATAGTAGCCCTTGCTTGGTCCAGCATTTATTGGTGTCTAAGCCCTGGCCAATATTTGGTGGTGTTTGAGCACTTGTTTGGTCTTGCATGTAAGAGTGATAAAGCCCTTTTTTGTACAATACTAATACGCATTTCAAAAGAGTACTTATTTCGATTACCATAATGTGAATGGAGTGGCGTGCAACATAGCCATACTTTTGAGTGTTTTGGCTTGTAGCTATGTAACAGTCTGACATTTTCATATCCCAATTCTTATGACCAAAATTATCTTGGTTATCAACATTATCAGAATTTTTGTCGAAATGTACTGGAAAAGTTCAAATAGCACTGATACATTTGCATTAAACACAAACATAATAAGCAGCAGCACTATGCACATTTTGCTTTAACATTAAAATAATAACATTGATCTAAAAAAACAATAACATGAAAACCATATTAAATGTACAACTTTGGCACCATGTAGCCATGAGCGGTAGCTGCACTTTGATTATTGTGATAACCGGTAACCGTAACATCCCTTATTGCAGCTTTAGCTGCAGGAGTGTGAGCTCCATGCTAGCGGGCTGAGAGTCCACCTGCACTCACACAGTGACAGGGCTAACTGTTGGCACCACACAGCTAATATTGCCAAAGGTTTAAAGGCAGAGTCAAGCCGTTTTGGTGTGGTTGTGAGTTTGTTGGGACCAGTTAATGGCAGGATGTTGGATGTTTGCCGCCGCTGCTGCTGCGTTAGCTGGTCCTGAATGGCAGTTGATGACTGTATAACGGGAGGAGGACAGCTCCGGAGAAAGCAGCAAGAGAAGGTTAGCTGATCTGGGATGGTGCGGGATCAAAACGTAAGGGCTAAAAAGATTAAATGCATATATCGTTCGACTGGAGTAGTTTCGATACCATATGGGTTATTTTGGTTGATAACAGAAAGGTATTGAGTACCTAGTCCGACTTGCATCTGTGTAATATTTACTGGTTATTTAGTCCAAGTTTGGTCTAGTTTTCATTGATTTTCAATATCCCCTGGTGCTTAAGCCTTGGTCTGTTCTAATATTTACACTTTTTTAAAAATAGTTTGGTCAAGTATTCGTTTTTGTTATTGTTCAACTCCTGTTTTATCCATTATTCAATGGTGTTTCGCCCTGTGTTGGACCAGTGATGAATTATTTGTGTTAAAGCCAGGGATGCATAGATGCAACTCTTCCTTTCCTGATACCTTAACTCATTTTATTTGCCAATACTGAATACCAATTTAATACTAGTGCTCTCTTTTTCCCAAATCTGTACCTCACTGCATGGAACTCATTTAAATTATTTTTATGTAAGGTAACATTAAGCCAGACTTCTCTGGCACTAGAAACTGAGTCTGCAGCCAAAAGTGACTTCATGAATTTGAAACCCAGATTTTCATAATGACATTGATGAAGAGTCTGTATTTAATGCGAATCTGTCACGTCATGGCTGAGACCCGATTCGCTTAATAAAGTCAGCATGAGCGCTGAAACGATCCAGTGCATTTTCACATTACAGGGAGGCACCTGATTCAGAGTTAATATTAATCATTTGCTTCATGGAGTTTTAATGTGTGAATGTAACGCACGTCATCTTTGATGGGAAGTAGCAGTGACCTACCATAATGTACCGGGAGAGGACTTTCTGTCGCTCTTGATTAAATCATCTCGTTAGGACGTCCTCAGAATGTTTGCATAAGAGAAGTTCACTGAAACGCATTCACTTTTTCTTTCTCTGAAAATGTGGAAATTAAAACTTAATTGATGATAATCAGATTTTTGAAAATGTCTGTCTCAGTGTATTGTGTAATAGATGGAAGATTGAGCTGACAGGTTGATGATTGGCGCACACACTCACTATGGCTTCCCTTCTCTCTTTTGTGTGTGTGTGCGTGTGTATATGTCTGTGTGTGCTATTTCCTGTGTACATTTATTGTTTTTGTGGATAACTCTACATTCCCCCTGGGATTTTTGGTGCATTTTGTGGGTGTTGTGTTGTGTGTGTGCTTTACATGCGTGCAAATTGTGTTTTTGGTCCACGGCTGCATGTTCTCCACTCATGCTCATGGATGATTGTGTTTGTATTTGTGATGCATTTGTGTTGTGCTTCGGTGTGGCACATTTGCATGAATGCACGTTTGAACGTACATTTGTGAATTTCCTCGTGTCTGTGTACGCGTGTGTGTACTTATAAAGGAGAGGTCCGAGGCAGAAGGGGGGATGACATGCATGTGTCCGGCCTGCTAACATCGCTGACGACTCGCGCACTAACCGACTGCCCGCCCTCGCGACATGACGGACGTACTGGTAAACCAACTGCACCTTTTCTTGCTTTTCCTCTCTGTGTACAACTCTTTCTGAATTTCTGAATTTCTTTGTTTCGCTTTGTGGGAAATGTTTTTGTAGTTGAAACACCTATCTGCTAGCAAAGAAAGGGGCCAAAGGAAATAGTAGAAATTAAAGCCAACAAAAATGGCAACAAACTTGCGTTCATGCAGATCTGTCTATTCTGTATCGAGTGGGGCTGTCTCGATCAAGTGTTTTGATACATGGTATTAAATTAAGATTTTTATCTAAATGTTGACTGAATATCTATTGGACATGCCAAAATAACAGCTGTAGCTACTTAAACTGATATTTGATCCACATTCTGGAGGTCGTGGTTCATAAATCTGACGTTTAATAGATCAAAAGGACAGTTACCCTAAAATCAAAATTACCTATCTTTCCTCTTACCTGCAGTACTTTTATCAGTTTGTTGTTTAAATGTGAGTTGCTGAGAGTCAGAGATATTGGCCGTAGAGATTTTTGCCTTCACTCCATCATAGATGAATTTTTCCATGACTTTTCTAGCCTGGCATTTTTGAAACATATCAATATAGTTTTAGAAAATAACATGGTTAACAAAACGTCTCACATATTAGAGAGAATGTTACATTGCATAACTTTATTTAATCAGCAAAATCTAACATGTATATATTTATAGCTTTTAATATGAATATTTGTATTTGGCTGAGAGATCCAGTATCATTTGGACTCTACTGTACTTGTCATTTCAGTGTTTTTCTTTCCCCCTCTTGATCATTCTCCTAAATTAAACTGTCATTTAATTTCCACATGTCGCTGCCGCTGTTGACTATATATAACTGCTGTCAGCTCGTCTCCCTCACATCGAATTTTCATTTCTCTCTCCCTCTGTCTACATATTCCTCTTACTTTTTCTCTTGCTCTCCTCCTTATGTGTTTTCTTATCTCGCTCTCCCCCATTCCTCCCATTCTCTGCACTCTTTTTTCTCTCTATACCTCTGCCTCTCAGCCACTTTCCCTCTTCATGTCCCCCTCTCTCTTTCCCCAGTTCGTCCTCCCACTCCCCCAGATTCCTTCGCTCTCTCTACTCACTCTCCCTCTCCTATCCATTATACTCGCCTGTTTCTCTATCTCAGCTTTACTTTCCTGTTTTCTTTCATTTGAGTGTTTCCTCACGCCAGGATGCTGTTAAGGGAACTATGTATGCTGGTTATGAAGTACAGTGGAGCTGTGTGTGTGTACATTTTGGCCTTCATTGAAGTGATCTAAAACTATGTCTTTATGTCCGGCAACCCATCTGTGTGATAGTAGTCTGTAGGAAACCTCCTGTATAGCTTCTGTATAGATGAGTGTTCCCACGAGAGTAGTTTAAAAGTTTAAAAAGCAAACTTTCTTTTTTTTGTATTTCTTGTGTTTTTGCCTTTTTTAAATTATTTGTTGTCCCCTCTCTGAATTCAGATGTTTCTGTGGGTCCGTGAATGTGGCGCAGGCAGAACTCGCCAAGAGTTTTTATTCGTCTGAGCAGCAGTTTAAATGGGTTGCAAAGTGGATAATTAATCTATCGATGTAGTCAATTATGATTAGATCATGGATGAGAGAAGGAGAGTTCAATGAAAGCAAATCAGGAAATGGTTAAGTTTCACTTTTACTGCACCCGGTGTTCTGCTGCTCTGTCTGTGCCCAGAGTGCCCTCTGGGCGGCGAGAGTGTGGTGCAATCATTAATCGAACGGTCCAGCTCCAAAAATATGAAGTCTATACATGGCTTCAAATGTTTTAATCCAGGCAGACCGCCATTGTAGATAGCATACTGTTTTCCATGAAATGTACACCTCCAATCAGAAGAAAGCAAGACAACAGCAAAGCTTCTGTCAACAGTCCTGCACTGAGCTGACGTCTTTTCTACTGTCCTTCCGTCAAAAAATAAGTAGAAAGGCATGGCAGAGCCGTGCTGAAACGTTCGTATCTCATGCATGGATGCTTGAAGCATTTATGTAGCCCGGGGGTTACATAGTCAGATTTGTAAAGTTTGGTGTTCTTGTGAAAGAGGAAGACGTTTGACAAGTCTCGACTGGACTCCAGGGGTGTCCAAGTTTAGAGGATGAAGGAATGTAAATGTTGGGTTTTAGCAGCTTTTCCCTTTAAGCCATCATGGCATGAATAGGCCCATGCAATCATGACGGGTTGGGTTTTGTGTGTGTGTGTGTGTGTGTGTGTGTGTGTGTGTGTGTGTGTGTGTGTGTGTAGACACCAGGTCTGATTCATCAAGTTTCAGAAAGAAACCAAGAAGCTCTGTGTGTCACAATAGCTCTGACTCTGTTTCCTGCCTCTCTCTCTTTCTCTCTCGCTCCATCTTTTCCTGTTGCATTGGTCTGCCTCTTGTCTCTCTTCCTCCTTCACCGGAGCAAAGGCGTGTTGATTGATGGAAACGCCGTGGCTATTAGCAAAGGAGTGAGAGAAAATAAAAAAGAAGGAGCCGTTTGTTCTGTCATTCAGTCGTCCGTCGTTGATCCACCATTGAATCGTCTCGTCTCTGGTGAGCTTCGCTGCTGAAAGGCTTCTGTGTGCTGACAGTTTTATGTGCCGGTTATTGAACAGGGTTTGGTTTTTTTGTACGCTTGTAAAAGTTGTGACTTCACAGCTCAACAGATAGGAAGTGTCGAGGTTAGTGGTTTGATTGCTCTCCAGCTCCCCTTGCAGTTAAGAGGAGTGCCGAACAAACTGAGTTATGCTTCATTGCTCAAATTTACGTGATTTAACAACGCCTCTGTGGGTTACTGAGGACATTCTCTGTTGTCTCTCTGATGAAACTCTTTCAACACCCCGTTAGATAAACTGGAAAATGCATCGTCATCAAGCTTTAACAAGACTGTTTGTCTCAGTTCCTGAAAAGAGGGATATGCAGTTATGCTTTCGTTGTCCTATAAAGGACAAATAAACTTCCTATTAAATATATTATATGTTACATATCAGAGGATGTCAGATGTATTTCACAGTTTCCAGGCATGCGTTGGTTTTAGTTCATTGGTAATCATTTATTTGGATCTCCATAAGTTCTTTTGGCAAACATCTATATAAAAATATGAAGAAGATTTTGATTTTGCAAATCTTTACACTACACTGACTACACAAACAGCAAATAACAAAGTAACACTCAGTGGGTTCCCATTAACCCTCAAAAAGCGCAAATTGAAAGTGAGAATATAATACGCCTAATTGAAACATGTCAGTTTTGAAAAAAAAAAAACCCTCCCATTTATTATTAAAAAAAGTTTTTACGCACGCATGAGGTGGTATTTCAGGTGATTCAAAAAAGCCATATGCAATGCAACTGCAATGGAAACATTTTTGGCTGTTATAGGTCACATGATGCCATGGCTGTGCACTGGCATGATGCAGCATCGTGGACTATCACCTCCCAGAAATCCCTCATACGTGGTCGCTCCCACGTATAAGGGGCTTGCCTTTCCATTATGGCTCGCATAACACGCCTATGTCGCCTTTGATACGAAATAATGACGGCTATTGCGGTGGCTGCAATAGAAATGAATATATAAATATATATCTATCACCATGGTTACTGGGA
Organism: Plectropomus leopardus; assembly: GCF_008729295.1. Taxonomy (NCBI): domain Eukaryota; kingdom Metazoa; phylum Chordata; class Actinopteri; order Perciformes; family Serranidae; genus Plectropomus; species Plectropomus leopardus. The sequence goes on along the minus strand of NC_056470.1, from coordinate 33,478,695 downwards.
TGTTATCACCAGAGGAGAAGTCACATAACATCACTTACTGGAAACGCAGTCATCTCGCAATTGTCTTTTATCAACATTAAGAAAATATTGCTTGAGTTTTGCGAAAATCTGTAAAGGAAGCCTTTTTTTATATGGGCTGTTCTTGTCTAAATGTGGCCTTAGTTCTGAAGTAAAATGATAGTAGTTGCTGACACTAATGGAAAAGTTTGAGCTGAAATGTAAAGTTTTGGTAATTTGTATGTGTTGCTGGTACTGGCATATAAATGTTAACGTGTTGACATGTTGAATGTTTTGGAGGACTGATCAGACTACAGCTGCTCTTTTGGTGTCTGAGATCTGCTTATGGCTTTTTCACGATTAAAATTGTCCCGAGAATGAACAGGTAGACCATCAGGGTTTAGAGAAAGCGTAGCTGTTGATGAACACACAGTGCAGGGATCAAACCTGTGAGCTGACAACAAAAAACATCGCTTTTGAAGGATCAGCTCACCTTCAGTTGCATCCAGTCACGGAAATGGAGTTTTGTTTCGATTCATCTCTAAGATTTGTGCTTCCTTACAAAAACAGTATATTTTATTTATAATTAAGATTTCATTGGTTTATAATCACCTGAAAATAAAAACTGTTGTGTTTTCATTACGTTAGATTGAGTCATTTATGGAGTGGGTCCTATTCCACGTCTGCCATGCTGGTTCTACAGTAGCCCAGAATGGACAAAACAAAATACTGGCTCTAGATAGGGGCATTTGCTTTTTTACTTTGTCGGCTGTAGTTCTCCTACACGCTTGGCACATCAGAGAAGTTTCATTTCTGCAACCTCGCTGCTAGATGCCACCGAATCCCACACACTGGAGCCTCTAAGTGTCTTCGTATGTTTCTTTTAGGCATTATACTAGAAATTTAGCAATCAATACCAATACCAGTGAATTTTCACAATTATTGATAAACAATTCAATACCAGGATAAAAATAAGAACAATACTTACATCCCAAACATACGGTCATTTATTAACTGAGAAACCTGAGAACCTGAGAAAATTGGCCTGATTCTTGTCAAGGACATATAAAGAAAGCAATGAGTAACTTTACAAAAAATGAAAATACTGGCAAGAATTTTTAAGTTACAAGAAAATTATATGAAAGTTTGCATACAAAAGAAAAGTAAAAGACACAAACTATATTTTTTGTTTTAATACATACAATGGTTGTACAGTTTTCTTTATTTCCCCCCACACTTTTTTCTGTTAATTTCTCTCTCTCTCTCTCTCTCTCTCTCTCTTTCGTTACTCATTACCTTTTTTCCATGTTTTTGAAATAAATAAAATCAGTCTGCTCAGGTTGCAAAGAAAATTGATTTCGATCCAGGTTTCCCTTCTTCACTATGATTGGACAGCTAAGTAAAAAGTGACGGGGTGAGAGCAGTGTTTTACCAGAAGTTAAACATTTTTAGACTCTCGGCAACCACGTGCAGCACTGAGACGAGATGATCCGATTGCCAAGATTTTTCCTGTATTGATAAGTGGTGACGTTACAGTTTCCCTTCTGCCGTCCTCCACATGTTGTCCTTCTTCCATTCTGGTAGACGTTCTTCTTCTTCTTCGTTTGGCAAATTGCATCCCCGATACCTACGTTACTGGACAAGATCATCATGTTCTCAGAAATTTGGAACAGATTTGGTACCAAATTATTGGTTCTTGTGACATCATTACTTTCTTCTTGCTCATTTTTAGACAGAAATTGTGTTCAGAGTGTTTTAATGGGATGTCAGCATCCTCTTGTTAGGTTCAGGGAGGTCCTCTTGAGGGGAGGCATGTTGCTGCTTGTGTAGTGGTGTGTGTGGGCTGATTGTGAGTGAATGTGTGTATGTAATTGCAGTTGTGTGTTTGTGTAGTGTAAGTTTGAATGCACGTGTGAGCAGTTGTAGCACGGTTGAGTGTTTAGACAAGCCTGTCCTTATAAGGTGAGGAGAGGAGATGAATTTGGGGACTGATGCAGTTTGTCGGCGCAGCCCTTTGGTGAAAAACCTTGAATGTGTCACCACAGAGCGCTGTTAGGCTGGATTTATAGACCCACTTAGTGTGTGTGTGTGTGTATGTGTGTGTGTGTGTGTGTTGTAAAGTAAGAGAGAGTTTTTGTGTGAATGTGAGGTTTTCAGAGAAAGAATAAATGAAGAGAGACAGATCAAAAGTGAGAGGAGAGACACATATTGTACAAAGCATGTGTGTGTGTGGGTGTGTGTGTTAAACAGTGCATTAGCGAGGCTTTAGCAGTGTTTAACATGTCAGGGCAGGAGCTTGGTGAAGCTCCTCTTCTCCATAAAACATTTTCCCTTCTTTCCTGCACCGGATCTGGGGTGTGACTCACTGAAATCCACCTGTGCTGCTTTGAGGAATTAGTAGGAAAAGGATTTGTTTAAGGAAAATTTACTTTACAATGAAGGCGAAAAGTAAGCAAAGCAAAGGTAACTCCAGGCACTACAGATAAAAGATATAATGATGTCAGTAAATTTTGCTTTCGCTAGGTCGACACCCATTAATTAACCAGTTAGTTTTTAAGATTAAAAAAGAAAGATGTAAAATGTTAAGGGAGTTAAGGTAGACTTTTTTTAAACACTGCAATAAAAGCTTAGGTTTCACTTTCACTGCGACTCACCTTCCAATGCTCCGTCTGTGCCCAGAGTACCCTCTGCTTCAGGACTGTGGTGTGATGATAAGGGATTTCAGTGTTGGTTAATTTTTCTTTCGAAAGGCCGACTCATCAACATGTAAGAGGAGCTAATATTAGCTAGCTAGCAGCGCTGGTCATTCGGCTTATACTGCTAATAAAGCTGTCCTGACCGACCAGTAGTGCAGTTAATTAAAAAGTTGCAAAATAAACCTATTAGTCATGCATCATGTATAACTGAACAAAAATAGTCTTGGCAGTTAACGGTTAACTACAAATTTGACATTCCTAGTTTAAATAGAATTGGACATAAGTAAGGACACACAAGGTCTTTTGTCCTGAGTTGCGGATATTTTGTTATCGTTACAGTCGTTCATTCAAACCTTTTCATGTGAAAATTTGGTGCTTCTCTGTTTAATGTTTTTTTAAATTCTCTATCTTTTGGTTTTGGACTGTTGATTAGACAAGAAAAGAACATAATTAACAGATTGCTTTCTCAAATCATTAATTGCAGCCCTATTTGAAGTGTTTTTGTTTTATGGTTTTGTACTGTGGCTTATTTTAATCTCGCCTTGAATCTTTGATAACGTGAGGTTCAGCTGAAGTCTCTTTTGGAAGAGATAAACCGGTGTTTCCTCTCCTGAGGGCTTTTTTTTTTAATGCTGTAACTTCACAGAAATTTTTCCCACAATATAAAATCATCTGCAAAACATGAGAGAACATGGCAGGTAGTCGGTTAGAAATGGGCCGCTCACTTCCAGCTGTGAGGTAATAATGCCTAAAGGTGGACGGGAGTATGATATTTATTGTTTGATGTTGCCTGATAAACTTATGCAAAAACAAGGTTGCACAGGTCAGAAAGTCGGCCTGTGAAGAAAAATGATCAGGCAGTGTGGGCTGAAGACAGATCTTTATCTGTAATTTATTGTTCAGTAGGAGCAGATTGAGAAAAAGGAGGCGATATCCTGTTTTTTGGGGGAAATTCTCACCAAAATTTGGTCCCTTTTCCACAGGGGGTCCCAGGATTTTTAGCATATTTATATTTAGGTGTGTGTTTATTTACATATTTAAAGGGACAGTTCACCCCAAATCCCAAATACATATTTTTCCTCTTACCTTTAATGCTGTTTATTAATCTAGATAGTTGTGGTGTGAGTTGTCGAGTGTCAGCTGCAGAGATGTCTGTCTTCTCTCCAATATAATTGGACTAGATAGCGCTCGGCTTGTGGTGCTCAAAGTGCCAATAATATATTTGAAAACTGACATAGCGCCGCTGAGTTAATGTTACAGCTCAGCCGGGGAAGACGTCATTAATCTTTACATCTTGCGCTGTCACAAGCATGAGTCCCTTTTCGATGAGTAGATGCATGCTTCCTTCTGTGTGGCGGAACAGTTAGTGGATGTAGTTCAATAGAGATAAAGTAGTTTCTGCATGAAACTGCTCACAACAAGGGTTATCTTGAGTAACCAGGTCATGATTTCTGGTAAGAGACATTGCTGTTGAGTTTTTCAAATGTATTTTTGGCGCTTTGAGCTTCACAAGTCGAGTGCTAGCTAGTTCAAATATATTGAAGAGAAGGCGGCCTCACTCAGCCCTCTGCAACTCACGCCAAAACACTCTGGATTGATAAAAAAGCACTTACTGTACTGTACTGTATATAGTTTTGATTTGGCGTTAAACTGTCCATTTAAGATGACACCAAGATACTTTCTCTAAACCTCATTAATGCCTCCACCGAGTTGTAACAGCTAGTCTGATCTGAAATTATGGTACCATAACCTGATCAACTTCACCTGCAGCCAATTGTTCCTTTTTTCATGCTAAAATATTAGTTTAAAGCTCAGCTGTGAAAAAAGACAAAGAAAAGAAACAGAGTGCAAAACCTGGAAGGCGGTTCAACAGTTCTCTTAATCTGATATGTAGACCTCCATCCTAAAACAAATGCTGCTCTGCAAACTCTTGTTTGCAGAGCAGCATTCAACAAGAAGTAACAAAACTTTTGTTGATAATGTTCCTTTTCTCTCTTCATTTATTTTAAAGAAACAGTAATTTCAAGTGTTTAGGATGCCCTCCTTTCTTCAGCAGTGTTTTCTGTGTCCTCAATGACACAGAGTGCAGACTGAACTCTGCACTCTTCTCAGTATTCAGCAAAAAAATATGCCACAGTTAACAAAAGTCTTACATTTTAGGGTTCTGTAATGTAAAATATTAAACCCTAGGCACACAGTGACAAGCAGCAGCTGTAAACAAAAAGCAGTAGTTATTGCAGTTGTTTGCTGCAGATGGCAAAAAGTGTCAAAATACAGGCACTTTTACTGTCATTGCCTGTAGGTGGTGCACAGATGTGATCCACATCTGCATTTATATTAGTATTTTATTTTATTTTATTTTATACTATAAAAGTAAAAAGTGAATTCATTAACTTCCAGCTGTTTAAACCTCCTCACCTCAGGACTCTGAAGATTGGGAAGTGTGTCCACATGTCCCTGTCTTCGTCTTTGTCTCTTATCGCTTATAAATTCATCTTTCCATTTGTCCCTTTTTCCTTCCCAGTGCAAAAAGTCCAGGACTTTGTAGCTCTGTCCTCGACAAATCCTATGTATTCTATAAATAGATTTCTCTCTTTCATTTCATCTCCCTGTCTTTTGATCTATCATTGTGACCCCACCTCTTTGTCACACACACACACACACACACACACACACACACACACACACACACACACACACAGGGGGCTGTTGGCGATCAAGTGGTGAGATTACGGAGCGGTAATCTCCCAGATTAATACTTAAAAATGAGCGCTTAATTACTTAAACCCTGCTGGCAGGTGCAGCTGCGTGTGTACATGTATTTTTGTGTGTGTGTGTGTGTGTGTGTGTTAGTAGACGTACACACAGTACACAAAAGCCCTGGCAGTGTCTGGCTCTGAATTTAAATTTCATCTTGCTTTATTGGCATGGTATGTGAGTCCATCTGTGCTGCCAAAGCATGCAGAGACAAATTAGCACAGTAAAAAGAAGATGAAAGTGGAAATGCATTTAACCCTACATATACAGTCTACATTAGATTTGTTTTATTAATACATTCATGTTATCACGTATGCATGGAATCACACTAATTTCATGTTAACACTGTCAGTAAAGTTAGCAAACATCACAGGCACAAAAAATAGGTTGTGTTTACACCAATACATCAGCTCCATTCATTTTTTAAGATTGTAATGCAATTGCTTGTCATTTGTTTCACATTTAGGTTTGCTCATGTGAGGCCTTGACAACGTGTTAGCGGACAAAATCATTTTTATGTCTCTGCGGTAGTGATAGCAGTGGCCTGAGGCATTATGTTTTCGGTTTGTCCGTCCGTCCGACTCTTGTGAACACGATATCTCAGGAAAGCCTTGACGGAATTTCTTCATATTTGGCACAAACTCCCACTTGAACTTGGATGAATTGATTAGATTTTGGTGGTCTTCAGTCACAGGTCAAGGTCACTGTAACCTCGTCAGTATCATTCTTTTGATCATCTTATCTCAGAACATTTCAGGGGACTTTTTTCAGATCTGTCACAAATGTTCACTTGGAGTCAGTGATGAATTTATTAGATTTTGGTGACCAAAGGTCAAGGTTGCTGTGACCTTCTCTCTCTGCCTCACTCTCATGAACACAATATCTCAAGAACACCTTTGGGGAATTTCATCAAAATTGGCACAAATGTTCACTTGGATTCAACGATGAATTGATTAGATTTTGATGGTCTTGTGAACGAGATACCTCACACCTTGAGGGAATTTCTTCCAATTTTGCACAAACATCCACTTCAACTTAACAATGAACTGATTAGATTGGTGGATTTTGAAGGCCAAAGTTCACTGTGACCTTGCATTCGTCTCATTCTTGTGAACGCAGTATTTATTTATTTAGTTTTTAAATTTGGCACAAACGTTCACTTGGACTCAGTGATTAACTAATTAAATTTTGGTGGTCCAAGGTCAAGGTTCCTGTGGCCTCATAAGACATGTTTTTGGCCATAACCTTAAGAATTCATATGATTATTGTGATAAAATTTCACACAAATGTCAAATAGGAAACAATGATTATATAATGACAAGTCTGATGAAAGCAGGAGACCTAAGTTCACATTACAGAAGCTGTTGGTGACCTTTTGGTGACCTCACCAATGCTAAAGCATGTCCACAGTGTCTCGAAGCTAATGCTACAGTAACTTCCCCAAATGCAAAAAAAAGCTCCTGTGGGGTTTGTCAAGCTAACAGCAAAATCTTCTCGCTTACCATGGAGAAGATGTGCAGTGGTTTTGCAGGTAAATTCAGATTAGCTGAACTTTTACTCATGAATCAGCTCCTTTGTGGAGCTTTTGCTTTTTGCACTCTGACGCTGTGAAACTCACCCACAGCCTTTTTTTATGGCCTTCGCTCTCCTCCTCCTAAGGGAAAGCAGGGCTAATAGAGTTAACCTCGCCATATACAAATGAAAGTAACCAGCTGTAGCTTTTGAAAGATCCTGCAAGTAGACTCTGTGTCACCACGACCGTGCACTAAATCTTTATTTAAAAAGATACTGGCAGCCTAAATGTTGGAATTTCCTCATAGGACAAGACCCTTACTGACAAAGTCCCTTTTTTTCATGTGCGTTTTTTTAAATCTGTCTTTAGATAAAAATCATTACGCACAGTGAATGAGATGCACTTTATTTTTCTATTTGTGGCAAAAATTCACAATATGAGGCAAAATGGAAATTCACATTTGCTCCCTTGCTTCTCTCTCCTGAGGTCACCTCCCTGGCTGTTGCCACTTTTATTCACCACCGCAGCTAGCAGACGAAGGAAATTATACAGTGGCGCTTTTAAGGTGGACTTTGCTGTAAGCATCATAATTGCTGTTAAGTATTTTAGGAGAGGTTAACATTACTTTTTCTTTGTTTGGAGGGATTTCAGTAAAGGCATTACTTCAGTATATTTCCACTTTGTTGCTGCCCCCCTGTGCACTTCTGCCCTGTTCCTCTCTCTTGTTGCATATGTGTCTCACAGGTTACGCCACATTTTCTTCGCTGCTTCTTGGTCAAACAACTCTCAAAATGCTTTTGACGAATGCAAAATAGTAATAATAATGATTGGTGTGTCAGTGTGTGTAAAGCAAAGTTTGCACTGCCTTTTAAACATGCGACCATTTTGGACGAAAAATACATGCTGCTGTGCTGTCCTCCTAACCAGTCCATTTGGGTTTTCTTTTTTGTGTGTTTTTTTTGTGTGTGTGTGTGTGTGTGTGTGTGTGTGTTGTGTAGCAGGGCGTCGCAGACGGTAAACAGCATGTGGTCTCCTTCAAACTTACCAGAATAAATTAAGGTTAAAAAATATTTACAGAGATAAAGTTAAAGATGAGAAGGAAGTGAACTACCTCGTGTTGTGTGTGCGTGTGTGTGTGTGTGTGTGTTTTTGGTTTCTTTCGAATGTCATCTCATTTTAATCAGATTTACACTCTGACCTGAATCCTGTCAAACACACACACACTGAAATAAACGTGGAACAAGAGGAAGTGAGACATCTGTCCACATTAACGTTTTGCTTTCTTCATTTTTTTTTCTTTGTGGACTGTGCGATTCTTCTGTCTTTCTTTTTGTCTTTCTTTCTTTCTTTCTTTCTTTCTTTCTTTCTTCAATTCTTCAATTCTGAACTAACGTGGAAAGGAACCCTCTCGTGTTCAGTCACCTTCCTGGAAAACATGCATTTTCACACGTTTTTGTACCAACTTGCCTTTTCTCACACACTCTCTCCTATACTTTCTCTCTTTCCCACACACCCACACACACACACTCATATACACACACACACACACACACACACACACACACACACACACACACAATGGCAGAAGCGTAATTGCACTGTGCTATAAAAGATGTGGCGGGCGATAAAAGAGAGGAGGGAGGTGTTCCTGTCTTTGCTGTGACGCTGTAGGTAAACTGTGGCATCAGCACAGTGTGTGTGGGTGGGTGTGTGTGTGTTCCTAAGGGTGTGTGGTTGCTCAGCAGTGAGCACACTCACACACACACTGTACACCTGCCTTGCTCAAACACACGTCACAGAGAAAAATATCCGTTGACATAAAGTTTTCATAAAGTATTTTTTGCCCATAGACCACCGTTTTTTTTTCAAAGCCTAGAAAATCTGTTAATGTGTGTGACAACATTTTGTACTGAGTGTAACAGTGTGTTCATAGAGGACAGTATCCAGATGTGATGATACATCCATGGTTTGGTCAAAAAGATTTTCTTTCACCAGTCTTAGTAAAAACTTAAACATGTTTTCTCTGGCTGCCCCTTTGAAAGTCAGAGATTCAGATCATCAGTCAGAGACCCCTTAATTAATTGAGATTGCTTCAAGCCATGCAGTCGTTTTTTTGTTTTTCTAGCTCGTCAGTGTGCTGAGCAGTGTGCTTCAGAGGATGTTTTGGTTCTTAGATTTTGCTGCAGAGTGAGCTTTCTTTACTTTTTTGATACTGATTGATACAAGCTGAAGTGGACATCATGCAGCGGCACTGAGAGGAAGAGACGCTCTGCTCTGTCAGACAACACTATCTTCTCTCTTCTGCTGAGAAATGGTGAATTTACAGCTCACAGCAACTTAATGCAGTACAGTCTCTGCATTTGTGCTTTTGATATCCAGTGTAGTTAGCGCTGTTAGCTTGTCTACTATATTACTCGAATGCTTCTGTCACACTTAACTTCCTGCTGCAAACTTTAACGCTTTATATGAAAAAAACCCACCCAGAATCATCAAATAAACGTATTGAACAGATAAATCTGATTCGAGGTGCAAAATTTTGAGTCGCGTAAAGCCTTAATGTTCGCTTTGTTTTCGCTCCACATTAGAGATACCTAAGTTTCTTCCACTGTACCTGAATATTTATTTTAAGGGAAAATTATGTAATAATTGAAAGCTAGGTTTTAAGAGACAGGATTAAATGTGCATTTCTATCTTCTACCTAAATACTATTTCCTTTATTGTGAAAAACAGTCAAATGTTTTCAGAAACATGTTTTATCTTACAGTTCAACTGTATTGTGAAATCGTTTATTACCAGCCTTTGTACTGAGTGGACGAGGTTGCATTACGTCACCCACCAGCGGGAGTGTGGTGCAGTGCATTCTGGTACTTGTAGGTTTCTCTGGTCATGTAGCACCAGTTTCAGAGTGTTTCAGAGTATTTGTGTATTTCAGCTGCATAGACTTCCCAGTTTTATGAAAAAGCCATCTTTACAGCAGTGAAATACTCTTTAAGTTGCATTATGTTTGGAGGTTGTCCGTCTGTCCGTCCCTTCCTTCTGTCCTTGTGAAAGCAATATTTCGAGAATGCCTTTGAAGAATTTCCTCAAATTTGGCCCAAATGTCCACCAAGACTGAACTGAAAAGACCTCTGTGGTTTAAAGGTCAAAGGTCACCGTGGCCTCTCAAAACCTTTTCCAAGAATTAATATGCTAATGACGACAACATTTCACACAAATATTTAATAGGATAAAATGATGACATTGTATATCAAAAAGGTCAAAGGTCAACTTCACTGTGACATCATACTGTTCTGCAAAAATACTTTTCCAGCCTTTACTCAAAGTCATGTCTCAGGAGCAGAAGGGGAGACATTTGGTCAGATACTGAGCTGAGGTGACACTAATCTTGGGTGTCCACCTTGAAACTGTGTTGATTGTGTGAATCTTCTTTGCTGTCGGGTTAAAGACGTGTGTGAAACATCCATGTTTTTAGAAACTGTAGCTTCTCATATTTGAACTGTCATGGCTACATGTGAGCCTGGACAGACATGGGTGGAAACTGTAACTTGACTGGTGGGTGGAGGCCTACAACCCTGAGGTGGTAACTGGATAATTCGTTTTTAGTTCATGTTCCGGCTTTATGTTGAATGATGGCGGTGTTTTATCAGTCGGCCACTACAGGCTGCGCAACTTGAAAATGTTGCAGGTTACATCTTTCATTCACTAATCTACAGTTTGACCAGCATCACCGACCATCCCACCATGCTCACCCGCTCTCTGGAGTGTTGGCATCAAACACACACACACACACACACACACACACACACACACAGTCGACAGCTGGAGGCTACTGTTAGCTGAGCTGTAGTTTCACCGTTTTTGAGAAATGGAAAAATAACAAACACAATCTAATGATGGTAGCATCGACATGGAATTACCTACACACACACACACACTGTCATTGTGTATTTATGTGTGTATGCGTGTGTATTTGCGTACGTTTCTTTGTACATATGAATGCACCTTTATGTGTCCATATACATGTCCCCGTGTTCTTTTTTATTATGTATGTGTGTATATTTGCTGTCCTTTTGTGCATGTGTCTGTGAGGACATGATGTACACTCTGTGCTCAGACATGTGTTACTGTGTGCGACTGTACAGTGTGTGTACGCTCACCCTATGGCTGTGCCTCTTAACTCTTTCCGGCCCATGCGTCAGAGGATTAGGAATTGAATCTGAGCTTTGAGTGCCGTTATAATCTTGCTTTCAAGAGGACGGACGGTGCTTTAGATAGAATATACGCCAATGCAGCTCCTGCAACATCTTCGGCACGTCAGGCGATGCAGGAGGGTCTTTAATGCAGAGCCCAAAGTTGAGAAACCTGTGTTTGTGTGATGTTCTTTATGTGTATTTGTGTGTGATCACAGCTCAATCACATGATGCATCACATTGCCCGGTCTGTCTCCATACCCGCTCTCTTTCACTTCCTCTATTCTACATGGTCTCTCTCTCTCTCTCTCTGTGTGTGTGTCTCTCCGTCTCTCCTCTTCCATTCCCTCTCTCAATTTGTAAATCTCTCGTTTCTCTCTTCCTCTTTTACTGTATGATCTCTTTCTTGGCATTTTATAACATCTCTCGCTCTTTCAGCTTTCTGTCTTTTGCTCCCAGTTCACTTATTTATTCCCTCTTTTCTCACTGTGTCAAATCAGATAACCCCGCCCCTCTGGTTTTTCTTTTTTCTGTCTCGGTCTCTCCCTCTTTCTCATCTCGCTCACTGTTTGAGAAGAAAAAACTGAACGCTGAATGTTGGCAAAGACTGAATCATTGTTTTTATTAACTTTTTTTTCCATCTTAATTTAAATCAGCAGTTTTCTTTTTTTATATTTTTATTTTGGAAAAGCATTCATTCACAGTACATAGTTACTGTATTACTACAAATGGCATTGTGTAACTCAGAACAAGAAAAAGGAAATTTTAAGGCATCTCACTCTTCCAAAGGTTTTTCTTTTCTAACATTAATCCAAGTTTTAAACACCTGAAGCAGTGTAAGCCGAATCTGTATCTAAGTATAATAGAAAATAAGAAGTAAAATGAATAAGGAGTGAACTGATAAGTGTCATAGTGCAACACAGGATTCAATATATTTCCCACTTCTTATCTAAATCTTAATGCAGATTTATGTTGTTCTGTCCTTCTTTAAGAACTTAAAGCAGGTTAAACTGCAGAGAAGAGCTCGTACGTTTGCATTCAAGTCAAATGTGCTCCTGCTTTTTCATTTAACTGACAAATCCCTCTTTTTTTCTACTCTGCTTTTTCTCTTCCTCCCATCTCAATTTATAATGTCTGAATCACAGTGTCAGTACGTCCTAATCAGTGCATAAAACACTGTCTGCCAGGAAAGGGACTAATGTTATTATAGAGGTTAATAAAAACATACATTTTATAATCCAGACCCCCAACCAACAAGTTTATTCTGCTGTTGTTATACTTCAGATCCTTTACCGTGAACTCATAATCAGCAATCATCTCTGAAGGCAAACCTGCTGCGTGTTGAAAACACCCCCGCACACATATTAACTCTGCTACCTCGGTATGTTTACGGTAAACAAAGACGATCACGTGAAGGCCGTTTTTAGCCGCTGTATAACACCAGTGGTGTTGTTAGGGCTCAAATTTCTCCACATTCAGACACATTTCTGTATGCTGGAACATCTGAAACATGTTAAGAGTTCTTTTCTTCTTGGTCACGCCTGAAAATCATTTATTATCAGCAAACATACAGCATGTTAGGGTTGAGCTCAGCTCTATAATGCAAAAATGCAGAAAAAAGCTGACTGACTTCTTGGGATTCTCAGGAAAGCCGGTTTTCTGAAATCTTACCAGTGTCTCAAAACAAAGATCCCATTACATTATTCAAGATTACACCTGTGGTTCTTAAACTTTCAGCTTGTGACCTTTCCCAAAAAATAATTGTAGTAATTGTTGACCCCAGAGTTAATTTCTTTACTATTTCAGGTGTTTCTCATCAGTCCTGTTAAACACTTAGTGGTGAGACAAAGTTGCACACGCAGCTTCTACAGTGCTCAGTTTATTTTCAGAGAATATTACACTGGAGATCACATTTATTTTTCACTGGAGACATTTCACTTGCCTGAACACAGAGTTTATTTGCCCTGAGTTCGTGTTAATGTCGAGTCCAGTGGCAGGAAGCGGTGCTACCAGGTAGAGTGCACTCAGTGAGAGTGGGTAGATTTTCAGATTTTCTTTGGTTGATTACAGCTTTAGTGTCTAATTGAAGCCTCTTGTCAAGTTTTAGATGTCTATGAGTTGGTAGATGTTCCTCCAAAGAGACCAAACCCTCCAAACTTCTCAAACTGTTTCATTTGTTCAAGACCCAAAGAGGTAAAATACACACAAAACGTTGAGTTAAAAGTGCAAAAATTAAGTACAGATGCGTGAGGCAGAACTTTGCTCTCTTTTTTGGTTTATCTAAAATATCCGAGATACGGGCGATAGGTGATGTCATTGAGAGCCTGCTCTGTGTCATAGCGATATCTGAGTTCCTGCCAAAACACCCGTCCAACCAACAGTGAGCATTGAATGTGAGTGCTTGGATTGGCTGTCATAGATTTCAGTCAGGGCAGAAAAGCCCCTTTTGGTTAATTTAATAACTCATTAAAATATCGAACTTATAAAAACAAACACTGGGACAAACATCAGGGTGATTAGAAAGGTCGAATAACCTCACTTTGAGGGAGCTGTCATGTCGTCCATCCTTATTTACAGTCTAGGTTGGTAACCACAGAATTGCCTAATAAAATATAAATGAAATAAAACTGCAGTAGCTCCCCCTTCACATTGCTGTTGTAACAGCAAAATACTTCTTATGCACTAATGCATCTTTAATAACAATCAGTGTAATATTTGGTAATATAATTTTCTTTTGTACTTTTACTTTTGGTACATTTTGTGCGTTTACTTAAATTAGAGGCTGAGAGCAGGACATCAGTTCATGAATATTGAGTATTTTCTGCATTGTGGTATTTATACTTACTTACTCTCTCTGTCTCTCTGTGTTTGTCTGCAGTACACAGGTCCGATCCCGGCCGAGCGAGGGGGCGAGCTGGCCATGGGGGGGGGGCGCAGTGAGACCTCAGCACTGAGTGGGACGGGAGGGGGGCGGGGCATGACCACTACCCAGAATTCCCAGCGGCCCAACGCCTGCTGCTTCTGCTGGTGCTGCTGTTGCAGCTGCTCATGGTAGGACACACACACACACACACACACACTGCATTTACACAGACAAATACACACAAACCAACACATGTGCAGCTCTTATGTAAGCAAACACACACTGGCAGAGCGGCTCTCTGGAAGGACTGCGGCCTGTTAACACAGCAGTTAAAGACATGATACACAGCTGCCTTATCAGTGCTGCAGTAAACTTAATGTCTGTGAAGCTCGACGTGACTTCACAACTTTGTGATTCTGTCAGTTAAACTTCAGCAGTGTGTCAGCAAGACTTGTAATCTGTGAGTTTGTGTGTGTGTGTGTGTGTGTGTGTGTGTGTTTGTACTTCCTGTATGTATTGCTAAAATGTATATGAACCCTGCAGTGAGTAATAGCACTGAAATATGGCCTCCTGCAGCAGATGCATGCATTGCACACAGGTTTTTAGTTGTTTCATTGTCTCCTCCGTCTCTTTAATGATTCGAAGACTATTGCTGTGCAGTCATTAAAGTAAAAATCATTGTGTTTCTGTTCTCGTGATCACAAGGTGCAGACAGTTTGCAGTTGAAGAAAAATTCACTGGATCATAAAATAGTCTAATGTTGCTCAACAGTAGCGGCTTGCTGAATTTTGAAGATGTTTTATCTCGTCTCCGTTTGCAACCATCTCTACCGGCCTCAGAGACTTGCATGACGAAACATAAGCAGACCAAAGTGACCAATCGCAGTTTCTGTGGTTTCCACTTAGCATGCCTTCAGCCACCCAAGTATTGACACATCCTTTCATTATGAGGTGCAGGTCAGCTTCAGTGGAGCCTTTAGTGTTTGGAGATCTTTGTTTGTGGGCTACAAAAGATTTAGTTTGACATTCATCTGTGAAAATTATTCTCTGATGATACGAGGACATTTACTTTTGGGAAATGTTGTCTTTTGATGCAAAAAAAGTTTTGAATATTTTTAAACGTGTAGTGAGCCAGTCCAAAACTGTGGTAGACTAATCTGAGTTACCCTCCGGAGCCGTTTGGTTTTTAATCCCAGTGTGCGTGCACAAAGACTTAAGCTTGTTTTATGATTGTTTTATGAGAAATGTTGTGCCAAACGAAAAGGCTGTGTGACAGCGAGGTAAAGCGGTGAAATACTCTAAATATAACGTCCGCTGATGCTGATTTTTTTTAGGTGGGCACTGTTTTAAAGTTGCTAAAGTATGTTTTGATATCAACCTCTGTGGGATGCGCACCCTGTCTGTTTCTGCAAACTTTGAGTGCGCCAGCCGGCAGCCACTGTATGTAATACACTGACTATACATTAGCATCTCATACAGCCCCACTTCAAAAATCCCAAAATATCACTTTAAGGCAGCTGGGAGGGTCCGCATAGCCAAAGTGACCTCAGAGCATCACATACGCCCCGACGCCGGGGTCCCTTGGAACAAGTTTTCTTTTTGCCGTGCAAACTCCGACATTTTCTAGCTACGCAGACGCAGATGGACATGAGGTTTTGATACACTGCCCCCCTCCAGTTTGAGAAAATTTTGGTGTACCACAAGGAGAAACCCAGAAGGCCCAAACCTTTCCTCTGCACGATTCTGTGTCAGCTCATGTCCGTGTGACCGTCCGTGCAGAAAGCATAACTGAGGTTTCATACTCACCGGACAGACCTGCTCACAGTCACACACACACACACACACACACACACACACACACACACACACACACACACACTGAGTCTGCAGACGTTAGTCAGACAGTAGCTGCGCAGTGATTAGGTCTCTATAGTTCCCACAGTGGAACTCATTATTTATAGGTCTCTCTGTTACACACACACACACACACACACACACACACACACTCTGAAGGTGTAGACGCCTGTAGCTGCTGCTGTACCCTGCTGTTAACATAACTGTGGTTAGTGTTGTCATTAAATGGGGTAGTAGGTGATTGTACATGTGTTTATAGTTGTGAGAGCAATTACTCTTCTGTGAGCTGTGGTTTTGTGTGTGTGTGTGTGTGTGTGTGTGTGTGTGTGTGTGTGTGTGTGTGTGAGAGCACTTTTACCTTGTCAGTCTCACCATCAGGAATGAAGAGGAGAGACGGAGACGGAGAAGGAGGAAGAGAATATCACAGGACACCAAGATGGAAACCATACCAAACTGTGAAGCTTGGTGAGTCTGCAGCGCAAACACACACTCGTTTAGTTTGGTTTCAAGTTTGTAAAAACAAAAAATTCTAAAGTTTTTGTCAGTTAGGCAAGTGTTTTTTTTATTTTATTTTAAGGATAACATTTCAAATATTTCTTATATTTTCTTTTTAACATTTGCCTTTCATTTACAACCATCTAAAAGTTCATAGCTGTAATGTTCATTATACTGCAGAAAATAATATTTTTGGATGAATGTAAAATACTAATAATACATTGGCTGCAAATGTCCCTACAGTCAGCAAAAACTGCATGTTTTCTTTTTCGATTATCATTTTTTTTTGTATATGTAGCAGCATGCATGTAGCACAAATATCCATGAGCTTACATTTAGTATGTGTGTTATGTTAAATATGTTGGCATATCCAATGGGGACATTTAGCATGTTTAAATTAAGACCTCTGAGTCACTGGTGGTGGTAGATCGGTCATAAGGATTCATCCTCTGGGGACGATGAAGTCACACGTCTCAGATTTTCTTTCGCTGTGTATTAAGGATCAGATTTAGTAAACTTTGATCACTGCTTTAACCCAATATATTAGGAGGATAGAGCAGGGAGTAGATGTGTACCGTAAGCTGTCTTAGCTCTGTTAAATTAAAAAAAAATATGTTGGAGCCAGGCAAGCTGATCGCCAACATAAATAATTATAGAGATTTCTACTGTGATCTAACTGAGGTTGGATTACTAAACAGACACGTCAAGGCGTAGTGAAACGAGATTTTGACATGATTTTTTTGTCACAATATTTTTTCACTTGCACTGACGTTGCAATTCAGTCATTAAAAAATACAAGGACTTGAATGAATACTTACCGTTTTGTTGACAAAATTAATACGGTCTCCTCTTCAGCACCAAACCCACAACGGAAGAGATGCGGATGTGGTCTCAGTCCTTCGACAAGCTGATGAGGAACCCGGCGGGTCGGAATGTTTTTCGGGAGTTCCTGCGGACGGAGTACAGCGAGGAGAACATGCTGTTCTGGCTGGCCTGCGAAGACCTCAAACAAGAAATCAACAAGACCGCCATTGAGGAGAAAGCTCGCTCCATTTACGAGGATTACATTTCCATATTGTCGCCAAAAGAGGTAAGACGGCTGTTGCTTTACTGTGGTTACATCGCTGTTAGTAACAACACTGTTTGAAGGACATTTTTTTAATCTTTTAAGTTTATTTTGATTTCGTGATGTAGCTCAAAATGCTCTCTGGCAGCTAAAATATCAATTCTTGAATGTTCCTTGAATGCACCAACTACGTTCTGCCTATTTCGGCCACATCGCAGTCTAGAGATCACTTCCCCTTTTGAATTCTAGTCAGTAAACTAAAAGAGACTTCCTTCTTTACTATATTTGTGGGGGGGAGTCCCTAGAAGGCTTCAAACTGTTTTTAGAGATGAAGATTTCAGGCTTTTGTCATTGTTTAAATTCCATGAGATTACCGCTAGTTAATCACTTCAGGATGTTGACATCAGGCGGACGTTGCTCGAAGTCTTTTCCTTTGTCTCAGAAATAAGCTGAATTTAATTTGGGGAATTATGATGTTTTCTAAACATTTTATTATGTGAGTTTGGGATGATGAATTTTCTTTTCCATTGTGGCGTCATTTTTTTTCCGCTCACAGCCAGTTAGTTTCTCCATCTGTCCAACATTTTGATTCACAACAGAATCTAAACAGCCACATCCATCACATGTTCTGTATGGATATTTATGGTCCCCAGAGCTCAATAGCAGGTGAAAATGTTTTGGAAAATGGAAAACGTTATGAAATGTACTGATGATGCTCCTGCTCCTCAGCAAACTCCACTGTTTGTCATTTTATGTGTGTCCTTATTTTATAATTCTGTGTCCCCTGTCCAAATTTGACCGTTTTTGCAGTCCGTGACTGCAGCACAGGCATTAGTTGTTTTTTTTTCTGCGACAGCAGTTTTAGTCGTGGGTAGATAATGATCTGTTGATCTGGATCCGGTCAGAGCTGATCAGATCGATGTATGACAGGCGAGTTAAGGCAAACTTATACACCCTTTGCAATAAAAGGTTCAGTTTCACTTTCACTGTGCCTGATGTTCCACTGCTCTGTCTGTGTCCAGAGTGCTTCCTGCACTCTGAGAGTGCGGTGTAATTGTGGTTAATTTTACTTTGAAAGGCCGTCACTCGTTAACTGGTAACTAAATGGCGCATTTTTAAGAAAATAATAAGGTGTGAATTATCATACAGCCTTTCCTTTTAGTTGACGCGTCATTGAATAAGTGAGCTTTAGCGCTGCATTTCAAAGGTCTGTCCATTTAGAGGTGGTGAAATTTTGATGTTTTATGATGTAAACGTCTTGACTTTTATTTTATTTTCAGTTGGCTTTTCTGACATACAGCTAGCCTGCTGTGTTATCATGTAAAACTCATGCCAGCTGCCCAGCCTCCGTTCTCTACTGTCCTCAGCTGCTCTGCTGTGCACACCACCCTGGAAGGGTGGGAGCTAACAATAGCTTGCTAATGGAGGTGCACATTAGCCAATTAGCTGGTAACGCCATCTTGGTGGCAGAATGCATTGCTGCAGGAACATTATATACATACACCCCCTTCCCCTCTGCTCGCCATAGTGAGTAAGCGGCATAATTTTGCATCGTTAACTGTTAGCAGTGCTGTGCTTATACTGCTAATGGCAGTTCATAGAGAGCTAACAGAAATAAATCAACAATGCTAAAGGGGGTTTTACAGCTCAAAATGGAGCTGCTTACTCACCGGGGCAACCTGGGGCGGTGACTGGAGGACGGGCACAATGTTTCCACACCAACGTTGTTGGGTCTGCATGACATTATTTGCGGTAATTAGCTGCGCTGTAAAGCTCGCTAGCTCCTACCAGACTGGGGTTGGATGCATTGCAGTAAACTGTAAAGTAGCAAAGTTAACCTAGAGACTGATGTGTAACGGGTAAAAAATAGTTTTAGCGGTGAACCGGTTAACAGTTAAGCATCGACATCCCTAGTAGTGAATATCTGTAAGGTATTTATATTTCAACAGTGCTCCTAATGAACAGTCCAGCTTCAAAAATCTAAAATCAGTACATGGCAGCTGACTTTTTAGTAAATAAATTATGTTTGGGAAATCCTGAGACCAAAAGATAAATTAAACATTGTGATTGGCAAATAATTAATAAAATTAGAATGAAACAATTGCTAGCTTCAGCTCTACATCAATATTATTCATTTCATTCATTTTTAAATTAAATCTCTCTGCTGCATATTTTGTAAATTTTGTTGCCTGCTGCAGACAGGTTTTGATTCATCAGCTGTTTTCACATGCGCAGTGATATAGCAACACCACAGCAATACCACCTTAAGAAATGTGAATCCTGCTGATGGACCAAGTGATATTGTTATTGATAAACTTAGACACACACACTGTTTTTCTGTCGAGACATGGACAAAGTATTGTCTGTGACTGACTGTGTGTGTGTGTGTGTATGTATGTATGTGTGTGTGTGTGTGTTTGTGTGTGTGTGTGTGTGTGTGTTTGTGTGTGTGTGTGTCTAACAGTGGCTGCTTTATTTAGTATGAGCGCTGGAGGCTTTGCTTGTCAGGCTCCATCACCAATGTGTGTGCATGCATGCATGTGTGTGTGTTGGCATGTTTAGACACTGGTGTGTTTGTAAGTGCAGTTGTCTGCATGTGTGTTAGTGTGTGCGCGTACAGTGTGTTTACAGGAAGCTATAAATTGCTGCTCCGATCACCTTTTGGCAATAGAGGCTTTTTTATAAACACATACACACACACACACACACACACACACACACACATACACTAAGATACAGAGATACCTAGACGTGTAAGTTTGGCAGAGAAAATGCGTGCCTGGCTGTCTGTCTGCATGTCTGACCTTGGTAGGATGCCTATCCCTCTTTCCGTGTGTGTGTGTGTGTGTGTGTGTGTGCGTGCGTGTGTGTGTGTGTGTGTGTCTTTCCTAAATAAGAGCAGAGTGAAAACATAAGAGAAAGCTTGTCGTTCTATAAATATCTGCTGGTGCTGTGACTGAGGGGCCACTGTGAGTGTGTGTGTGTGTGTGTGTGTGTGTGTGTGTGTGTGTGTGTGTGTGTGTGTGTGTGTGTGTGTGTGTGTGTGTGTGTGTGTGTGTTCCAGTGCTGGTAACAGTATGTATTTATGGCTCTATGGAAGTTAAAGTTAATGACAAAACTACACAGCCCGAAACAACTTTACACTTCAGCCTGTGAAGTGTGAGCCAGTGTGAGGTCTGAGTGAATATGGATCACTCTTCGCCGGTGTCTCCGCTGATGTTTTCGAATGTCCGCTCCGTCCTCATTCTCCACTGGTGTCTCCGAATGTCCGCTCCACTCTCATTCTCTGCTGGTGTCTTCGCTGGTGGACGTGGTTTGAGTTCAGGTGTAGTGAGTTATGCTGAGAGAATAAACTGATATCTGACGTTTGATTCTTTCCACCAACAAGCAGAAAAACATGTAAATATGCAGAGATCACAACAATTCAAGATGACATGAAAAGATGAGGGGGGAATATATAAAATATAAAAATGAAATTGATTCTGCTCTTGAAAATGACTCTCTTTTACAAAAATGCGATTTTCCAGCTTTTTGTCTGAAATGTTTTTTCAATGAAAATGCACATATTAAAATTCATCTGTACTCACCACATCTCAGCCTTTCATACCCTCAGTTAGTGAAAAACAAACTAAAAGAAGTTATCGGTTATTGGTATCTTATAGGCCACAAGAAGCTGGAAATCATCGGTTTATCGGTATCGGTTGAAATAATCATTATCGTGCATCACTGGTTATGATATCTTCAAAGGGAACCTTTAAGCTTGACAGAAATAGTGATTTGATGTATATCGTGATATATATCGATATCGACTAATATGAAAAAAACTATTGTGATAAGACTTTTTTCCATATCGCCCAGGCCTAGTTGCCTTTAATAAATTTCACCGTGGGATTGTGTTATTCACGTGCCCACCGGCTAACAAAACTTTTTAGTCGTGGCAGCTTACCACAAATAAATGAATGTGTGGGAAACCCTGAGACCAAAAGATGTGACTCACCACCTCTAGATATAGTGCTTCGAAATAAAGCTCAAAAGCTCAATGTGGGAATGCAGTGCCAGTCTAAAAATAAAAAAAGGCCTCTTGTGTTTTACATCTTTTTATTTTTCTTAAAAAATAACTTGGACATTACCAGTTAATGGGTGTGTGTTCTTTGACAGCAAAATTAACCAACATTGACATTTCTAGTTCAAACAATCATCTACTTTGTCTATATAAAACCTGAATAATCGAGTTAGATGTGAAAACATGCTGTTTATCCCTCTCTCTCTGCTGTTGCTGGCCGGCTGTTTACAGTCCTGTAACATTGTCCCCAATACTCAGAGTTGTTTCTCAGCTCAGTTCCTACTTCCACCAGTAGAGACTGACCTCTAGTGGTGCCTGATGTGCACTGCATACAATATATCCTCATTGCAGCCTCTCCAGTATGACGTTAATAGAAAGATGAGCGTCTGATATGCCATAAAACCAAGATTCGGCTTTTGTTGTCTTCTTTCTTCAGTAAACTAAACTGAATTTCCCTGCAGGTGAGTCTGGACGCCCGGGTTCGAGAGGTGATCAACAGGAAGATGCAGGACCCAACGCCTCACGCGTTCGAAGACGCCCAGCTACAGATCTACACGCTGATGCACAGGGACTCCTACCCACGATTCCTCTCCTCCAGCATCTACAAGTCGCTCTTACACGGCGGCTCGCGTACCTCCTCCGAATCCTAGTCCCAAATCTCCTCCTCTGATCCCGCACTCACGGGATCGATGCCAGATCATTTCATCACTCCTCCAGCACCCTCCTCCCGGTACAAAACTCCTCCTTAGTTCACTTCTCCGAATCCCAAATCGCTCCGATTACTGCCAAGACCTTCTTCTCATATCTTCTTTATTTTTCTACTTCATATCATCAATTTTTTGTCCTGTTGCCAAGACGCCCCTCCTCTCCTCTCTGTCCTCCTCTTGTCTCCCCCCTCCAGTTGACTTATGACTTCTGCATTCCTCTTTTTGTCTCTTTGTTTTCATTAAATCTTCCTTTCACCCTTTTTTCTTTATTTAGTCTCCTCCGTTCCATTCTTTTTCACTCCAAAAATTCAGGCAGTTTACAACATAAAATAACGTAATTGATTAAAAATAGTTGCCTGGTAATAATTGCATAAACAACAATATCTCTAAGTGTTAACCCTAACCATTTTATACCTATAAATACTAAAAAAGTCCATAATTTGATATTTTAAGAATGGTAAAGCCTCTGAAAGACCATCATTGGACATAAGATTAAATTCAACCATTTTAATCAACAATTTCTTATTTTTTATACATTTATACATGGGCCAATATTGTGTTTTTTAACATGTAATAACTTGAACATTTTTAAACAGTTCAACAACAAATCTTGAAGGAGTAGTGGGTAGGATTTAGGAAAATCTATTGGCAAAAATGGTATATGATTAGATATATCTATATATACATATATATATATATATATTATGGAAAATGATATACTTAACTATGTTTTCATGGGTGTATAATCTCTTGAAACGGGGGAACCTTGTGTTTTTGTTAGCTACATAGGGAATAGAGTAGCGAAGGGATGACGTATCTTTGTCGGCCAACCCTGAAGTTAGCATCGCACCGGTTTCCTCGTTAAAAACCTGATGGGATTTTTGAATGGGAATTTCGATTATTGCCAGAAATAAGCTCTGTGACGAACACCAGTTTATGATACTTACAGGTTTTGTTCAACACGATAATCTTCACAGATGAACTTCACTTTGTGTGTTTTGAAGCATAAATGAAATCGCCGGAAACAAAAAGTTGTCGTTAGGCTATAAACGAACTACATTGTGGTCGCACGACCTAAACGTCACAACTACAAACACTGTGAAAACACGTTAAAACACGATTGAAAAATATTATTAACCGATAAATCTACATGTTTGAGCGATTGTTGCTGTAAAGCTGTAAAGGCGGCGAGTTGGTTGAATGAGTTTCTTTTTCGGTGTGATGACGTCTTGTGTCAAACAAATACTGTAGTCCGATTTAGCCAATTGTTAGCAACCGCCTTTTTTAAGACGAGTCAAAACCTTTAAAGTTCAAAAATCGGGTTTCTACGGACGTATTTTCTGTTGCAAAACAAAGCGTCTAAATATAGTTAGAAAACCCATTTAAAAAACCCAGAGACTTTGAGACGAGGGAACCGGAAGTGCAAAAATGCTGACGGACTTCCTCGTTTTAGGACTCATTTCTTCACCACTCTATGGGTCCTCATTCGAGGAGTCGGCCATATTCCTCCACCATGTGTCTACAGTAGCCCAGAAAGGACAAACCAAACAAAGGCTCTAGATTTGGCCTTTACGTTGAAATGTAGGTCCTACTACTATATGTTGGTTAACACATTTTGACCAAAATCTATATGAAGCAGGGCGTACAGTTAGAGATGATGAATCAGTCAGGCTGTATTTAAGAAATCTGCTGGTGTCAGTTTGAGTTTAAGCCTCCATCCTGTCTTGTAAATCCTAAATCTTTTTCTACCTTCAGACCTCCTCTCCTCCCTCATTACCTCACGTTTTTCCGTTTTTCACCTCGAACACTCCTAAACAGAGAAGAAAGCGATCTGGCTGCTGAAGTATTTCTTTGGGATATGTGTGATGCACATGATTACCTGGGAGATTTTAATGCATTTCAAGGGGAGACATATTCACCGGTGCCATGGAGTCTTAGAGGACTTTGACCAATTTGCTCCTCGTGACCGTCCAATCACCTTTAAGAGCCAATTAAAGGTGGATGTCGCCGCCCACCTCATCACCTTGTTTTACATCCTGCGGTTCTCTACTTTGAGAATGACAGAAAGGCAAAAGAAATAGATGGATGCTGTCTCCCTCCTTCTCTTTCTCTCTTTCTTTTCTCTCTTTCAACTGGAAAACACAGGGTGCTCTCTCCATCCCCCGCCAATGGCAAAAAAAGTTCTTATTTTGTTGTTTATTTATCCACTCTTGTTTGCTGGATCAATCATTTCACTCCTGTGATAAACAAACGGACGAATGGATGGATGTCACTTCCTTCCGACTACTGATTTACAAACAGACGAGACGTCTATTTTTTAAGAGAAAACTATATGGAACATTTTAATTTATATTGATTTTTGTTTTTTTGTTTTGTTTGGTTTATCCCACTCTCTTCTCCTTCCTGGATTTTTTTTTTTTTGCAAAGAGGAGATTTCCTCTGAGACTGTACTGATCCCCACCCGACACAACACACACACACACCACACACACCACACACACACCACACACAGGTGCAATAAAACACTGGAGTTTGGAAAAACACACACAAACAAGCATACATTTACAAAATTTGTGTTACTATACTTCAGGGGAGCTTTCTTACTTCCCCGTCCAAACCGTCAGCCCTCAGCTAGATGTATTTGTAGTTCCCACAAATCTACAAAAGCTACCATATCAGAATTTTATTACCGTGGCATCGCCAAACCAATTTGTAATTACGCATTACTTGAGTTATTTTTGATTTCCAAGAGATGTTACTAACAGACGAAGATCTTGGATGCAGTTGAATTGCTCTGCAACCAACCAGAGCGCCGAAATCTGACGTGGGGCTGACCAACAGCCAGGGGTAAACTCCGGACTACAGCGTGGTGGCGTAGCATCGATGTGTGTGTCAACCCTTTTGTTGCCTTTTTTATCATCAAAATTTGAAAATAGTTTTTCAGCAGAAAGCTCCACATCAGTTGCAGGCGACCTGGTTGGAGAATGCCTCAGTGGCACTTCTCTTTACTAAGCTAGGTTTATGCCGTCGTGACTGGCTCGACGGTTGTGTGAGCCAAAAAAGACATCACGTATTTTGCACAAAGCGAAGACTCTGAAAGTTGACGCTCATCATAACACAGCCGCCTAGTGTTTGCGTTTGACTTTCTCGTCGCTCAATATTTTGACGGACAGTGTTGTTAAGATTCCCTCATGATCTGATTTTGCCCGACACATGAATTTAGGCTGCCGCTGGGTAAAACGTTATCAGTATTTGCTGCTTTTCCTTCATCCTGCAGTTTAAAGTTAAGTTTTAATGGTCAAGAAGGACAAAAGAAGATAAAGTATTCTCTTTTCTCTTCAGATCCTCAAATTTGAAATCTAGATGTCAAAGTTGTCCTTAAAAGTATAGTAATGCAAATATATACACATACTGTACACACACACACACACACACACACACACACACACACACACACCAGGGTGGCCTACCTGGGCACTGCTGCTGCTGACCTCTGCCTCTGTGACCTCTCACCTTTGACCTCACCACTGTCTGTCGCCCACTCGGAAGCCTGCTCCTGATTGGCTGCAGGGGGCTGCTGGGCTGAACTGTGGTTGGTCGATTCAGGAAGGGGGGTGGGAGGAAATCCCAGGTGCAAAAAAAAATATATATATAGATATATTAATGAAAAATAACTAATAAAAATTCTATATAGAAAAAAAAGATGTTATGTGAGATGAGATGCTTACACCCAGTGCTTCATGGGAAATGTAGTTTGAGGAAAACAAATGTTTGTAGTTGTCTGCGGAAGCAGAAACAACAGATTTTAAAAAAAGAGATGCCTCGGTCTTTACCAGACTGGTCGCTCAGAATGCATTTATCTTAGTATTGTTAATGTTATTTATTTTATATTTTGTTAAAACTGTGATTTTAATTGTACATATATAAACGGAAACCCTTGAACATCCAACGAGAAGTTGCTTCATTTGTTCAGTGTTTGTGTATAAGTAGGTTTTATTTTGAGTTATAAAAATGCAGTTTTCCCAGCTCAACAAAAAGTTAAAGACAGAATAATTATATTGTTTTACAACTTGTGTCTTACTTTTATAACCAAACTAATACTGGATTTTTGAGGTGAATATCGATATTAGAGAGCTTAAAAAAAATCTGATATTTATCAGCCAAAAGATTTCTGCTTCTATGACAAAAATGAATAAAATAAACAGTCTTGAGACAATATTTTTTCGGTAGATGAGCCCGTTCTAATTCCCAGGTCGTCAGATACTTTGTCACGGACTTCAGTGCGTGTGCTGAGCGTAATATGTAGACGTGGAAGTCCGCTGCAAAGCAGCAATATGTAATGATTTGTGGCGATGAGAATGTGTTGGCTTTTCTTGTCCTTTGTGAAACTAAGTCAGTGCTGCTTTAATGTGGCGTGACGTCCATCTTTAACGTACTTCCCTCACTCTTGTGAGGTACTTGCTTCACAAGACTGATGGTTTTTACGTATTTGGAAGCTTATCTTTTTAATTGCATTTTGGTGATTTGTCTGCATGCTAACTGCAGTGAAATGAAAGGAAAAGTTTTCAATTTCTAAGTATTTAAAAGTTTGAATTTAAGCAAATTGATGTGATTTCTCACAAACTGCAAAAAATGTACATTTAGAAAATTACTTAAAAAAACTAGGGAAAAATTTCAAGAGAAAAAAACAGAAAAACTAAATTTGTAATTATCATAATTTAGATGTTAGTTTTTTTGTTTATTTTTTTCTATTAATTTTCAGGTATTTTTCTTCTAAATAATTCCTTTCTAACTTCTGGGTCATTTTTTTGTTGCTATTTGCCTTCTTCTCTTTTTTTTTTTTTTTTTTTTTGGCAGAAATCAGGTTTAAAAGGGTTCAGCTTTAGGATCCCTGTATACCGACACAAACACAGTTCTCACTCAGGTGGTTGTGATCTGCATGATTGAGAGTCAGTCTCAAGCTGGACTAATCAGCGCTGAGCTGAACGACACTGACGCTCCCATGTGGTGGACAGAGTGTGCCTCAGCGGAAAGAAAACAGAAACACAAGATAAATGTTTTAAAGGCATATATCATTTAAAAACAGAGATAAAATGTTTTTAAAAAATGCCAGTATAATATAATGTTTCTAGTTTCTTTCATGCTCTGTCCCACATGTGGGATCATGATTGATCCAGCTCCAGATTGACTCCCAATCATGCAGATCACAATCACCTGTGATGAGTGTGTGAGTCTACATAAACAGCCTGTCCTGCTTTGTTCTGCTTATTTGACGCTGCTGCTGCTGCTGCTCAAACACTTATTTATTATTTTTATTAATTATTTTGCACATTTAGAACCGCTGAGAGCTTTTAAAACAGATCTTTAGTTTTCTTCCTGAACTGCAAGTGAACATGAACTGAGCAGAGACAAACAGAGCTGTTTGTGTTGATAGTCCCAACACTCAGTTCCTAAAGGAAACCACACACACACACCCACAACCTGTGAAACACTTGATTTTGTGTGTGTGTGTGTGTGTGTGTGTGTGGTGTGTTTTTGTGTGTTGTGTGTGTAACTCGTGTGTGTGTTGTGTTTGGCAGAAATTCTTTGTGTGACACAGACACATACATGCCGACATATATATGAAGTATATGTTGACACACGCTGCCTCACGCCTCCATATCCTCAAACAAACACAGACTCCCACACTCACTGACAGTTCCTTATCGGTCCAGGTTTTTTTCCATGCACTCCACTTTTTAGTTTTCAGTTGATGAACCCTGATAATCACTTCTTCTGCACATCACTCTTTCAAAACTGCGGTTTCTTGTCAACATGCAGATGGCTCTGTTTTAGCTCTTTACTGCTTCAAAGTTTCCTGAACTTAAACATTTAAGGCCCTTTCAACAGATACAAATTTTTCTAAGAAAGGATGTTTGAACCCTCAGTTTTAATAAATAAATCTGCGCCCTCGACCTTTGTTTTACAAAATATCTTGCTCCACACTCGACTGCAAAAACACCTCCAAACGCTCACTGGCTTTCAGCTGTCTGCAGCACTCTACCTCATCACAAAGGCAGCAAAGTGTAGCATTACAGAGTTCCCAGAGTCGCTCTGACGCCGCTCCCAGAGTGCGGTCACTCTGACGTCGCTCCCAGAGTGCGGTGCTCTGGATAACCGAACAGATCCATCCAGCGCTCCGCATTTACCAGTTGTCAAAAATTTGGCCTGAAGCTAACTTCTGATCATTTTGTAGGGTTAGTGTTAGGGTTTTTATTTTGCATGTAAGACCTCAAACTACATATTAAGAAAGTTTTTTGTGATTCGAGTTTCTGGAGGCTTTTTATCTCCACACAACATGAAATTCGAACATATTCTGTTACACATTTAACATTTGGTCAACCCGATTTTTATTCAAACCAAAGTTGATCGTCCGTCAAACAAAAGAGACTTTTCTGACATCGTTTAGACGTCCGCTGTCAGCTGGGAATGATGGCAGCTAGTTAAATGTTTGTAAAACAGAATTTTTCTTTAATTTATGGTCAAATTATCAGCTTTTATTTTCCTTGACTTCGTCTTTCAGGGATGATTTCTCACTCCGACCATGCTGCAAACCAGATCTGGTCAAAATCAGACTCAGAGAGAACTGCACGGTCAGTTTGTAACCTGTTTGGTAGTTCACTAAGTAACCACTTCACTGTCAGATCCAGCTGCTCTGCGTTCTGTCTGAAACACCACTGCAGTCTCTCTCCTCCATCGCTCTCTCCTCCATCGCTCTCTCCTCCATCGCTCTCTCTCCTCCATCGCTCTCTCCTCCATCACTCTCTCCCTCCATCTCTCTCTCCTCCATCTCTCTCTCGCTAGCTCATGTATGGAAAGAGCTCAGCGGTGTTTCCACAACAAACACAACAGGAGCTTTCTCTGCTCGGCTTTCTCACCACTTTTCATCACCTCTGTCAACATGCTCGCGCCGCCAGCGTCAGTCTGAAAACCGACACAGAGACTCTGGTTTACGCTTGAGTCTGTAGTGATTTATGAATTCAGAATCAGTAAAGGTGACACTCAGCGCGCTGTTATCATCAACAGAGATCATATTTATATTTTCTCTGAGTTTGACTCGAAGTAAGAGTTGAAAGTGTCTCTGATTCAACTTTAACTCTGTGATGTTGCAGGAATATTCCCATCATAAAGTTTATATTTATAGTTATATTATAAATATTTATAATAAGATTATAAATATAAAAGGCATATTAATGTGTAAATAAAA
Source organism: Plectropomus leopardus (assembly GCF_008729295.1). Taxonomy (NCBI): domain Eukaryota; kingdom Metazoa; phylum Chordata; class Actinopteri; order Perciformes; family Serranidae; genus Plectropomus; species Plectropomus leopardus. Next base: position 33,449,249 of record NC_056470.1, on the reverse strand, counting down.
GGTTAATGAAACCTGCCCTAAAATTCTGATTTTAAAATCATGTGGATCTTGTGTCACTGTCGTAATATACGCAAACAAAACTCAAAATCTTCAAAGTTTATCCTATTAAATGGCAGGTTTTTGGGTTTTTTTTGCCGTGGCAGCAATGCAATTTAAAAAAATAAATTTCTGCAAAGAAAACAGTTCTTTTAATATAAGAAAATCTGCAACCAGATCCAAATCTCTGATGCAAATATTGATTTCATGAATCGTGTCATTAACCCTTCAGACCCTGGATTGACCTCAGTTGTGTTGTGCTGCGTTCAGACGATTTTCACTAGACTTTAAACCTCTGAAACCTTCATTGTTTAGAAAGACAATGAGCAACTTGGAAAGAAAATTGCAAATAAATAAATAAAAGGTGACTAACTGTATATATAGTTCTTAAAATTTATATTCAAATTGTGTTCCATCAAAAAAAAATTTTTTGTTTTCACACTTTAAGGTAATGTTCTTGTCTCTGTTTTTTAAAACGCTTTTTATTTGCTTTTTTTGAGGAAATTTTCTTGTAACGTTTTTATTAATTTTGCTCTTTTTTGGGGCCATTTCTTTTTAAGTTGCTCAGTGCTTTCTTGCCATGTTTCTGAAAGAAATCAAACCTATTTGCTCAGGTTTTAAAGGGGTTAATACACCAGATGATAAACTTTATTGTTTTAAGTACATACAAAAAACCCACAAACGATCCATTATCTATGAATGTGAAAGAATTATGTCCAAGACATGTCCTCTAAGACAAATAATTAAGATATATTGCTTACTAATGAAACCCAACAAGCCAGAAAGAAAAGAAACTTCAGTTATTGTGTTTTTGATCCAAGAGCAACTTTATTAGAAATGTTAAAGGCAAAATATTGTGGCAGCACAACATGGCAAAGAAAGGCACATCTGCTGTTTCCACAAGGCCTTAATGTGATTTCAATCCGTCTCAAAGCAAAAAAAATACTCTTCAGTGCTCCGTACAAAACAAAAGAAACTTATAGACAACATGAAACTCGCATAATTTTCTCCAAATATTTTACAGCTTTTACTTTATATATATATATATATATATATATATATATATATATATATATAGTGAAAAAATATACAAAACAAAAAACTAGATTTTTTAAATCAAAATTCAATTTACTTTAGTCAGTTTGCTTCATGATAGAATAACACACACACACGCGCACACACACGCACACACACACACACACACACACACACGTCACTCTTCAACAGAACTGAAAGAAAAACAGAAACATGGCGATTAAAGATTCATCAATGAAAACTCACACAACAATTTAAGAATGTGCGTCATTTTTGTCAGAATCTCCTAAAATTTTGTCCAAACTTTTAAACGTTTGAAAGATTTCCGAGGTCAAAGAGGTCAAAAAACGTAATTTTTATTTCCTAAACTGAATTATTTTGTTTGAAAATGTCGGAGAGCGCCCTGCCATGTTTTACATTCTCAGCGCGCTGAAACAAAAACACACACAAACCATCGGCTTCTCAAATTAGTGGCTTCACCTTGACCCAGAGCCAGGAGCCAAATACGGGGGAGGGAGGGAGGGAGGGGAGGGGGAAAACGACAGCAGGAGGGGGGAGTATGAATGTGGAGAGGAAAGGTGAGGAGTGAGACGGGGGGAGGGAGGAGGGTGAAAAGGGCAGCGGGAAGGGAGGAGGTGTAAACAAGAGGAGGGGGAGGGAGGGTGAAATCTGAGGAAGGAGGGAGAAGAAAAGAGGGGAAGAAGTGAAGAAGGAAAAAAGAAAATAAAACAGAAAAAGCTGTGAAAGGAGAGAAGCAGGTGGGAGAGAAGAGGACATGAAAAGGTGAACGAAGCAGCTGCACTGCAGGAGAAATAAAGCGTCTGGTCTCTGCTGCCATCTCGTGGTGAAAGTCTGTTATTGACATTCAGCGCCATTATTTTAACCCTTAAAGCCCTGTTGAAATATGAAGCTCTTTAACTCTTGTAGCCTCGTGCACGTCTACCTCAGTAATCATTTCCTGTGTATCCCAGAGTGCCTTTCAACATAAAAGTGTTGAACTTTTGATTAAGAAAGTTCACATTTTATTTAATAGATGTGTTTAGACAGCAACCTGTATACCCTTATTCTATAGATTGAGTTTATTTTACTTTTTTAATTTGATATATTTCGGGACGTTATTATATTTGTAGGTCCATTTGATTTGTTACAGGTTTGAAAGATTCTGTTGTTTTATTCGTTTTTTTTCGGTTCTTTATACGGCTAATCTCATTGAGACACGTGTCTAGTTCTTACAACATACAGCATCTTTTTATTTCTTTTACCTATTTTTTTTTTAATTTTTTTTATTTGTGGTTTTATTGCGTCTGTTGTTGTTTTCTGTCTGTTTCTTTGTATAATTTTATATTGACATTTTATGTCTTGCATCACACATTATTTGTTCCCTGGTTGTAATTTGTTCCTGCCTCGGCTACTTTAATCCACTGTTGTATCGCCATCTACTGCGAGGCAAAGTAACACGAGTACAGTAGGTCTAGAAAAAAGTATTTATATTTACGTAGTTAATTTTTTAAAATTTGTTGTCATGTCTGATGTTTGTTGTCAAATGAACTCTGTAGATGGACTGCTTGATGAGTATCAGTGATTTACTGAAACAGCATTGTATACGAATTATTCTGTCCAAAAGTCCATATAAGCCGTCTCCGCTGTATTTAATATAAAATATATAAAAAATATTTATTTATAAAAACATTTATTTATTTTTTTACCTTCCATCGGTGGCCGCAGCTGTTACACACCACGAAGGTGGTCATGGGCTCATCGGCACTGCGGATCTGCACCTGCAACACACCAAACATGATGCATTCACATCGAAACACACACACGCTTCTGTGTGTGTGTGTGTGTGTGTGTGTGTGTGTGTGTGTACCTGTGTGTACGAGCAGCTCTTTCCGTGACACTTGTTGCAGATGAACATGTCCGTCTCGGTTCCTCCGACCTTCGACAGCTGATGCTCTCTGATGGACTCTTTAGTCAGAGCCTCTCTCATCTGCTTCAGCTCTGCACTCGCCATCTCCTGCGCACACACACACACACACACACACACACACACACACACACACACACACACACACACACACACACACACACACACACACACACACACACACACACACACACACACACACACACACACACACACACACACACACACACACACGTCAAACTCTAAATCAGGCCCTTTGGCTCAAACAGCCTCTTAACTCTCATCATGCCTGACCTCAGCGGTCATGGAGGCGATGCGTTGAGCAGAGATGTTTCCACAGAGGACGTTGCGGCGCAGTTCAGGATTCTTCTGGTCCTTGAGGTTGGAGATTCGGCTTCGTAGACGAGTTTTATATTTTATATCCGTCGACTTAAACTCCTGGAAGATCTGTGGGCGCGACGAGCAGTCAAGGGCTGAAACCCACTATGGATGACGACACATACAGAATCCAACATTCATAACATCAGGAGACGGAAAGCTTTTAATCTGAGTGTCGTTTGTACGTTGATGTGAATGAGGTGAACAAGATGTCGAACCAGAACGCAGACGGAGTCACACTGTGTTGATCTAAAGGAGCGAAACACGCCCTGTCGGCAAACTCAGATTAAGATCTTTCATTCAGGTGTGAAATCCTGTCGTGTTTGTTCACGTGTGTGTTTGTTCACGTGTGTGTGTGTGTGTGTGTGTGTGTGTGGTTAAAGCTGTTGATGACAGAAAAGGATATCCTCTTTCAATTTGTGCCGCGAGGTGCTCACAGTCGACTCCGATGCTTTTGTGGTCGTCTGGAAAACACACAAACGTTTGTTTAGCTTTCTGCAAATTAAACGCTTTATATCGTGTGAGATTCCACCTCTTCGATTCTCATCATGACGAGTTTAAGAAGAGAAATTTTAAGATTTTACAGTGCACTTAAAAAAAAAAAATAAATAAAATTCTACATCCTGTGTTTGAGCATTATTAAGACTTTTGAAAAATATATTTAAGCCATTTTAATACCAATTAAGGCTTTATTTTTAGATTAATTTAATCATTTTAAGATTTTTTAAAAGGTTTTCACGCTCTCAGTGTATGTTTGAGCCGCCACAGTCAGTGACTTTGAGCAGACAGTTTATTTTTTAAAGAGTATTTTCTCACCATCAGTCTGCAGCGCGGCTACCAGCAGCTCTCGGCACTTGTTCCGCACGCTGTCGGTGGTGACGGGGGGGGGGGGAAGGAAGTGACCCGAGGGGGGAGGGTCGCGGTGGTGAGGGAGGTGGGCGTGGTGGGCGTGGTGGGGGCGTCGCGGACTTCTTACTGCCGAGTAAGAGAAGGAAAAACATGAAAAAGTTAGTTTTGGAGTGAGACAAATGCGACAAAATTCCACTTTAAATCCTCTTCTGTCAATAAAAGCGCCGTGACGTGAGAAAAACAAACTTTCACAAACCGTCACCGTGCGACAGACCTTTTCTCGCTGCTGCCCGAGTCCTTGGAGGTGGACGATGACCTCACCGGAGAGGCCTCCTTCTTCTTCTCCTCCGACTTCCCCTCTGAACCGTCTGCAGACACAAAACACGATGAGCTCGAGCCGAAAAGACTCATCTGTGGCTCACAGTATGATGACGCCACCGGCTGATTCACGAACATGTTGATAAATGAGTTGTTCTAACGCGTGAGGAGCCGAACTTTCTCCTGACGGTCGTGAGCTGAGACTCGAATGAGTCCGTTTCTCATGGAGGCAGAAGAACAGCTCAGACGAGGACTCACCCAGCAGTTTCTTCCAGGACTTGATGAGAGCTTTGGCCAGAGTCTGAACTTCTTCATCTGAGCTGTGTTTCCTCACCGCGTTCACCGACATCCCGACTCTGGTCGACTGAGCAGGAGGGACGAATAAAAACCACGAAAAACTGGTATGAGGTTCATGAGTTCCTCTTTAAAAATTTAAACTTCACCTGAAAGAAATTTTCATCCCCAAGAAATCAAAAACTTGAACTTTAGAGTTTGTTTTCATGTATTTGGTGGAGGTTGTGACCAAAACAAAAAAATCTGTTTTATTTTAATGATTGCCGATAAATGAATTAAAAAGTTTGCATATTGTCTGCAAAACATGCAAACAAATGTCAGCATGGGAGGACCTGCTACTCTAAAACCTCAGGGAGATATTTTGATTTATTCATTTTTTATTGGAATTTTCATTGAACTTTATTTTAAAAAATGTTTCTGGGAATTTTACACATATGCAAAAAGACATTTAAACAAAGTTCTGTGTCAGAGTTTTCTTATATTCCAAATCCTACATTTCGACAAATATTTTCATTGTTTTTGTAAATGCATATCGGTTCCAAATATCAGTTATCGCTGGCATTAAGTACTATTAAGCGGTATGTGTACTGGCCCTGAATACTGGTCAAACCCTGATGCAGAGGGACAGAGTTTATTACCTGCAGGGTTTCCAGAGACATCTTGATGTTCTTGAGTTCCCGCAGCAGGTCCAGAGCTCCGTCCTGCACACAGAACAACAGGCGAACCTTCACATCACCGTCTCACCCAGAACGCCTCGCTGGTCATATTTTAATATTCAGTGCAGAAAAAGGTAAATAGTTATCAGCAAATGAAGGGAACTTTTTAGTGAGATAACTTTTTAATTTTTTTTTATTTTGCAACGAAAGAAGTGACTTAAAAATTAGCAGGAAATTCGTAAAAAGTAAAAAAAGTACCTGAAAATTGAAAATTAAAAAAAGAAAAAAGGAAGTTAAACAGGGCAAATAACACAAAGAAAAAAGTGCTTGAAATTACATTATTTTGTAACATGTTTTTAAACATGCAATTGTTATAATTATAAATATAGTTTTTTTTCTAGCAATTTGTCGAACATTTCTCCTCAAGTTGCTCACTGTCTGTTTTCCCATTTATTAAAAATTAAAAAGAAATTTGCAAGTGAAAAGGTTTAAATACCTAAAGCGTTTGAAAGCAGCACAACAAAGTGATGTCCAGGCTTCAAAGGGTTAACAAACTCTGCAGTGAGCTGACAAGATAATGAATTCAAGGTGCGGCTGATTTAATTGGCAGCTTCTTGACCAATAGCTGCACTGATTTACTGCCAAACTTTTTTTTTTCCTTCAAAAATCTCCCAAACCAGCAGCATCGGGATTTTTTCTGCGCGACATTAGAGCAGAAAAGTGGAAATGTTCGCGCAGAGTTTAAACGCAGCGGGTTTCCAGAAATTTCCCTCTCTCAGCAGTTAAAGGCACAGCTCATCACCTGATCGCGCGCTTTGTGCGGATGCAGCAACTGTGTCGCGCTCACCGTGTTTTTCTTGTGCACCATTTTATCCAGCTTTTTGGCGATGCGCTCCACTTCCTGGTTCTTCGGCATGTTGCGCGGCTTTCTGTCCGTCACTTGTCCTCCTCCGCGCGGTGTGAACCCCCCATGGATGGAGGAAAAACTCTGCCCGTGTCACTCTGTCCTTGTCTTTACGCAGTCTGTCTGTCTCCTTCTCTGCCGGCTGCTGCCTCCCTCTCGCCTGTTGTTGTGTGTCACTGGGGGACGCTGGGAGATGTAGTTTTTTTTAAACCCCAAATTGCAGCCTGGGACAACTTTGGACAACTTTTAAAGGAGACTCAGCAGTCCTGCAGACAGAGGACACCTGTTGGGGAGACATCTGATTTCCAGGTGAGCACCTCATTCATCGTTAAAAGCGATGACTGGAAAAATGAATCTGCCATATTATTGGACAGAATTTGTGGAGGGATTATTGGAGGCTGTTGCATCAGGATCCTGTTTGTTTGTTTGTTTTTTTAACTCTTTGACACCTGGATCTGGACTTTCTTGCCCCTTTCATTGACACCATTAAACCTCTGAAACCTGAGTGAATTTTAAGACCACTTGAAGGTGACACAGAAGTGACCTGACAGTTAGCTTTGGGGTAATTATTAGATATTATTACAAAAAAGAAAAGCTACATGTATAATTCTTATAATTATATTATCATTTTCTCTCTTTTTTAAACTTTGCTTTTATTTATTATTTATTTTATTTTTGTTTATTTAAAGGTAATTTACATTTCTTTTTAAGCTGCTCGGTGGCTTCTCGCCATGTGTTTTTAAAAAAAGAAATGTGCTCAGGTTTTAAAGAGTGAAAGCTGTGACACCTGAGAAAATGGAAAGATTGAAGATAGAAAAGAAGAAAAGTCCCATAAATTGCAAAATTATTAAATTATTATTACTATTAAGTAGTAATTATTAGATATTATGAAAAACGTTTTTTTTTTTTTTTTTTTTTTTTTTTACTTTGCTTGTGTTTTTTTTGTTTTTGTTTTTGTTCTTTTTTGCCTCTTTAAAAGTACTTGTAACTTTTTGCTTATTTCTTGCTCAATTTTGCGCCTTTTTTCAGGTTACGTGCATTTATTATTCCTGGGCGTCATTCTGGGCTTTTGCCTTTGAATTGGTAAACTTTTTTACTATTTTCAACATGATGATGTTGTTTTTTGAAAAAAAGGGATAAACAGTTGAATCAAATCATATTCAGTCCAACACCATCCCATCCCACACACCTCTTTCATGAGTAGAAACAGTGGAATTATGAAGCAGTAAATGTACAGTAAAAATTTGGAAAATAACAGAAAATTAAATAAAAATAATCTTAGACAGAACATTAATAAAGGTAGTGCAAGTACTGGTACATAAAAATAAGAATAATCAGAAATTATAAATGAATTAATTAATTAATTAATAAAAATAAATAAATAAAAAATGTGTAGATGCTGATGTCCAGGCCGGCTATTGAAAACTGAAGGGTGAAGGACTGGAGAGACGCACACACATCTTGATGTATATTTATACTAGAGGGATCCTACATGTGTGGTGGACAGGTGGGAGACATGCGTCTAATTTGGTCAAACACCAGGCAAGCTACCGCTGTGACGCTTCATTAGGAGCAAGCCGGCCGATTTTAGAGCATTTTAATCAATAATTTCATCAATAATTTAATCAATACTTGAATGGAGTTTCTGAGAAAGTTGAAATCAGGACGTCAACACCAGCCGGGCTGATCTGAGATGTCTGGACGCATTTGTCAGTTAACTGAAGTCTTTTCATATTGAGTCAGTGTGACAGTCACACAGGAGCAGCCCCAAATATCACAGCCTGCATGTACTTACTGCTCGCCGCCTCCTCTAGATGTCAGTGTTGTTATTTACTTTTCATTATTGTGTACTCGAGTGTGAGCGTTTCTGTGAGAGACCGAATTATGCAAACACACCATTATTTTGGAGACTATTGGACCATTTGTTGTCTCCAAGTTGATTTCACAGAAAGTTTTAGTCAGTTAGAGAAAAGAAGATTTTAGTGCAACCTGATGCAGGTTCAGTCACTGAATATTGGCTTTATCACAGAATACTTTTTCCTCTATTTTTATTTTTTTGTATATATATTTTTATTTATTATTATATTTTATATAATAATGATAATAATAATTAAATACTCAGTACTGTTTTAAAGACTTAGGCCATCTTAAACTTTATTTTGCAATGTTACAGCAGTAATTTTTTATTTCCCAGTAGTCTTGTTACAAAAATATAACCACAACATACAGGAAATCTGTATTCAGCATTAAAAACACAAATATTTCAGAGTAAAAAGACTTCAGCAGGTTGAAGTTGCAAGTTTTAGTGTGACCTCCTTATCCACTTAGCATGCCTTGAACTCCTGAGAAAATATGAGATTTACATGACTAAACTCAGGCTGCATTCAAGACACGTCCAAAGCTTAATATTGATTGTTTTAGCTACCTTTTGCTATGGTTGTACGATTCCATGATTCACACTTATTGACTTCAGTCCAAAGAGTCCGATTTGTTCTGACTTTTTGGGTGTTTGTGTTTGTCTGTATTTTTTGTTTATATCTTAATAAAGATAATAATGTATAGATACATATCCACATTACAGCTTTGCTGAAACAACAAATCTATGTTGGCCTAAGACTTTTGCACAGTACTTTGTATATATATATATATATATATATATATATATATATATATATATATATATGAAAAAGGTATTTTGACAAGGTACAGGGATGGAGAGGGGCTCTGACATTCACTGGGTGTTTTCATTTTTTACCTGCTTTATCTTTCTCCTTTTCCTGTAAATAATGATGGAAACTGTAGAAATGTAATTTTGAGTATGTGGGTTTATGTATATAGTTAATTACTTGTAGTATAGGTTTAAATGAATAAAATGCCATTACTTATGGGGAAGGGGTGGGATTAAATACGTTTTTACTTCTTCTCGCTCCTTTTTGAGAAGAGGAGCAAATACATAAAGTCATTATGTATTTGGCCATGTTTTTTTACTTTATGTGTATTTCATAGTCTGTAATTACCCCTTTGTTTTTGGTCTGTTTGTTATTATTTTAATACTTTCTTATTTCCTTCTTTATATATATATATATATATATATAGATGTGTGTGTGTGTGTGTGTGTGTGTGTGTGTGTGTGTGTATACCTGTGTCCCCTTGGTATGTCATAGAGTAAAAAATTTAAGTAAATGTCTGATTTCCATTAAATATGGAATTAACAATAATGGATGCCAATTACTTTTGTCAGTGTCAAGTTATTTCAGAGAAAATTTGTTGGTTCTTCTATTTTCATGGAAGGCTACGTCCACGTCTGTATGTATATATGTATATATATATTATATATGTATATATATATACATATATATATACACACATATACCGTCACTCCAAAGGTTGAAATACTTGTGACGGTATTTGAATGCAGCACAAGAAAAATGATGTTGATCCAGATTTCAAAGGGTTAAAGAGGTCTCAACCCAAAAGGGTTTGAAGCCACGGCTCTGAAATCAGCCAGAGATTCATCCTGGCTGACAGAGGGTATTAATTTATGTCAATGAAGAGCAAATATAAATGGAAATGTCCCATATTTGTCTTGTAATCGAGTCCAGATCACATTCTTAAACAAACTTCCCCGACAGTGCCTGCCAGCCACAACTCAACCCAGTGGTCCCGTCTCTCTCTCCCTCTAAATTTAAGTCAGACCGTCTTCTCTGCATTCCAGACGAGTAAATAATTCTTAGAGAAACTTTTTTTTTCTTTCGGTCTCATGAATTTTCGCTGCTTGATGACTGCAGCCAAGAACCTCCTCCAGCTGAGGAGCTGCAGAGCCGAGCTGGCAGCGACATCAGCAGCTGCTGAGTGAGATAGCTGCGTGTGTGTGCGTGTGTGTGTGTGTGTGTGTGTGTGTGTGTGTGTGTGTGTGTGTGTGTGTGTGTGTGTGTGTGAGGAGCTCGGGGCAGAAAAAGATGCAGAGGAGAGAAACTGATCCAAGAGCTGATTGAAAAGAAACAAAAGCAGCTTCTTCTTCCTCTTTCCTTCTTCTACCTCCAATCGTCTGCTCATCTGCTCTTCAATGAGGTCTTTTATCATTCTTCTTTTTCATCTTTCTTTCCCTCTTTCATATCGTCTTTCCTTCATCTTTCGTCTCCTCAGCTGTGGCCGGAGCCATTGAGTTGTCGGGTTGCCCGTCCTTAACATTCTCCTGATCAAGATATTTAGGGATTATCTTCAAATTTGGGACAAACGTCCACTTGAACTCAGCAATGAACTGATCAGATTTTGGTCACGTCTGTCTCTTTCTTGTGAATGCGATATTATTTGATTTTTATTTATTTTGAACATGTAAAGAAGGAAATAAAGAAAATTAAACAAACACAAACAGACAAAAAACAAAGGAATAATTACAATAAAAAACACAAAAAGCTAAAAAAAAATGGCCAAATACATAATGACCAGCTTTACATATTCGAAAAAGACTTATTTAATCCCACCCCTTCCCCATAAGTCATTAAAGTTTATTCATTTAACCTATACGACAAGTAATTAACTACGAAATTCCTACAGTTTCCATCATTATTTACAGGAAAAGGAGAAAGATAAAGCAGGTAAAAATTAAAAACACCCCGTGAATGTCAAAGCTCCTCTCCATCCTTGTACCTTGTGAAAATTGTGTTTTTATACATAATTTTAAACTGGTTTATGTCTGGACGTTACTTTAGCTCCAGACACAAATCATGTCAAGAACACTTTGAGGGAGTTTTTTTTTTTTTTTTTAATTTGGCAAAAATGTTCACTTGGACTTAACAATGAACTGATGAGATTTTGATGACTTTGCCTCCGTCTCATTCTCATGAACACGATATCTCAAAAACACCTCAGGGGAAATTCTTCAAATTTGGCACAAACGTCCATTTGAACTGAATGATGAACTCATCAGATTTTGGTGGTCAAAGGTCACTGTGACCTAATTAAACATCGTTTTGGCCATAATGCAAACACTAATTATGACAAATTCAGGCATACATTCGCAAGGTGGGAATTCTACTTTTTTACTCCTCTGTCTTGACTTCTCTTCTTCTCCTCACTTCTTTCGTCTGTCCTTAACACTTTTATATTTTTCCGTTTCTTTCTTCATGTCTTCTCCACATCCTCCTCTTCCTTTCTGTTTCCATTTCTGCTTCTTCCTCTTTCCACTCAACATCCTTTTCTTCTGTTGTCTTATCTGTAGTCTTCTCCTCTTTCTTCTCATCTCTCCTCATCTTTGGTTCATCTCTCTCCTCTTCTTTGTCGACCGAGATAAAATATTCATTGCAAACCATATTTCTGTCCTTTTGAAGAAATGCGTCAGCTCATTGTTGCACCAAATATTGTTTTCAGTGACGATTTTTACTGCGCAGACCCTCAACTTCCACTGCAGTTTATTCATTATCGGATTTCTCGGAAAGAGAGCAGATAACAAGTGGATTAAGAGGAAATGAGAAAAACGTGACGTCGACAAATATTTTTTTTCCTCTGCATCTGTGATTTCACAATAACTTTCTTGGAACAAAAAAAAGGCAGCTTCTTGAAACTTTGAATGTTGTGAAAACCCTGAAATATGTTCAGGAAAGAATTGAGTAGTGAGTGAAACCTTGCTTTTGGTTTCTAAATCTAACCTCGTGTTGCCAGATCCTTCTCAGGTGCTCTTGTTGACATCCCGGTGGCAACCTGAAATGTCAGCAGTAGACGCATTAGGAAGCGTAACATGTAGACATGGAAGTCCACCGACAAAGCGATATGTGAGAACTTGGGATGAGAATTACATGGTTAATTACATAACGTATGTTAAGACACTAAACTTTGGTTGTACACGAGACAGGAACTGTGGTCTCCTGGGTGGAGGTCATGTTTTGTTTGACCCATCCACCTCCCCTTCATCCCACCCAAAACGGACTCTCTCGCTCTTTAAACTGCATCGGTTGCTCTAAGGGTCAAACATTGTGTCGCTGGGTTTATACTGGACATAGTTAAAAGCTCAGTGTGTCTCACTGACACGCTAAAGAGCAACTTTAGTGTCGACATCACACGCCAAGTGCTTGGCAGAGTTTTAGTAAATGACGGCCTGGCTTGCCCGTCTTCCTGCTTGCATTTTTCTCTTTTCCTTTTTCTCGCTGCTGTCCTGCGATCTCAAAACTACTTACTTTTGAAAATGCCAGTTAAGATATATTTGTTCTCCTTTGCAATAAACCCCTAAACTGCTGTTGTTGGCCTTCGCCGTCTGCATTTATGTCCTCCCATTGCTGCCTCACACTCACCAATATAACTAAACCACTAACTTGGAGGTTGAAGTCAAACTGTGCCAGTAAACTCCGTCTGTGGTAATAATGTTAAGTTTCTCGGTGATTGTGTAATAATGTTGGGTGGTATTTTGATTTTTGGTTAACCTCTTTAGGATGACTTTATTAAGGAGTTACAGAGTCTTTCGGATGAACGTCTGACTGCAGGATCTGTATGTTCTTGCCCGGACTAGATGTATGTTTCCTGGGAGTGTTCGTTTTGTGTAGATCAATGAATGCAGGAAGTTCCCTCTTCAGGTGATCTATAGACTCATTCGAAGTCACCTCTGACGCCAGGAAATGTTTCTCGACTTTAAATGGATCTTTGGAGTCTCAGTTATTGACCATCTGACACAGGAAGTGCCCACTCTCCTTGATCTGTAGCTGTTGGTTTTGACCCCCGGCACCAGGAAGTGTCCTTTCTACTTACACTAGATCTATGGAGTCACTGCTAGTAATGACCTCAGACGGGAAGTGTCCTCTCTGCTGGATGGATGGATCTATTCTTGCTTCCTTCAGAAAGCAGGCCAAGTATTGTGTGGCGTTGGCTCCGTCTTCCTCTCTGATGGTAAATGAGTCTGCCGAAGCTTCGTCAGAACGGACGCAGTTTCCATCATCTTAGATGTGAGTAACATGCCCCGCTTGGATCTGAGGATTTTACACATGACTAACTGGATATTTGGTTGCTTGCTGGGAATTTGGATCTCTGGTTTGTGGAAAATGTAGTGATGATGATGACATCAAAATTAAAGCTTTAGTCGTCAGATTTAGGGAGATATATCGACAGAAACAGAATATAATACAAAAAGTATGTTCATTTTTTAGTGTGTAATCACCTGAAAATAAGATTCACTGTGTTTTCTTTACCTTAGAAATGAGCCAACTGTTGATCTAGAAGACTCATTAAATCTGAGACGTATATTTGATCTTCAGAAACATATGAGAACAGTATATTCCACAGGAAAATACATTTGGTGCCATATTAACCAAATTCTGCCCATATCCCAACACGCCATCAGGAATGTTGCATTGCATTCTGGTCAATCAAGAGCGTAGCGCTGGTTTCTTTGCCTTTTTCACAGTGGGGTTCTCCTGTGTGATTCCTACACATTGACGCACATCTGACATGACTGAAACATGCAGAATACACAAAAATCATTCAGAAACATTTCAACACATCAAAATTCAACATTATCAACCAAACTACTAAATGAGATCTTTGGCTTCAGCAAATACGTGTGAAATTTATTATGAATTAATTTATTCCAAAATGTCGGTCCAGCTCTTGTATTGAGGTTCTTGGAGCAGAACAATGGTGTGATTATGTGACGGAAGTTCAGGTTCATGCTGCAATAGACTCATTATTTTTTAAACATCAAAGAAACACAAACGGGGAGGAAACTGAACGGACCAATCAATATGCAGCATGAAAGGCTGCCTGACAGCTGACAGATTTGGTGGAAATAAAATATTGATTTTATTTTGTGTTGACTTTATTATAGTCACCTAGTGTCCATTAGAGGAACTGCAGGTTTAGATTTTTACGGCTTTGGTTAGTGTTTTTTTTTCTGTGGTGTCTTTTTATTGAATGTTTCTGTGTCTGACTGTTGGAAGTTATTTTTTTGTCTCGACGCAGCATCAAACATATCAAATGTTGCATGTTTATCCCTAAAGTTTCCTTTCATGTATCTGATGATGCCGCAGTTCACTTTCCCCTGTTTGTAGTATGAGTGTGTATTTACAAATGAGCTTGTGCACAAGCGTTTACGTGTTTGTTTGTTTCCCGGCAGGGTGCCAACATTCCAGCCAGGCGTCCGCACCAGGAGACAGGAAGTCAGGAACAAGGTGATGGTGAAGTCATCATCCTGGGACAGAGAATGAGGCCGTCGGTCCTGTGTGGCACAGGTTGGGCACACGTCCAGTCATTCTCTGCGCTGCAGGGGCGCTGACGTGTGGTGAGACACTGGTGAGTTATTAACAATTAAAGGAGCTCTTAACCCCCCAGTTGAATATCAGTATGCCAATCTCTCAGCCCCTGCTATGTTGAACTAGATCTCAACGCTGATAGGCTATCACGACACAGCTTCACACGAATTTCAGCTGGCCAGCATAAATTTGCATCTGTTCGTGTTTTTGCATTGACTTTGTATGTAATCTTGCTGCACAAAACTCCTGCATTGCATCTGGTTTAAACACAACATAACTGTTTTTGTCAGTGGAGTTTGGCTTCATGGAGAGCAAAGTTATACTTTTATGACACTGTTACGTTCAGCTCCCGGTCAGAAAGGGCTGTTGGTGCTGTGTGGTTTATCATTCTGCACAGTATGTTTAAATTTTACAGTAAATTCACTTTATTCTAAGGACTTTTCAGTACTGCTGCCTCACAACCAAAATACATATTATTGGCACCAAATAGGGGTCGACAGATTATCGTCCTGGCCGATTGTTGCAGCTGATATTTGGCATTTTGCTGATTATCTGTGTCGCAGTTTTATTTTAATGATCGCCGATAAAATGAAAGAATAAAAAAGTGCAAAGAGAGTCACCGTGGGAGGAACTTTTACTTTCTAAAACCTCAGGGAGCTATTTTAATTTATTCATTTTATCATTTTTTATTTTAATTTTCACTTGACTTTATAAAAGAAGTTGCAGGGAACTTGCTGTATGTGATATTGAAAGTTTCAGTTTTGGTTTAGCATTTGCTAAAGGCATTTAAACAAAGTTTTGTGTTGCAGTTTGTTATTCTAAATATCGGTTATTGGTTGCATTAATTACTAATAATTGGTATTGGTATCAACCCTAAAAAAACATAGTATTGTTTGACCCCTAGTGCCAAATGGTCTCTAAAATTATGTCACTGTAAACAAAATTGAACTGTTAAACTCAAGTGTGGAAACAACATGCTGCTTTCTGTCGGATTCTCTCCGAGTCTCTTTCTCGCCTTTTCAGTCCGCCTCTCTCTCTCTGTACATTGCTCTGCTTCCGATTTTTAAATTTTTTTATTGTGAAATGATTTGTCCTTTATGAATGAGGACTGATCTCTGTGCAGTGTTTGCGTGAGTGTGTGTGATTTCCTCTTGGCCAGGTCACAGCAGGACTGAAGTCTGCTGGTCTGCTGCTGGGCCGTGAGTGTGTGTCCCGCCTGATGTATGTGTGTGTGCGTGTGTGTTTTATGAGTGTTTTATGATGTGTGGGAAGGCATCGGCAGCCCCACTCCCACACACTTCCCTCACACACCCCCTTACCCCTCATATAGAGCACATACACACATACGCACGCACACACACACACACACACACACACACACACACACACACACACACACACACACACACACACAATGCTCATGATGACATATTGCAAGTTTTCAGTCTTATTTTCTTGCATTTATTCTGAATTTTCTGTCTATATTTCCCACTATGAACTTTTTAAAACCTCTTTCAGTATAATTTTACTTTTAACTGTTTACATTCACGAAAGAAACACAAACTGTTGGTGAGCGAGGCTTTCCAGTTCTCATCCTTTAGTGGTATATATGAACGTCATACTACTTCCTGCCCTGCATTGAGAATCAACAATGGACGTAAATCCAGTCCTACAAACCGTACCAATATAGACTTTATTCAGAGGGGACTGAGCTGAATATCAGTGCAGGGACTCCATGGTATCAGTATTGTTCTTAACAGGAAACTGATAATGTACAATGGTGTTTTAAAAAGACACACTTAAATAAAAGCTGGCAAAAATGAGTAAATATCAGTAATATTTTTGTTTTATGTCACCATAGGGGGTTCAATTACAAGTGTTAATTAAGAATTTGTATTTTTCTGTTTAACCCTTTGAAACATGAGAAAAGTGGTTTGATTTCTTTCAAAATAGGGAGAAGACAACTTACCAAATATATTCAAAAAAAGTTTAAAAAAAATAAATAAGAAAATTACCTGACATAAGCAAAGCATTAATTTTTTTTCAAGGCATCACTTTGTTACCTCACGTTACCTTACATTACGTGCCGTGAAAACGTCAAAATATGCTGGAATTACGATGGAATTTCACCATAATGGCTGTGTGAAGTTGCTGTTTGCATAATCCTGCATATATATCCATCTAAAATAATAACCATAAAGCTAGAACGTAAACTCCTCTTGCAGCAGAAAACTAAGGCTTCTGTCTTCGATTCATCATATTGTTCGCTCATTGCGCTACGTTGCCTGCGAAAACGCTCTGTGTCACAAGAGGAATGAATGATGAATCCAACTTTGCACTCTGCTCATAAAAACAAGCATATCTCAAAAAGTAAATCATTTACAAAGTCTGAATAACTTATGGAGTCTTAAGAAATAATTATGTTATGTTTCTACATTTAGAAATCTTTTGGATCAATATTATTATTTTTTATTTTGTAAAATCTGATGAAAATACATGTCAGATCTTTGCAATTGTTTTTTCATGAAACAATGTCAATGCTTTCATCAGTTATTATGGTTTACTGACTGACATAACATCTTAGCTCAGGTTTTACAGATTTAGGAATACAAATTATTTGATGATACTGGTGGACATTTTCTAATGCAGAGTTAAAATGGTTAAATGTTTGTTAGTAAATTATAACAAATTAAAGATATCACTACTCATTTTGCCCTACTTTGTTTAGTTGCCTGTCTTTTTGTGTGTGTGTGTGTGTGTGTGTGTGTGTGTGTGTGTGTGTGTGTGTGTGTGTGTGTGTGTGTGTGTGTGTGTTGCTCCTCGGGGATTGCAGACAGAAGAATAGCAGCAGCTCTGCGTTGGTGTGAAACTGAGAAAGTGTTTGCTCCCTGCGTCTTCTTCCTGTCCTTGTGTCCTCCACACATCCAGCTCCACTTCCTCTCAATGGGACTCATGGGATTTTAAAATGTCTGCCCATCTGTCCGCCAGTTGGTCGGTCTGTCTCTGTTTGTTGTATTCAAACAGACGACAGAGGACATTTTGGGGAATTTTCTCGTTCAGTTTCATGTGTTTCATGAGTTGAATAATATTGATACCTTTCTCAGCGCCGACATCACGGCCCAGCAAACATTTGTATGTGGGACCCATGTGGGTAGTAAATGGGCCCTAATTTCATTCTAGTTTCATAAAGGCCCCATGCCAGTTGCTGACATGGGTGGTTTTACCCAAGTGGACCCCAGATAAGATGCCCATTTTGGGGGCATACCTGCTTGCTACCCAGGTAGCCTTAGCATAACCCATGTGGGGCCTATTGTGTTCTGATGCTGCTGAAAGAGCTAATTTTGATAACACAGGCATTTTAATGCTGTTCAAACCCATGCTGGTGGGACACCAGCAGTAATATGTGGTGCAGCTAGCTGGTTCCCACCTGACCCGTGCACCGTGCAGAGCAGCTAAGGCTTGCTAACCGGTGCAGCCTGAATATCCAACACAAACTCCCTGCTGCGTCTGCTATTTACATTCTGGGATGCCGCCATCGTGATGTCAACACAAGCACAAGCATGCACAACATGGTGCAGGTGGTGATGTTTAGACAACAAAAGCACATGCAACCAACGGTTGGACGTCAACTAAAGCAGTTGCTGGCACGAATGGTTAGCAACAGGCAAAACATGCACATGGTAAAGTGCAGGGAAGAAACCTCACATTCAGGGAAGTGACCTTCGGACTCCCACATGAAAGTCAAGGGTTTTTTTGGATCCATCCACAGCTCATCCTCCCCGCCCTGTTGGGACATTTGTGCTCCTTTTTATTACGTTGTTACCGGCAGTGTTTAAACCTGACGCCGACAGTCCGGCGGTGTACCATACAGACGAGCCCTGTTTTCAGGTGAAATCTGCCTTCATGCGGCCGTGGCAGGTGCCGTCTGGCGTATTATAGCTGCGTTCTAGGCTGATGACAGGCTCAAAGCTGGCTTTTGGCACCAGGATCTTAAACTGAAAGCACTGTAAAAGCAGAGTTATTTGTCGACTCCGGAATGAGAACGGGTTACTTATATTGTGTCAGCCATCCCGACCAATGGTGGCAGGACGCCGTTACCAGTGGTAACTGCGGTATCGGCTGTCATGAATACCTCATTAGCTTTGTTGTACAACGTGGTGCTCGTACTGCTGCTTAACCAAAGAAAATGAACCTATAGGCCTATATGCATGATGAGTATAAAATACTCTATAAAATACAATACCCAATCTCTGTAGTTAACTGATAAGACAGCCATAACTCAGCTGTTACCTCAATGATTACCTGATAGAAATGATGATCAGAGCTACAAAAATATAACCCAAGGTAATGGAAACATTATCCCCACCTGGATCTAAATTATATCTGACTGTTTTTTTGTCAATTTCTGTTTGCATACACTTCTTCTATGGTCAAATGAAACATACAGTGCAACAGGTTGACATCCAGCAGGTCAAAAGAGGTTTTTTAAGGTAAACGAGTGTCTGTCACTTTCCATCAACACAGTCATGAAGTAACGGGCTTTGTCCTTCTTTCAGCGTGCCTGCCCTCATTATTCCCCCAGAGAGTGTGTGTTTGCATGCAAAGTTGGATATAGGTCAGACCAGGGTGTATGCATGGCTTTGTGTCTGTGTCTGTATGTGTGTGTGTGTGTGTGTGTGTGTGTGTGTGTGTGTGTGTGTGTGTGAGTGTGAGAGAGAGAGAAAGAGAGAGAGTTTGAGTGCTGAAAAGGCGCTCTAATCTTTATCCATGTAACAAGTGAAAACAATGAGTGCACACGCACACACACACACACACACACATACGCGCACACACACACACACACACACACACACACACACACACACACACACACACAGACACGCACACTCTCCACCCTCCCTGCTGCTCTCAGCATCTCCCCACTGTGGCAGCAGCACAATTCCCAGAAACTGCCCACCACCATCCTCAACACACACACATATACACACACACACACACACACACACACACACACACACACACACACACACACACACACACACACACACAGATTCCTATCTGTTGTGTGTTTAAGTGAATGCAACACGTTTTACACGTGTGTCGACATGTTTACATTGCGTATGAACTAAGTGCAGCAGGACAATGGTGGGACGCAGTGGATGGGACACATCTCTCTCTGTACGTGTGGAACACACACACACATTCACACACACACACACACACAAGACCACACAGAGGGGATGTATGTTTGTTTTTTCAGTAAACCTGTGTGTCCTTTGTTTGTCTCTGTTTGTTTTCCTCTGCACACAGAACGCAGCATCAGCTGTTTTCTGAATGTTTGTGTTTGCTGGTGAGCATGTGACCTGTTGTAACATGTGTGTGTTTGTGTGTGTGTGTGCGTATGTGTGTATGAGATGAACAAGTGTCTGGGCCTGGTGCATGACCGTATCCACGCTGATTAAAAATATAAATCTATCTAATCTATCTGATCTCTAAAATTACAAATTTTTTGCGGACACGTTAGTCAAAAGTCATTTTTTTCGTGGGTGGATTTAGATTTGCAGACCTGTGGTTTGTATGCTGGCTGGCTCGGGCCCCTCTGCGTTCTCTCTGTGGCTTCTCCAGGTTCTCTGGCTTCCTCCCACAGACCAAAAACATACATGTTGGGGTAGATGGTGACTCTAAATTGCCTGTAGGTGTGAATGTGTGTCTCTAGTCTTTATTCCACAGAGGTTGCAATACAGAGCCGCCACAAGGTCCCTTCTTTATGCCTCTGTAGCATTTTTAACACAGACCCAAATGACGGCGGCATCATGCCGCTCCAGTATTCGATTATCGACGGCGTCCCAGCATTCTGCGATCTAAAGAGGCATGACAGGCGTGATGTTTAACGCAGCAGCTTCTGCCTCTGTTGTGACATAAACAACAACAAAGGCGTAACATGTCAATCATATAATCATTTACATTCTCGGTTATATGGCAGGTGATCTTGTTCTTTGTTCGGAGGGGAAGGAGCTTCCAAATTTCATTGTTTTCCCAGTTTCTGGACATTTACAGCTGCTATTTTTCTTCTTTGAATTAGCTGCTTATTGCTAACAGCTGCTTTTCACATCTGTCTGTCCCTCCTCTCCACATTCATACCTGATACAGAACGGCAGGACGGCCTGATATTCCTGTGTAAAACTGGCCCGTGTCAGGGTTGTGATAGTCTTGGGACTGGTTCACAGTGTCTCGTCGAGTGTCCGCTGGGATAGACTCAAGCTTCCCTGCAGCCCTTCAAGCTTCCTGCAGACTGATGGTCATCTTTCGTCTCGGGCAGCCCAAAATCACACAGTTAATACGGTGTTTAAGAAGATAATTGGTTACAGAAATGGAATGATGGATGGATAATTTGTATGCTGCCTGCAAAGCAAAAACCCAGGGCAAAGAAAGCTACAAAATCTCACACATTAGGTTGTCAAAAATAGTTTTCAATTTGGCCCCAAAGAGTTGAAAAAAAGCTTTTTTTAATAACTGTTCATTCATTAAAAAGTGACAGACAAAAGCAATTTAGAAAAAACATAGTTTTCATCACCTTTTTATAAACGTTTGTTCAGAAAATCTTTAAATCTTTTGATTGGAAACATCATGATGTCACACATCTTCAAAACAACACTTTTTCATCAGGCTTTGGCTTCTTCACATCGACACACACGTGCACACTCAGCTCTGCATGTGAGCACCAAACGTGAGTGTTTTACATACAGACACACATCTAGTGAACATATGGAATGCACATGACCACAAACATATTGTTTATAACACACACACACACACACACACACACACACACACACACACACACCACACACACACACACACAGACATTGTATAGTTGCACACATCGCTGTAACTGTCATACATTCACATGCATTGCATGCAAGCACTTAAAAGAACACACACACGCTGCTCTCTCTCTCTCTCTCTCTCTCTCTCTCCTCTCTCTCTCCTCTCTTCTCTCCTCTCTCTCTCTCTCTCTCTCTCTCTCTCTCATCTCTCTCTCTCTCTCTCTCTCCTCTCCGCTCCTCTCTCTCTCTCTCTTCTCTCTCTCTCTCTCTCTCTCATCTCTCTCTCTCTCTCTCTCTCTCTCTCTCTCTCTCTCTCTCTCACACACACACACACACACACACATGCACACACACTCTGCAGTCAGTGATCCCCTCCCTCCGTCTTTAACATTTTCGGAATAGTTGCAGAGACCACAGAATACTTTCCCACTTCTGTGGCCGACTGAACTGGAGGCTCTGAGTTTGTTCACTATCACTCCTCCTCCTCTCTCTCCCTCTCATCCTTTTCTCTTTCTCTCCATCTGTCACTTACATACTCCATTAAAAGGTGAAGGAGGACACGATGAAGGAAGGAAACAATATATATTTCTCTCCATCTGTCCTAAGACGACTCCTGTTTCCTTCCTTCATCGTGTCCTCCTTCACCTTTTAATGGAGCCTTTTAATTTTCTTGGTTTTTTTTCAGCTTTATGTTTCAACACTCATCTTCTCATCCTCCCTTTAATGTGTCCTTTCAGGAATCTGTCTGTTTATACTTACAATTGCTGCATTTAGTTAAACGGCAAAATTTGACTTGTAAGTTTTCCTGATCTTCGCAAAACCAATACAAGAGTTTAACCCTTTGAAACTTGGATCAGTGTCACTTTTCTTGTGCTGCGTTCAGACACTTTTCACAAGTATTTAAACCTTTAACCCTGAGCAAATTGGTTTGATTTTTTTTCAGAAACATGGGAAAAGAAGATGCAACTTGGCAAGAAATGTCCTGCAAAAGAAATTAGTAAATTTTGAAAGTTATTATTTTTAAAAGCAAAGGAAAAATGTCCAGAAAACTATGTATTTATTAAAGTAAAAATGTATTCAAAATTAAGTCAATTTTAAAATAATTATTATAACTTAAGCCCTAAAAAAAAATTCAAACTTTCTCATTGTTTGTTAATGAATAACGAATCCATCACAACACCTTTGTACTGTGCTCATAAAATCAAGGTTACCACATTTAGGCAAAACTTGACAAAAAGTCGTGAAATATTGTTGTGTGTAATAAAATTGTTACAGTATCTTTCGTAGATAACACTTCATGAAATGTAGCGTTTTTAATATCCGCAGTTATCTCCATAATGTAGCTCTAAAATGCATCAATGTGAATGTTTCTTCATTTACTCCCCTGATTTTCTCTCTTCATTCATGCATACTCCTTTTACATTTTTCTGCTCTATATTAATGTTCTTGAGTGTTGCAGTAATTTGCCTTATTTCTATTTCTTTTAATGTGTTTAATGCATGTTTTTATGGATGCACCAAAAATCCAAAGCAAATTCCTTGTAAAACCTAGTTGGCCATAAATCCTTTTATGATTCTGATTTTCTGCAGGACTGCACACCTGTTGGAGGTTAATCAGCCTCATTGGAGACACCTGGGAGCGGTGCGCCTCATGCATGTAAGCCAGAGCGTCAGCCGGTAAGTCCTCATAAAGATCTCCTCTTTAACCCTCGACCTGCTCTCGTTGTCATCCCTGTCTAAGAGCCATGAATTGACAATACACAGCCATGAAGGAGTCTTACAATCAGAAACACCATGAAAATTAACTGACTGAAACTTGAAACTCTAATGAGATCGTTAACATGTGACAGCGAACACATTGAGTATTTTTCCCAAATATGTTTCATCAATGTCGCTGAAAGCACACTGAATGCTGTTCAGGCGGTGTGTTCATGTGTTGTTGGGATGCACAGACAAATGAGGTCCTAAAGTCGACTGTCAAAAAAGAAATTGCATACAAACAGTTGTGGGGGAAAAATTCCAAAAACAAAAGCGAACATGAGCATTTCTTCTGTGTCTTGCATGATTGAGTGTGCTGCCAGCATTTAGAAAAGACTGTAAACTCTGAGAAAAACTGAAAAATAATGTGACTATGATGGATTAGTTGTCTGCAGTGAAGCTGCGAGTCTCTACAAATTGATTTTTATAGAAATGAACTGAAGCCGCAGGCTGCTTGGAAGGCAGGAAATCAAAATAATAATCTTACTGTTCGCTTTGGAAAATGGCAGGCAGTAATTCAAAGAACACATAATTTGTATTAAATTAGGTAAAACATGCAAAGACACCACTGTAATCCTTTAAGGTCCTTCGAGGCGACCTACCACACTGTGGAAACTATGGGATACACTTCACTGACCGACTTAATCCACCAAACATAACTGGACAATTAAATGAAAAACAAAAAGTATCTGCCAAGAAAAATGTGATTCAGTGCATTCCTGCCGCCTCTCCGCTGCGTTCCAGCCGTGATGGGAGGCTCTGCTGAATTACAGCGTTTTAAAACCACACTGCTGGGGACGCAGTAATGCAGCAGCGGCTCTGCCTCTCGCTCCCTCGCCTCCAAAACACTCTCCCACCATCCCACCTCACGTCTAAATCATATCGAAGCGTCAGCCGCACTGAAGACAAGCCCACTGCAACCTGTGCTGCCAACAAGTCACTTTGTCACTATATTTAGCAACTTTTCAGACCCTCCGGTCGACTTTATTTCTAATCGACAAGTTCAGTGACTTACTCAGACCATCAGGAGAAACAGAGAAATTTATTGTAATTCATTAAAATGCAGCTCAGAGAAATCAGAGTCCGTGGCTGTTTCACCATCAGCATTAAGTCTCTTCTTCTCTCTCCTTTTATGCCGTACGGTAGGTACGTGACAGGCGAGAGGATGCTGAAAGCCTCCTGCTCGCAGTGGGAGTTCAGGTAGTGAGTGTCTTTGGTTAAAGCATCTCGCAAACTGCAGGATTTTTGCAATCTTCTAAGTTTAGTGCAGCTACACTCTGTGATATGGATCCTTACACTTGTACGACATCAAGTTTGATGTATGCAGACTGTACGGTGATGTCACTGAATCTCAGGGTACGACTTTTGTTCATCGACGTCAGTACGCAAGAGCAAAGTGTCGTTGGCGTGCGTCATCCATCAGTGCCTGTAAGAGAAAAATGTAAACATACAAATCACTATAGTGGCATTCATGTGTGTCAGAAAAAGTCCAAAGAAAAGGAGAATGTGGACGTGGTCATGGCGGGGGAAAAGAGGCCAAGTTGGCATGCTAGTTTTGCAACGAGAGCTCGGAGTGAGGGGCTTGCATGAAACGTTAAACTTTTCTTGTGGTTTGGCCTTTTGTTCACATGACAACGGTGTTTTGGACGCCTAAAGATGCAAACTTTTGAAACCGGGTTCCAGAGTGTCATCTTTTGAAAATGCAACACCTTCTGACGCTGTGTAAACTGGCAATGCACGGATCTCGTGAGTACGGTGACGTCACGGCTGCACTTTGCAGATGTTCTTCTTCTATGGTGTGTCATTACAAAGTTACACCACGAACTACTGGCCTGGCATGCATACTAGAGCGTTTTCACTTGTGTTTTTGTGAAGTTGTGTACACGAGGATCCTTTTCAAAATGTTATATGAATGTGGATTTTTGTAAAACGCAAAGGAAAGACTTTTCCCGTTTCGGTAGGGTCGTTCTCGTCTACATGTGGCCTAAGTATTAGCATCAATTAGCATTTAGCATGCAGTAGTAGTGCTGATCAGTGCGTCATGTCGTGCTGCATCTCTCTTGGTTGGATAGTAGAGGTAGGTCATAACAGCAATCACACAGCAGTCCCAAATTTCTGACACTGTCAGAATTTTATCCCAGACTGTCTTTGATCACACGATCGTGACAACGGCCATCCTTGAACCTTTCTCACTGTGCGACCTGAGACCTTCTGTCTTTTTCAGCTTTTTAGAGCCATGACCAAAGATATTGCCACAGTCATCTTTTGTCTGAGACGGCCCAAAATTGCACAGCGTATACCGGGCTTAAGACAAAACGTCTGCTCACTGAATTGGAGGTGCGAGAAAGTGGCGCACTATAGTATAATCCCTGCAGTTCTTGTGCCATTCAAATGATTTGTTGAGGAATTTTTTATTCAGTGATATTCAGCGAAATTTTGATACGTCCATTAATATGTGATGACGTCATCAACATGCAAGTGAGCGTTTGATGTCATTTTGTGATTTTTGGATTTAGTGCTAGCTACTTTTATTGGAGAAGATTTGGCAACAGTGACTGCAGCACGAAGTCCTGGACAGACAGGTTACACAGACAAAGGACAATCTCAGCCGACGTGTCTTCGCAATAGTTTGTGCCGTTTTGGGCAAAGTCAGCTATAACCGCTTCTGTCTATAGACCTTGTATGCAAATGTCTGCTTTGCACTTTGTCTCAACTATTTGCCTTTTTGAATGCTGACAAACAACGTGCTCACAGTAATGTTTACAAGAATTCAGTCAACTTCAAATTGTGAGGCAGCCCGTGCAATAGCTTTTTTAAAGTTAAAACAATGGGTTTCTTGGTGTTTAACAACTTGTTTCTTGTGTACCTTGTCTTGTCTTTTTCATTTTTCTGTGCCTCAGCTGTTCAGCTTTGGAGAGGTGATTCTAAAACCAGACATGATCTTTTAATTTCCGTAAACTTTTGTTTGTTTACTTCTGACAATACGTTGATGAAGAAAGATACAGCACCAAAAAGAAAAACAATTAAATGGAGTCGAATTTTAAACGTTTCCAGTCAGATTCTTTCAGTTAACAGCAGAAAACCAGACACCAGTGTGAAAACTCTGCCAGCAATAGCACCTATAATTATAATTGCCCTCAGCCTGTTGGCCTCCTCTGCCAGGCTTTAATCACAGATCGTCTGTCCTGATTTAAATTAGGATGTTTTTTGCCTCAGAAATGACTCAAATGAACATCATCATTATCCCATTTCACCTCTAAATCACTTTCTCTCCCCTGAACCGCACTCAAAACAGACGCAGCCTCTGCAAAGTGGTAAAACAGTACTTAGGTTTTAAATTAGTGGCTTTACTGAAAGAAGGAGTTTGTGTTGTTTTAACAAATGGCTGAGCCAACTGTTGGGTGGGACGGAGGGTCGAGGACATACAGGACTACTTTTGTAGTTGGTATACAGAAAACAAATACGCTTCAGTGTTTCGCATTAACAAGAAATGACAGACGACGAGCGCCAGCAGTCGTCAATTAAGTGTGATTAGAGAAAGCTGGCCCCAGTTTACCATCTTAAAACTGAACAAAGAGAAAGATACGAAGATTTAATACTTTTATTTTGTATTTTGTGAGATCCTCATGGTGTTTCACCACTGTCAACAATTTGTTTAAATGTTTTCCAGCTGCGAGCAGCTCTTACATTTCTGTTGTGCTTTGCATTGTGGGACAACAACTCAAAAAATCAAACAAACTCGGTTTGCATATTGATCTTTGATTCTGTGCAGCTGGTGAGAATTACAATATAGAATGAAACTGGAGCACAGCTCAAGTTTTGTAGAAAATAAATTGTTAGAATGAACATCCTCATTATTCCACTTCACATCTAAATCACTTTCTCTTTCAAAACAACTGCGGCTGAGAACACTGGCCTAGAAAATGGATAGTATTTAGGTTTTAAATTAGTGGTTTGTGATGTTTTCACACACACAGCTCAGGGCCGGGCAAAGAAAACACTCATGCATCCATAAACTTGTAACTTGTATTTGGGCAAAGACAGAGTGTCGCTGTTTGTGCTGACCTGTTTTCAATAATGATGATGTAAAAAAAGGAAAAAAAGAAAAGATAAACGCATACTAAAAATACTAGAATAAACATTCTCATTAGCCCACTTCATAGCTAAATTACCGTCTGTCTGCTCAGACACTCAACTGAGGCAACGGCCTAGAAAACGAACGGTGATAAAGACGTTTGTTTTAGCAGAAAACCCAAAGCTCTTTGGCTACTGAGCAAATTCAATCTTCTGATGAGGACCAAATAAAAGCTCCAGAGCAGCTACTAATGTGTTTTTGTGTTGGGATTCTGACCGCTGATTGCATTGAATTGTGTCTTGGGTGATCCGCCTGGCTCTGGAACACATTTTGGGTGACCACTTGCGATCCCATCTCGCTTTCCCCGCTCTATAAATAAATGAATGCGTACATCATTTTTTTTGCAAAGACTTAACGTGTTGTTTGTTTGTTTTAAACCTGCAGGCGGTTTGTTGTTCCACATTCACACCTACAGCCGTTATTAAAAACAGAATGAAGATGACAGATGTAGAAGTACACTGATGATGGACAAATCTGGTGGTTGTGGTGTTTTTAGGGTTAATAGGTAATTGATGTGATGCAAATTCAGATCTCCAGCATGTCCACTGACTTATGTTGAGCCTCAATACCAAAGTTTTTTAGTGGCCCGTCTGTTTTTCCAGCTGCTATTTGGCCCAAAAAATGCAGGTTATTTGTTGCGGCCCATCTGTTATTCAGCAGTTTTTTAGGCACCATAGCTTTTTTTTAGGTGTTTTTTAAGAGGCAAATGTGGTTGGTTGTTAATTTAAGGTAGAAAGATGAAAGATGTATAAGTACACTGATAATGGATTTGTTTAGCAACGTTTTAAAAATGTTCACGTTCTGCAGTTTCTCCATATGGCATCTATGTGATATGGTTCAGGTTAGGGAAAGAGATCATTTGGTGCTTTTAGGCACCAAATGTGGTTGGTTGTGAATTTAAGGTAGAATTTGAAAGATGTAGAGATACACTGATAATGGACAAATCTGATAATGGTACTCTGCAGTACCTCCACATGGCATCTGCGTGACATGGTTAAGGTCGGGGGAAGACCGCTGTGACTGGAAATAACCTGTGGTTCGGGGTATTTTTAGGGTTAGCAGGTTTGTGACATGATGCAAACTCAGAGCTCCATCATGTCAAGTGAATGATGTTGAACCCTCAGTACCAAACTTCAGTTTTTTGTAGCAACCCATCCCTGTTTTTCCAGCAGATTTTTAGGCCCCAAATGCTGGTGTTTTGTGGTGTTTCGACCAGGTATTGTGTAGTGAAATTTTTGACTTTTTTCCAAGGTGCATTTTAGGCGCTAAATGTGGTTGGTTGTAAATTTAAGGTAAAGTATGAAATGATCATTTAGCAATGCTTAAAAAATGTTCACTTTCCAAAATATCTCCACATGGCATCTGTGGTATGGTAAGGTCAGGGGAAGACCATTGTGACAGGAAATAACCTGTGGTTTGGGGTATTTTTAGGGTTAGCAGGTCCGTGACGTGATTCGAACTCTGATCTCCAGCATGTCCAGTGACTTATGTCAAACCTTCACTTACCTGTAATCGTTGCGGTTGAAAATAAATGAAACAAACCAAAAAAGAAAAACTTTCCCACTGAAATAGACAACAAAAACAAACCGTAGATGAGACTACTGTTTTTTCTCTGTTCTGTCAAAACAGCTGCAGCCCAGGGCTTCAGTTAACAGAATACACTGTGACTGAATACACAGTGTTTAGCTGGATTTTAAATTAGTGCCTGTATTGGATGGAGGTGGTGTTGTTTTAGTGCTGAGCAGACAAAAGACGTCCCATGGAGCACAGTGCTGTTTTTTTCATCATCATAGATACTGTGCTCTGCTTTAATTAATGATAACGGTAAACCACAAACGACTAGAGCAACCATTATAATTATGTCACTTCACAGCTAAATCATTTTCTGTTACTACACTCAAAACAACTGCAGCCCAGAGCAGTGGCGGACTAAGTGGATAGTGGCGGAGTAGATGATACTTAAATTTTAAATGAGTGGCTTTGCTCTAGGACTGAGGTTGTGTTTGTCTTTAAGCACTTTGCTGGACTCCAGCTCCAGATTCTGAAAACCTGTTGTAGCTCCACAGTGAGTGAGGCTAAAAAAGAGCGAAAAAAAAGAGGCCTTTGTGGTTGAACTGTTTCAATAACACTTGGGAGCTTTTAAAATTCGCTGTGCAAACATACCGTAACCAGAGGAAAATGTTGGCATTGTATGTTTCTGCAAACTACAAATATGTTTCATTTGCATGTTTCATACAAAACATATTGGCATTTCTAAAGTGTTGCAGTATAAAAGCTGACTTTGTCAACGGATGGCGGTCAGTTCTTGGATGTTATGACACCACGGCAGGACGACTGCCAAGCTGCAAACCAATTTGAGATCAACAAACAACAAAATTGGTTTTGATTTGCATTGATTGATTGATTGATTGAGCATTGCTGTTTTTCCTGTGGCTTTTTATGCCATAAACATTAGGTGTTTTGTAGCAACATGTCCCTGTTTTTCCAGCAGCTGTTAAGGCACCAAATGTGGGTGTTTTGTAGCAACCTGTCCCTGATTTTACATTGGCATTTTAGGCACCAAAAATGGGTGTTTTGTTGCGACCCTTGGCTGTTTTTCCAGTGGCTTTTTAGGCATCACACATTGGTGTTTTGTAGAGCCCCACACCTGTTTTTCTAGCAGCAGTTTAGACACTAAATGTAGGTATTTTGTAGCAACATGTCCCTTTTTTTCAGTGTTTTATTAGGCAAAACATAGGTGTTTTGTTGCAAACCATCCCTTTTTAAGTACCAAAGGCAGGTGTTTGGTTGTAACTGGTAGCTGTATTTCCAGCAGATTTTTAGGCACTAATGTGGGTTTCTTGTAGCCACCCAACACTTTTTTCCAGAGGAGAAAATGGCACAAAAAGTGTTTGTTTTTTACAGACACCACAGCTTTTTCAATGGGGGAAACCAGATATTGTATTTCAAGCCGAAACAGATCTTTTTTCTAACCATAATCAGTTGATATTTGTGCCTAACTTTTACCACATTTTTCAACGCATCTGCCACATAACAAAATTCCAACTTTTTTTCTGGTGATTTAGTTGCTTCCATTAAAGATTTATAGTCCAACATTAGCTACAATAAAAATATTTTAATAGAATAAAAAAATACTCAATTAAATGGAGTACCTACAGTTTGGTGGCATCTCTGCTTTCGCCAATAATGTTCTGCTGATTTCGCTGCACTGTGACCTCATGCAGAGCTTTGAGTGTTTGGCATCTAACTCTCGAAAGTCTGATGCCAAAGCGCTTTAGTGTAAAACACCAGCTCAGTGTGAAGAAAGATGATGATGATGATGATGATGATGACGATGATGATGGTCCACATTTGGTAGTTTGTCTCCTTCATTTCTTTCTGTCTCGGAGAAAGACAAATGCTGCTCAGTGTCTCTCCTCCCTTCCTGACACTTTATCTCACAGACTCCAATAATAACTCAGCCTTGAATGCTTTACCCACTAATCTAAATCTAAACACTGTGTTGCCCTCCACTCGTCTGGCCGTGTTGTTCTCACTGTGGTTAACTGGAGGCCGATTTAGCTTAACAGCTGCCAACCTTTCCTCTGAGGACACTGTCTCTTAAATGAGTCTTCACTCCAGCAGAGGACAGATGTAAGAGATAAAGAAAAGCACATTTTAACAGGTAGGAAGTTTCGAATATTCTGATGTCAGTGGTTATTCACCTTGTAGATTTCGATCATTAGGGGCCTGCTTGTCGGTTCAGAAGGACGTTATCAGCCCATTCAATGGCAGTTACCGGTTCGTAAGGTTTCACTTTCCAACCAATTCATCAAAATAAAAGCTCTTTTCTGGTAGAAAGTTTGATGTCATGTCCTGCTAGTGGTCTTCTCAAACTAATCAGAATCAGAAATTATCCTCCGGGAGATGAAATTGTGCTTTGTTAAAGTCTCTCTGATGCAAGCATAGAGAATTATAGCAAGAAGAAATAAGTACTGGCACAAGTATATAGAAATATAAAATAGAAATACAGTAATAGTGAGTAATTAAAATAAAATAAAATGAAATATGCATGTAAAGACTAAAATAAAATATTTATATGAAGAAATACAGTAATTATAACTCAAGTTTATGCTGTCTACACATGTCAGTGTGCAATAAACCATAACAAATTAAGATTTATAACGACACATCCTCTGGGGAGCATGAATTTCAGTACATGAGTACTACATTTATATGCAGTTTGCATCTAACATGAGATATCTTGTGTCTAAATGTGTTCACTGTGAGTGACATGAAGCCAGAAAAAATGCCAGTATCAAAAATTTAAAAAGTTGGATCCTCTGGGGAGTATGAATGGTATTGTTTTTTAATTTAAAAGCTTGGATTTTAATTGAATTTACAATTCAAGAAGAAAGATCAGGTGGTCACCAAAATATTAATCATCCTCTGGGGAATATGAGTGTGATTGTACATGGTCTGCCTCCCATATGAGATATTTTGCGTGTAAAATTCAGATTTTTTTTCCCTTAGAGTGACATGAAACGATAATCCATGGAGTATGAAAAAGGATGCATCCTCTGGGCAGCACGAATTGCAATCTTTTTTAAAATCCTATTGTTAGATTCTGATTTTTCTTGCATTTGGGTGTGAATTCTGGTCTGTTGGCAGAGCTAGAGGAAAGATCAGGTCGTCACCACAATGTCGTATCATCCTCTGGGGACTATGAATGCCGTTGTACATTGTCAGTACATTTAATTGTAGTCTGCCTCTCACATGAGATATTTTGTGTATAAATTCATGGAAATTGGCATGAAATGATATTCCATGAAGCATTAAAAATTAAAAAGGTTGCATCCTATGAATAGCAGCAGCAAGTGCCCCGACCGTCTGTATTTGTTTTGACACATCTTGTTGGACAAAAACATGGACCAAATGACCTGCTACCGTGCTGCCAAAATCAAAACCAGTATGCCTAAAAAGCCTCAAAGCCTAGAAAAGCGCACTTTGAAAAGATTCAGTAACAACCGCATGCTAATGTCTTCAACATGGAGATTACATATGGAAAGTTTTGTCCCATGATCCCACAAACTTCATGTCACAATGAGGGTATTGTCTTAAGATCACAAAAAAATGTCTTTTTAGTGATTATTTAATGTTGCAACTAATGATTAATACGTGATTAATCTGTTAATATGCTGCCAAATAAAGAGAAGAAAGAGAAAGGCTCCCAGACTAATCATTTTGTCAACTTGACATGACGTCAGCGCGTTCTCTCACAAACTTTATTTAGTGATGACAAGAGAAACAAAACATCAGAAATAATTGAATACATGTTGTTTGTGGCTTTTAAATACGTGCAGGACTGACGGATGAGGCGTTAAGCTGTAAAGTGCATTTAAGAAACTATGAGACCCAAAATCCAGTCACAGTTGTGAACAGTCAGATCTCGCCCTAAACTCGGCATTTATTTGTCTGATTGTGTTTCTCCTTTTGTATTGGTTTAGTTCGGTATCAAGATCAAATTCCATCGCGTCTTACGGGCCCCATCCCATTCCTTATCACCCTCAGGCCACCATCGACCCCATCCCAATCCTCATTGTCCCCCCTCCTCCCCTCTGACTCAGGGCCAGTGTTTGAGTGTGTCTGAGGCTGATAGCATTGACTTCAGGAATCACTCCATCTCATTCAGCAGTTCCCACAGGCTCACCACAAAAGAAAAAAAACACACTTTACACACACCACAAAAGAAAAAATAGACTCCACTTGCACACCACATAAAAAAACCCTTTATCTCCCACCCAACTCCTCTCGCCGTGCCAAACAATCCAAAGTCCCACTTGTTTCACCCCTCCCGGCTTTAGTTTTTTTCTTGTGTACATTGTAGTCCGACGCTCCCTCCTTCTCTTGTTCAGAAACGCATGTTTGATGGGCAGCAGATATTCGGTCGCTGCCGGAAATGAACACCAGTCAGAAAAATGTGGGCAGTTTACAGAAAGTCGTTGTTAGAAGGGTGAAAAGGAGAAAAAAATGGGAAAAATAAGATAAGTGGAAATGTACAGACTAAACAGGCCCACAGTGCGTTTGTGAAACAAAGAGCGAATACGTGAAATGTTGCACAGACTCGCTGCTTCTGTTTACGTGTGTACGTGTGAGAGAGTCCTGGGAAAGCTTCACCAACCAGCTGAACATTTCGTTAATCGCTTTCACGTTTTATTGCTGACTTAGATTGCAGATCATAGAGACTCTAAATGACTAATTTTAGAAATTGTAGGTAGGTAATGCAGCCCAGCCGCCAGAAGGAAAAGTTTGCTTTGTATGTTTCTGCAAAACAACAAATATATGCACATTTCTAGTAAGGACATTTAATCTCCTTTTTATTTAAATATTTTGAGTCACTTAAATGCATCACCTGACCTGCATCTCATGAAAATCTCATTAAAGGCAGATGTGCTAAATTAAACAGGGAAGACACCAAGATTATACAGAATTCACCCGCCATGTTTATGTTAATGTTAGTTTTGTTGTTTGATTATTTTAGTGTTACTGCAGCGATTTTAACTTTATTTTCTTAACCCTTCAAAGCCTCGATCGACATCAGTTTTCTTGCTCTGCGTTCAGCCACCTTTTACAAATATTTAAACCTTTGAATCATCAACTAATTGGTTTGATTTCTTTTGCAGAAACACGGGGAAAAAAGCAACGACTGACTTGCCAAGAGTTGTCCCTGAAATTGCAAGATTTTGTAGATTTAGAAAATTACTTTTTTTTTTTAAAGCGAGGTAAAAACTATTGTTACAATCATTAAAATTATATTTCAAAATCATTAATCTTTTTAAGCGCTTGTTTTTGGTCAGTCACTTTTCTTAGTCTAATTTTCAGGTAATATTTTGGAACTTTTTACTCATTTCTTGCAATTTCCTTGCTAGATTTTGGGTAATTTCTTAAAGAAATAAAGATTTCAGAGGGTTAATATTTGTTTGGGGATTTTTTTATTTCATTTTGACGCGACCATTTGACAAATCAGTTGAACCTCATCGAGCAACTCTCCTCACATCCTCAAATCAGTCGACACCCGCAGCACCCTGAAAGATCAGACAAACAGTACAAATACTACAACGTAAAATTTCTGTTTATGTGCATCATAATAATGTGCAAACGTAATGTGTCTGTGGTTTGTAGGAACGTAAAATGCGACTGGGTGGAGTAATGATTTTGAAAGATATTGCCAAGAAAAAAGTGATAAGGCAGACATCAGGTGTCGGTAAATGTTATGTGTGTTGTTTGGAAACACAGAAAATGAGGATTAGCTCCATGTTTTCTATGATTTAAAAAAATGCATCTTCCAGCCTCGGTGTGGAAACTTTAATATGATTGTGGGATCGTTTAATAAAAATCATAAACTTTAAAACATTCCACTTTATCAAGCTCCGAGTTTACAAAGTGCTAAAGTGCTTTGCTCAAATTCAAAGCAGCAGTTAATGAAGTGAAAACTCCCACTCTGCAAAAAAAAAAAAAAACTGACAGAGATTCAAACTGGCAGCCTTTCAGTTTTCTCCATATGCTTTGAAGCCGCAGTTGTTCCGAGCGCGACACACAACAAAACGCCGAACTGATGTGGTTGCAAACAGAGTAATAAATAAACAATAAACATGCCGGGACATGCGTCGATCAGAGATCTCATCCTGTGACATGAGAGATGTCAATTTGAATTCTGGGGAGAATACAAAAATGAAAACAGAACAAAATCCGTGACTGATAAACAGCAGCAGTCAGCACAAAAAGAAAATAAAACTGAAACATTATTTATTCCATAAGTCTCTTTAGAGGAGCAGCTCGGCTTTCAAGATACACATTCTCCATCCATACAAAGGCTCAGCATGGGAATATGTAATCTGAAAATTAGAGAGGGGCTCTGCTGGCAGGTCAGTGGCACATACCAGTCTGAAGGAATGTATGTGGGGAGAAGCCAAAAACATGCGGCTCTCAACAATGCAGAGTGAGGTTTCAAGTCATCATTTTAAAGAGGCTGTGTGAAAATAGTGCAGAGATGCTCCGAGTGCAGACTGAGAAATCTGTGAAATATGACTTTTAGTCAGACCTCCATCCTCTCTGAAGGTGTTGATGCTTTAGTTTACTGCAGCCTCGACGGCGTTCATTATTTGTCACGTGGAAGTTAACCCAGTTTAGTACGGAGAGCAATGAAAGAGAAGCTTGTAATGTAAATGCAGCTGGGAATATTTCGTATGGACTTGGTTAACTTGGATTCAGAGGCCACTCAGAGTCGCTTCTGTCACTTTAGACTGCTTTCTTATATCGTATTTTAGTTTTTGCGCTGACGAACTGCTGTCTGTTTGTGAAGTCTGAGAAGAAACAAAGATGTAACTTGAAAATTGACTTCAGCAACAAAACGTAGTATGATTGGACGAAGGTTTCTCTGAATGTCGGAGGGGCACGTGGTGCGTATTGTATAGTTGTTCTGATGACTGCTGGAGGGCGACATTACAGAGGTTTTTTTTCATGAGTTTTTTTATTTTTATGCTATTCTGGTGATTTTTTAGAGCTTGAGCATGCAAGACAAATTTCAGTGAAAATGGACAATAAAAACTTCTTCACTTCGTCTCAACTACAACAAATCCCTCATTTTAGGTCACCTGTGGCTCTCTTGTATCTGATTCCACAATTTACCCAGCTGTAAATATATACAGATTTTTTTGTTTTAATCTATATTTTAACAATACAACGAATAATTATTACGGCTACAGTATCAATATATCAATGCAATACTTTCTCTTCATTTTGCAATATTTTTACATTAACAATATTAAATAAAGATGTTGCAGCTTTGAACCCACTAATACTCCTTTTCCACCAACATGGAAGTGGTTCTGTTCTGAGTCCAGAGCTGAATTTTGAATCGTGCAGAACATTTCATCCACAAAATGACTTTCAGAACCCAAAAACTCTCATTCAAATATCTTTAGCCCTGAAATTAAATAATCCAGTCAATATTACTACTCTAAAACTACATCTGAATTTAATTAAATGATATTCATGTGTTTTTTAAACATTCCTCAAATATTAAATTTATTTTTTCTTGTGTTGGAGAACAATTTTTAGACTGTGAAAGCTCTCCACCACTCGTAAAAGAGAGAAAAAATGTTTTGTATATCGTTTCTTGCATGAGGCCCAATATTCTGTGCATGACTAAAACCATACAAGTATAGGAGATTATATGTGATCTGATGCAACCCGAAAAAATTTAAGATGCCTCCGTTTCTCTCTCGCTATCACCAACTCAAACCGTCTTTTGGTTTGGGTTCTCTCTCATTATGCAGCACTTAGTACTGCAATCACTACCAACTTACAGACACATCATTTAACTCTGGTAAAAATAAAAAAATGATTAAAATACTTTGTACCAGATGAGGACGTGCGGTCGCACTTGTCAGCACGGTTGAGCCTCGGCTGTGACAAGATGATTTGAAAGAAATTCGTCCTCATGTGATCTTGAGATGAAATCCCAGAGGAGCTCCCGGTTTGTCACAATCCGGGAAGACGTTAAAGAGACCACATGTGACTTGCAATGTTTAACATCCTCTTAAATGTCGCTGTAAATATTTTGTGTTAAATCTTTTCGATGTCTGGGTGCACTCTTTAAAATGTCAGTGTGTTTCAAGAGAAGTAAACAGTCGCAAATTCTTTCCTTCCACACCCTTCTTACATTAGATCGGGATGCGCTGCAGTCGTTTTTAATTTTACATATTTGACACGTGCGCCTGCATGGTTCAGTTGTGAAGGTTTGAAAATATCTGAAATTTCAACTTAGCCCCAAGGTGTTTTTTCATTCTTCACACAACTTTTCAGTCACTTTTTGCACAATCAAGTGCATCATAAACTAGAGGAGAGAGTATACGAAACTGCATCACTGTCCCAGCTTTGCCTTTCGCCACTGAGAAACAGCACTTTTGTCTCTAGATGTGGTTGGATGGCGCTCCTCCAACTGGTGGGTCATTGGTCCTTTCTAGTTTGTTCAAAAAGCACTTTATTTTGAAGTACAGGAGATTCCCGGCCCAGAGCTTTTATTTTGAAGTGCAGTTTCTGTTTATTCTTGCAATATGTTTTATTTCTTTATGTTAAGGGCAACATGTTGTTACGTTTCGTGAAATAAAACTGAAAAAGTGTTAATTTATAATCTTGAACTAATGATAACGGAGAAATCCGGACCCCAGTAACTGGACCAGTTGGACACCAGTGCCATAGACTGTAGAGAATAATGGACATAGCCACCATGACTTCGCCTATTGGTGTTTGTATTGGCATTTGTGGTGATAACCCTAATGCTATCTTAATGCTTATTTAGCACAGTATGTTTATAGCTATGATTGACTGATTTAATGCTAATGCTATTTTTTTGCTGGCAAAAACAGGCTTAAAACAAAAACAAAATTGCACTTACCGAAAAACTGAACATCCGACTCTTTAGAGGGTCTTTGAGTACATTTGAAGGCTGAACAAGTGACCTAAACATTACAAACTTACACAAACTTAAAAAAAACACTAAAAAAGCAACTCCTACGGTCATTTCAGGAAGTGCAGTTTTTGGCACATACGCGTTACGATACGATTTTCGTCATCTTTGGAGATTGCCGTTTAGCTCCTGTGGGGCGTTTTCTGTATCCTCAGTTGCTCCTTTAAAAAAAAGTGTCTGTAAGTGAGTATAGATAATGTATGGACGATCAAATGGTTTTTTTTGTCTAGTTTGCGGATCATGAAGACTCTGATCCATTCTGTGAGTGGATTGCCAGTCAAACCGCAGTAAAACCACCGGACGCTTCACTGTGTCATTTGTCCTCCTCAGTGGTTATTAAGAAAAGACAAGTGTTAATTATTTCTTCACACAGTCAGATTTTCCCAGACAGCACAGGGATCTGAATTTTTAACCTTTAACCTGTTATTAGGCCGAGTGGCACGCTTTGACGGGGAAAGACTGAACTGAACTCATGCGGCTGGTGTGGTTGCTAAAGCAGGAATACCCTTTATTAAGTGGTTTTAATGTATAAGTAAAGCAGAGCTTTGTAATTTAAAGCTGTTGGCGAGCGAACACTTCCTGTCTGTAAATGTCTCAGAGTGGATCAGCAGGCACCATAACTGACACACAAGTATGCGAATCCATAATGTTTCATTTTATTCCCCTTTACTGTATGTTGAAATGTCAGCAGCATTTACTATATATAAACCCGTAATTTCACCATTTTATTTTTTCCTGTTGCCACCGCATTTTTGGCGCGGCATACACTTGTAATCAGGAGGAATGGTATGCTGACTTTTGGCGGTGAAATATGCAAAAATGCTCAACTTTCTTTTCCCATAGACAACAATGAGAAAGGGTTACATGGAAGCTGGAGCCGTTTTTGTCAGTCTTTGACTTTGTCATACTTGATGCTGGAAACTTTTTTAAAAAACTGAACGTTATTGATTGTTATAGGGTCGTCTTGGGTCACTACATGCCTCCATCATTCAGCATGTTTTTTTTTCTAGTCTTCAAACGACTCTAGCTGGAAAGATGCTGCAGTTTATCAAAATGTACCAATAGGTTGCTTCATAGTTTGTTTGTTATGCCTCCACATTGACGATAACCATGGATGGAGGCATTATGTTTTTGGGTTGTCCGTTTGTCCATCTGACCATTCTTGTGAGTGTAATATCTCAAGAACATCTTTAAATTTGGCACAAACTTCCACTATGACTAAATGATGAACTGATTAGATTTTGGAGGCCAAAAGTCAAGGTCACTGTGATCTTGCATCCGTCTCAGTCTTGTGAACCAAAATCTCAAAAATATCTTGAAGGAATTTCTTCAAATTTCACACAAACATCCACTTAGACTCATCAACTAACT
Organism: Plectropomus leopardus; assembly: GCF_008729295.1. Classification (NCBI taxonomy): domain Eukaryota; kingdom Metazoa; phylum Chordata; class Actinopteri; order Perciformes; family Serranidae; genus Plectropomus; species Plectropomus leopardus. Next base: position 33,410,021 of record NC_056470.1, on the reverse strand, counting down.
GATTACAGTTTGGTGGTCAAAGGTCAAGGTCACTGTGATCTTGCATCCGTCTCATTCTTGTGAAGGCAATATCCCAACAAGGCCTCAAGTTTCCTCAAGTTTGGCATAAATGTTGACTCTGACGTAGGAAGGAACTGATTAGATTTTGGTGGTCATAGGTCAAAGATCAATGTCACCATGACTTTGCATCTGTCTCATCCTTGTGAACCCCCTCAACACCTTGAGGGATTTTCTTCAAATTTGGCACAAATATTCACTTTTACTTAATGAACTGAGTAGAATTTGGTGGTAAAATGTCACTGTGACTTCACAAATTATAAGTCACAAATCATGGCAAAATACACAAATGCCTTTATAAAAAATTAGGAAGTGCTGACATTTTATATCCAAAAGGTTAAACGTCAACTTCATTGTGACATCGTAATTTTCAGCAAAATCATTCTCTGGCCGTTACTTAGCATCAGAACTCAGAACAGAAGAGGAGGAGACTTTTGGTCAGATGCTGAATTGGTGACACTAATGTTGAAACTGTTGTAACTGTATAAATCTTCTTTGCTGTTGGGGGGAAGATGTGTGTGAAGCATCCAGTTTTTAACAGACATGGATGGAAACTAAGTTTAACTTGACCGTTATTCTAGTTTGAAAATCTTTATTTTTCTGACTTCACAGTAGTATTTTATAACGGTAAAGGGAGGGATTTGAAATTAAAGTATATTAAGTATATTATATCAAATGTGATAAATCTGAAACCATGTGAGCTCAAAAAGGACCAGGGCCAAACTCTGACCTGCTATCTACACTTTAGCACCGTTAACCACTGACTCACCGATATACCCGTCATATAATCCTGATCATGACATCACATGGTCCACAGGTCACTTTCCCATAATGCATCTCTGCTTTATCTCCCGACCCTTGCTGCTAGCTTCCTGGACTTCTGCGTGAGCACGCCTTATTCTGAGGAAAATGCATGGGGGGTTTCCTGACATTCCTGAGACCTGAATACGAAAAAAGCTGCAAATGATTCAACTTTTAAAGAGAGAGAGGTGAGAGAGGATGAGTGGAGAGTGCAAAGACGAGATTTTGGACCTGAAAACAAAAACAAAAGAGTTGAAACAAAAGATCTGAATGCCTCTGTCGAGTTATGAGAATACTAGCGTGAGAGTCAGTAAAAAAAAAAGAGAAAATGACAGGGATGAGGAGCAAAAGAAGACAACAGGACAGTGGAGATGAGAGACAAAAACAAGTGTTTGACGAGAGAACAGAGGCGTTGTGTTCAGTGGGAAAGGTCGTATATTGTCCTGCGGTGCTGCAGTGCATTAATTACAGGATAAGAAATGATAAGCTGTGCTGCGGGGCTATGAATAGACAGACAGAGAGACAGACAGATAGCTGACAGTGCAACCGGATGCTCACTGTCTCTGGGATACTCACAGTTTGCACAAGAAAGCTTCACTAACCCTTTGAAACCTGGATCGTCACCAGTTTTTTTGTGCTGTGTTTGGGCGCCTTTTAGCAGTTAGCAACTTGTCATGAAACTTTCTGCAAATTACGAAAAAAATTTAAAGTGACAAGAAATGACCTTAGCTGAAAAAGAGAGATAGAGATGGTCAATCATTAGAAAATTATCAATTAACTTTGTTTTATTTTAGCACTTTTTTTTTCCTGCTTTGTTGTTTAATTTTTCATTTGTTCCCCTTTTTTATTAAAGGTAATTTTCTTATTCTAATTTTTTGCTCATTAAGTTAAGTCAATAAGTTGCTAATTGCTTTCTTTCCATGTTTTTGAGAGAAAAGCAATTTTCTTCAGATTTCAAAAGATTAAAAGAGGCGGCAATTTCTCTTCGTCTTTCAAGCAAAAGATGCTCAAATTCTTTGAGAACAGAGCCTTAAATACTAATACTCATCTTAACAGTACTTCGTTACGTTATGTTCACACCGAACACAATACAAATATTTGCATCACGTTACTCGCTTGTATACAGTCGCTGAAGTATTTTGCAATTTGCAAATATTCACCATTAACAGCTGTGTGGTTTATATCGAAGCCCTCTAAGTCCTTCTTGTTCTGCCTCTGTACACTTCTGATGTTGAGTGGCAGAGCTCCCGATGAGATCTCAATGCTTTCACAGCACAGCATCACGCAAACATTTCATCTCTCACTAAAATTTTGCATGATTAACGTGGCAACCTTTGCGTTGCCCTACACAAATTTGCACCTATTCACATCTTTGCATTGAATGTACTGTCACTGCACAAAATACTTGCATCGCGTTGGTGTGTACACGCCTAAAGCCAGATCAAACAAACGTTCCATCATCTTGTATTGGACTATGAAGTTTGATATTTACAACACACGCATTTGTTCCCCCTTCAAAAACATTTTGACAAACTGCTAGAATGTTAAAGTGTGGTGGCAGTAAGGTATCTCAACAGAAATGGTTGCAATCTGCCATAAACGGAAAGAAAAAGACACTATTATTCATGTATGAAGTACCATAGCATTTTCTCCATAATTAAATGCAGAAAAGGCACAAAACAGTGCATAAAAATTCCCTAGAATGCAAGAAATTAAGTGTTTGACACTAAGAATATGCTTATATGTGTCCCACCAAATAAAAATCGTACGCCCTTGCAGCGACCCCTTTGTGCCCTGTATGGAAGCATTTACATTTGGTACATTTCTTTACACAGATTTTTCCCATGATTTGTCACCAGTCTGTATTTTACAGAGTAATATTCTCACCATGTGTTCAGTGTTGAATTATCAGTGAACCTGGATGTAAATATTCTTTTCAAATGTAAATCTGACAGAGAGACACAACAGTTTGAACAATTCTTACAAATGCATAAATAAACACAAATAAGAGTAAAATCTTTCCCCAATTTAAATCAGTTTTTGTTGCAGCCTTGGAAAGTTCGAGCGATAGACTTTAAATCAGCTGTTAAGTTTTCATTCTGTCGCTGTCTCCAAAAGGGGAAAAATTAATAAAGTTGTTTGTCAGCCTTTATAGCAGCTTGGAAGTACACATATTTATAAAAACACATATCTATGAAATTATTCAATCAGAGTTTGGAGCCACTTTCATACACACCAGGAGCCTGAAACTGACTCAGCATGTTAAGGTTTGTATAAACCTCCAGTTCAAGGGGAATTTAGGGAGAAACAACTCTTCTACTTAATCACGCCCACGTATTTTTGGATCATAAAACATCGCACATAAACACATAAATGACCATGCAGACATCTAACACAAGCAAAACTGAGGAAAACAGACTTATTTTCTCACTGAGCTGCATCTTTTGAATTGTACAGTGGGTTTTCAGTGAGTTTCATGGGATCGTGAAACTCCTTTTGGAGCCACTCAGCATGCCAAACACTTGTAGAGAAAAAAAGCATAATTACCAAAAGAGAATATAAGGCAGTGTCAGCAGGGTGCACCATTGAAATTGGGAAAAAAATTAACCAGAGCTCTCAAAATAAACTTTATGTAGTTTAATTTAGCTTTGTGCATGTTGTAGGTCCTGCACTGTCATCAACACACCAAATTAAAACCCTCATTCAAACACCTAATTCTGTGTTTTAAGGTTGTTTTATTTCATTGTGGCATCTCCTTTTAGACTGCCACACAGGCATTTTATTGAGGTCATTTTTAAAGTTGTGATGCTTTTTATTCCACCACTTTTTAGCCATTCGAGCAGTGGCGTGGTTCTTGGGATGGCACTGGCAATATCGGCCAGCCACTTCGGTTCAGACGCGGATGGGTTGTCATAAAATGCTGTGCACATATTTATGGTACCCAGAGGATGAATCCAACATACTTCAGTCATCACCTCATCAAGCGACAACCTTCAGGGCTGATAAATGAAGCAAATGCGTAAATGTCAAAAACTGCAGTTCCTCTAATGGCCACTTGAGGCTGGCTCCAAGAGTGAGTCAATCACCATAGATGTCCATGTTAAAATGCTCAACTTTACAGCAGAAATTTTGGTCTCTAATTTCCCCCTTCATGCCAGTAGTATGAAATGAATTTATATGTAACTCATGCGTTTACATTTTATTAAGGCTTAAAGTTACGCATATTTCAAGGCGGGGCTGCTTTGGGTTACAGGCTGACTGTTAGGCGTCTCTCCAGTCGATGCGTCACATCCACCCCTTTACCCCTCTTATCCAAATATGGCCACTTCTGTCTCATTGAAAGTAAGCATGTCGATGGATGTTAAAAACATTAGCAGGTTTGTTTTTTTGCAGCCACCGCAGTAGCTGTCATCATATCTAATCGAAGGGGACGTTGGTATATTAAGCGAGTGATTACGAAAACCTTTTTTTTGAGAAATGGGAGTTTTTGTCTTTTTTTTTTGACGTGTTTCAGTTAGGTGTATTTAATATTCACAATTACAATTTACTCAATTTTAGATTTAATGGAAGCCCACCTAGTGAGAGGATTTTAAGTAACTTTTATTGCTCATTTATCGAAAGTATTTTGGTTGAATGGATCATCCATTAAGGACAAGAGGAGTTTGTTAGGCATTGTTACAATCTGCTGCAAGATCATTGGAGTCTAGCAAAGGGACTTGTGTACGGTAAAGAAAGGCAAAGACTATTATCAACCAACCTCATCATGTTTTGTCTTCAGGCCACCATTTTAGTACCTTTGTGGAGAACTAACTGATACTCCAAATCTTTTATTCCTTCTGAAATCAGGTTACTAAACTCACAGTGGTCATTATAAATTATATTTTGATGAGAGTGCCTTATACACTTTATGATAACACATGTAACAATGTCTTTTTATTGATCTCTTTCATTGCTAGATATTTGATCTTATTCATCTTTATCTTGATGTCTTTCGACAACCTGTTTGTTTGCTGATCTGTGCTTTCTGACATGTCTCATTTTGAATATCAACATTTTCCTCCAACATAAAAAATTAGGAACGACAACTCTATACAACTAAATCACAATATATTGACTCACCATATGCCAAAAATTAGAGCCCATGCCTTCACTATTTCTGAGAACGAAAGCAAACACATCAAACAGGTGAATTTGGAGCTTCCACAAACTTTCTATTTACAAGCTTGTAAAAACTACACGAGGGAGGTTGTTCAAACGGACTCTTCTCGTAATCACGGTAAACACGACCCCATTTGAATGCAGCGTTAATACCTCTGATGTTGCCAACAGCCTCAGCTGTACTTTGTGTTTTCTGCTTATTTTAATGTCAATACGCTAAGCGCCAAACTAAGATGGTGAACATGAAAAGCATGCTCCAAAAGTTAAAGGATTCGGATGTCCAAGTTCATGCAAATGTCGAACATGTTTTAAATTTATTTTGCGTGGTTGAAAATAAGCAGACAGTTTTTTATGGGTTATAATAATAACCCTAGCTCCAAGGTAAGCATCACTGGTGCCGTTTTTACCTACAGTTTGATACTGGAGCATTCATTTAAAACTGCAGTCCAACTCATAAGTGCCCAGTTACAGTATCTGAGTGCTAAAACTGAAGCCACACCCACCAGCCAATCACAATTGAGAATTTTCAGCAGCCGTATGATGAACAACTCAAGCACAGGAACTGACCCAGATAGGTGTTCAGTTAGTTTAAAAAATAAAATGATACTGAAAACCTTTATTTTCTTCTGCTGTCGCTTCATGAAGGCTGTTAAAGTCATATTTGTAAAGGTCAAAGGTCATATAGATTATGTGCATGTCTGTTTTTGTGTAGTTTGTGCATTATGCAAGCGTGTGTTTGTGTGTGGGTGTGTGTGTGTGTGTTTCAATCGGTGACAGAGGTGGGGGATTCCCGTGGCGACCTGTGTTAATGGTGTGTATGTGTGTGCTTCTCCAATCCATCATCACACACACTTCCCTCCTTCAGCGTGTTCGAAAATAGAACGGTGTGTGAACATGACCTCTCCCACACATAAACACACACACATGTGCACACACACACACACACACATACACAAACACACACACACACTTGTAAACACGCCCATTACGATGCCATTGTGTCTTGGCTTCTTGTCCAGAATGTGGGTGCGTTTTTTTGTTTGTGTGTGTGTGTGTGTGTGTGTGTGTGTGTGTGTGTGTGTGTTATCAAGAGTTGCGAGGAAAAATGTCCCTCTTGCCATGTTCTGCCTCCGTCTTTCTCTCTCTGTCTCTCTTTTCTTTCTCGCCACAAAGTCTGGAGTGGCTGCCAAATTTCCTTTGTGGCAAAGGTGTGGTGCCACGACACTGTCTCTCTCTCTCTCTCTCACACACACACACACACATTCCTGATTGTTTTTTTTTTTTTCTCTCGAAACATCCACACACAGACGGGATTTTAAGTGATAATGAACTGCTGGGTATCCCGGTTTAAGAACTTGACAGATGAGGTGGAGGAACTTGTGGATGCCAGGCGATGTGGTGTTTCCGCTGCTGACATCATTATTTCCCAGACGCCTCTGATTACATTTTCATATTGTTTAAAAGCAAAAATGAATAATGTTGCTACATTTGCATGGCTTTAGGGGTGGCAGTGTTGGTCATATATGGAGGGAAATAGCTCTTCAACGATTGGATGGATTTTGCAGATTTTATACGTATGTATATTGTATAGTAATGTAAAGTGAAATTAACCAGGGAGCATGAATCTGCTCCCTGGTTAATTTCAGTTTACATCACTATTGTCTTTTACATGCAAACTAATAGTCCACTATTATTCTAAATATGACAATATTCAGAATTTGATTTAAGTCATGTTAACAGCATATTTTGTTGGATATAGACGTTTTTCCGAATGTAGCACTTGATGATTGACATGTGTGATATGTTAGTATTTTTAGTGTTCATTCTTTGGACATGTAAACAGCATATTAGGAATATGCATCTCAACTGCATTTTTTACCGCAGTTTGCGATACATGGCCGCTTGCTTGTTCATGGTCAGCTCTGTGTGTTGTCATGGATACATTGCACACAAACCAACAAGTCAACACTTTGCAAGACTATAAGGTGGAGATGCATGCCCAAAATAAAGGCCCACATTTCTGATTGTACGGAAGAACACACCTACTCTTAAAGGTTATGAGAGAATTGGATATTAATAGATTTTTGAATATGCAGAAATGTGGCAATGCCAACCTTTCCAAGAGGGTGGTTGAAGGAATTAAAATCCAAGTCCAACATTGGTAGGAAACTTTAAAAAAATAAATAAATAAAAAATATTTTGAAACAAAGAAGCAAAATGACCGAAGTGGCTCCAGATGTTCCACTTTTCCATTTTTTGATGTGAAACACAAATTAGGGCAAGATAATTGGAGTGTGCATGTCTGCATGTCAACAGGAATATTCGTGGAATATTCATTTTCATTAACCATGTAATTTCGTATAACACTTTTTTTTTTTCAGAATAAGCTCAATAGAAAATAAATAAATAAATAACTATTTTTTGGCATGTAACTATAGTAAATCACAGGTCTGAATTTCAAGTTGTGCTACTAGTTTATGAGAGGAAATAGACCTAACTGTTAGTATGTTGAAATATAATTAGGAATATAAATATAAAAAGGAAGAGTTCAAAATGTTGGGGAATATGTATATTTGAAGAAGACTATTGATACCAGTCGTGTGTGTCCTGATAGAGCTGCAGCTGGAGTATAAAGTTTGGAGGCAGGGGGAAACAGATGGTACCAAGTTAAAGAAAAATGCAAAACTGCACCTCTAAAGCTCACAAATAACCACATTATATCTAACAGTATATAATTTAAACCATACAAACGTCATGCTGAAACTACCTCTTGACAAACTGCAGTTTATCCTTCTGTGCTGTGCAGATGGTGTTTTTTTCACCACTTTTTTTGTTTTGTTTTTACTATACAAGTCCCACTAAAACTGCAAAAAACAAGAGAATGGTATCAATCTTCTCATCTCACTGATAGAGAGGAAATGAATGAGCATATTTCTCAAAGTTTTGACCTATTCCCATAAATGTCCAAGATTCCCTTCAATTAACATATCTGAGTGAATGTAAATTTACAAAGTTAACTACTCGTTTACTCCGTGTTGTTTTATTTAAATGAATCTATTGTGAGTTTAATGCCCTATTTACCATTTTAAAACTCAGCTGCAGTTTTATACTTTCAAGAAAAATCGTCTTGTCTGTGTGTGTTCTTTTTTAAACAAGATTTCTGCTTTTAAATATTGTGTGTACACAGAGTTTAAAAAAAAAAACTTCTGTAGACCAGATGCACAACTATTGCACAAACTTTTCCTTAATTCAGCGTACTTTTTGTGCTGTCTACAATAAGTCAAGTCAAGTTAATTTTAATTATAAAGCCCATTACCCCAAATCACAGATTGCCTCAGAGGGCTTTACAGCATACAACATCCCGCTGTCCTTAGACCCTCGAATATCCCCCCAAAAAAGCAATAACGGGGGAGAAATAAGACACAATAGGATTACATGCTTAGACATTATTGGCATAAAGATTACACAAAGAGTGGTTGAGACTCTCACTGTGTTTCTGCTCAACTCTTAAATGTGTATTGTTTCTAGGCGTACAATTACACACAACTCAATGCACTTACCATACTTGTAAGCTATAAACAACGACCTAAAGATGCAGCAGATACACACACGCGCACACACACACACACACACACACACACACACACACACACACACACACACAGGGGTCCTGGGACAGCGGTGGTAAGTGGGAGTAGTTCCTGGTTAGTCGAGCAGGAGGCTCTGAGACGCCGCAGCAGTCTCCCCTGGAGCTGGGCGTGGGGAGGAAAGTAAGTGTGTGTGTGTGTGTGTGTGTGTGTGTGTGTGTGTGTGCACGTGCGCAGGGGGTCATTATACTGTGGCGGAGGGAGAAGGTGGGGGGCATGTCCTTGGCAGACACACAAACGCACCGCATACAATATTCATCCTAAGAGGTTGTTCAGTTGAGGGATGAGTTTCGAAATATTATTTGACTTTAAAGCAACAAAACAGTTTTTCCGTTCAGACGCTCTGAGCAGACAGAAGCCGTGTCCAAACCTCAGAGTTTGTATCTAAATTATTTGCTGAAACTGATCATTGCACCAAAATATAAAACATACATTAAGTGTCGCAACAACACAGTGTGTTTGATTCAGTGAGCTGTCAGAATCCCATCCACTCTTCATCACGCTCATATTTGTTTATGGAGCATCTTCAAACTGTTCTGTGGCTCGCTGTCATATTTCAGATTCTCTGAAGCAGCACTTGAAAGCACCACATGTCAATGAGTTGACTCTTTCTTCCTGCACCATAAAAAAGTAACTTTGACAGACGATGTCACTCAAGATCAAACATTTTTATTAGCTCAGGCAGAGGAAGTGTCTGTGTGTTTTAAAAAGAGTGCATCTCTTCATGTCTTTTATTGATTTTTTTTGTGCAATTGCACAACTTCAGTATGCGATGCAGAACGGCATTATAGTGGTCAAGTATGTTAAAGCCTCTAAAAACATGGCTTGAAATAGTAAGAATGCACATATTATATCAAAGTTGAGTGTTTTTTTTAGTGAAGATCCAGGTCCAGGCACTCAGGATGGTTTATAAAGCATAAAAGGCCTTTAAATTATAGGGCTAGAAACATTAAAAGTGAACCGATGCGTATCAGCTTGTGCCTTCTTCAGGATGTGGTGACACATTAAACCTAGTTTTAAAACAGCTCATTTTGAGGATAATTTCTCCAGACTGTGTGGTCGATCAGATCACGTTTTGATTGACAGCCTCCTCGGATCCCACCTCTGTCAGCTGTTGGATAAACGGTACGTTCCAGCAGTGCTCCAGATTTGCAGACGGTCCAGTTTTTGCCAAAGTGTGCTCAAATGATGCAACAAATGTTGTTTGTTGCTGTCGAGCTCTGGTCTCGTGGCCTAAAGTCCTGTGCTTGTTAGATCCATCCACGTCCATTTCCGCCCATGCGTGGACTTTTGTGCTCTTTAAATTATGCCTGTTGCTCTAAATGTGTAATTATGACATGAATGGGTTTACATTTGAGGTTTTGGAAAGTGCGTCTCACACAGACGCTAAAGGGTGCTTCAATGTTTGTATAATGACATCAGGCGTGCTGCCAAAGCGTGAGCGTGAGAGCAGACTGGGCCAGAAATCTGCCCATTGATTCTCTCGGCTCTTTTCTTTTGCTTCTCTCTCTACCCTGGCTTTTCCTTTCTGAGTCGCAAAATGTAAAACATTTTCTTATTTTGATTGCTTCCTGTTTAAGTGAGCACAGTTTTTAATTTTCTGTACATTACATAATCATTTCTTCAAGAAATCAGATTTCATGACATCGTTGTGTTTGAGTAGCTCATTAACACTGCAGTCATATACAGTTGTAATCACATGAGATATTGCATCCCCACCCACATAAATTTATACGTACTTAATTCTAATGAGGCATTTTGACTCGGGTGATCAGGCTGCAGTTTAATTTGCATCTTTACATTAGCGACACGTGTGTTTTGCAGGTTGTGTGGTATCAGATGACAAGTAAGTAAATTAACTTATTTGTCACGTATCACAGAACTTTTATTGTCAGTGGTAGAAGTCAGTTCGTAAATTGTTGCACTTGATCCTGTTTAAGGGACAAATATACACCTTTGCATCAACCAGTATTTTAATCACTACGCTCAGATACTCACACAGTCACAGAGCAGTTCACTGTCTTGTTTGAGCATCTGGCTGCTGCTGCACCAATCAAACTTTTAACTTTACTTTAAGGGTACAATATACCCGAACCTCCATCAGCACCACCACCCGCCCCCCCATCCTGCCCCTGACTGCTTCTCTCTCTCTGAGTTAGTTGTTGTTAAGCTCAGCCACTAATCACTTTGGTTGGGCCTGTGGTCGACTGTGTTACCACTGCTCTGCCCTCAAATACACACACACACACATACACACACACACGCACGGTGCACCCACACTAACACATATAGAAACACATTCTATATGTGCACGTCTCTCATTTGTGTGCAGACTTAATTACAAATGTGTCGTCTCATTTTGATGTGTGTGCTGGTTTCATGTGTGTGTGTTGGAGAGTGTATCTGTGCAGACATGCATGGATGTGTGTGTGCAACAGTTTGCATGTGTGTGTGCCTTGAATGTGTGTATTTGTGTGTGTGTGTGTGTGTGTGTGTGTGTGTGTGAGAAGCTCCATTCTCAGTTGGGCAGAAACAATGGAACCTCTCTGATTACATCTCCCTGTACAGGCGGACAGGGTGTGTGTGTGTGTGTGTGTGTGTGTGTGTGTGAGGCTTCAGGGGGGAGGAAAGGGTGGCGGTTGCGGAGGAGGAAAGAGGGGGAGGCAGTGCTTGGACCTGCCCCCCCCTCCATCCTTCGCTCTGTCTCCCACACACACATTCGTCCCTTCCTCTCGCGCCCGCCTGGCGTCTCATTGGTTAAATCCCCGGCTATATATTTATGTGATTGGTCAGGGCGGGGTATATATACTCAGCGTGGGTCGGTTAAATCTGGCCACAAGTTTCAAAACTTTCAAACAGGGCAGACAGACAGAGAGACAGCGAGTCGGACGGCCCGTGTGACGGAGGGGAATCGAGCTCTGGACAAACCGCTGCACCGCACACTCCAAACAAGAACTGTTGTCTTTTGAGAGAGAAAAAAAAAGAGTGAAGAAAAGAAAGAGGCAGAGTCATTGTGGATCATTTTCAGGGGGAATATCCTGCACCACAACTTGTTTGTTTTCTCTTTCTTCCTCGTCTTCCCCCCTCCTCTCAGATCTCGATGCTTTGCTTTGGGATTTGTGCTCCAAATCCATCAAATTCCTCTCTTGATCTTTCTCTTTGCCATCTGAAACACTTTGAGCTACAAATTTTTTCCAGAACTTTGCAACCCAACAAAGTGAAACAGACGTTTGCAGAATTCCACTCGGACTAAAAGTTGAATCCAAGCCCGGTCCTGGAATGAATTTAACCGAGTCCAGCTTGTCTAGAGAGACTCTCCTGCATGCCGGACGGATGTCCCTCGGGGGCCCCTGGGCGTCCGGGACCCCGAGTCCTGCTTCTGATTCTGAAATGGGCTTTGAACAGAACCTCTCTGGGGACTGCAGCTCTCCTGATGGCCTTGGAAGCGTGAGGAGAACAGAGGCGAGGATTTCTCTGACGCCCAGTTCAGGAGGACAGAGTCCGGAGCTGAGCCAGGCGGGAGGCGTGTCGGCGGGCACGGCTGATGGGAAGCCTGTGGGGGGCGAGCAGAGGATCCGCAGGCCCATGAACGCCTTCATGGTGTGGGCTAAAGATGAGAGGAAGCGACTGGCCGTGCAGAACCCCGACCTGCACAACGCTGTGCTCAGCAAGATGCTCGGTAAGACGGCAACAAAAAGCTAATCAGTGGGAGAAAAACTCAGTATGTAGGGCATCAAAACTTTGAAACCAAACTGGGGAAATCCAATTAGAGAAAGCAGATTTTTAAAAGTTTCCCAGTCGAGTGAGTGAGAAAGTTATTTAATTTCTTTGCATTTGTTTGAACTTTGTTGTGTGCAATCGGTCACATCCCAGTTTCCAAAAAGCATCTTCAGGCTGAGATGACCTTTGCCCCAAAAGATCATTAAAGTCTAAAGAGGTTTTTGGGAAACCTAAATCCTGAACAATTTAGATTGTCTGAACAAACATATCATAAAAGTGTTATAAAAGTGACATCGCGGTCTGAGTCAACATTTGATTTTTCTCGTCTGATCAATATTTATACCTCAGTGTGACAGACCCCACCCATCTGAGTCACTGTTGTCCTCGTAGAGCTAAAAACACAACCATAACCATGATGAGCATCATATCAGCAATCAGAAATATTCATATTTATATGACCACACAATAAGCATATTGCAGTATGTTTTTCTTTTGACAAAACTTTGACAGTTCATCCATCATTTTATCATCATTGTTTTAAAAAAAGCAACATAGATTTTGTCCCATAATATTTCTTTTAAGTACAATACATACTCTTGGTTTTCTTTTTAGAACGACATTGTGTAAGTAAAGTATTTGTTTTTACTTTAAAAATTCAGCGTCCAGGCTGCTTTAATTTTTTGAAGTTCTCTTCTAAAATCAAATTCAACTTTAAATTTTAAAGCAGCCCAGACACTAACTTTTTTTTAAATTAAAAAAGTTAGCGTCATGGCTCTCATAAATAAATAAGTTTGACTTTGAGAGCACAAGTTGAGGCAATTTTGTAATGAATCGTCTCCTCAAATTCCATCAACAAAAAAATTAACGGCAGCCTGGACACAAACTTTTTGAAGTCAAAACAAATACATTTGGAGTATTTTTTAAAAAATATTTATATTTATTATTTTATTGTTGAATCTGTCTGTTTGCAGAGTTGCCAGGTTTGAGGGGTTTAAAGTTGAAACAGCTTCACTTTTTACCCCTGAAGCATTAAAGTGACATTAAATCATGATTAGCTGAAAGACTAATGTTGATAATCTAATTAAAACAGCAGAGATCATCATAATATTACCAACCACATTAAAGTGCTGTATTTAAATTGATCTTGAAGCACAAAATGAACACTTTAAAAGTATAACAAGTTAGTCATTTTTTCCATTACAGAGTAAGATGAAAAAAAATCCAAAATGACCATAGAAATGTCTCAAACCACTCCTCTAGCATAAATAAACTCCTCCACAGTCCATCATGTGCTCATTATGTTTCAAACTCCATAGTTTTGACGATCCACTGAAACCGACATGAATCCAAAGTGACCGCAGCCGCCGTTCTCCTCCACAGAGGAAACTACAAACTTTTTATGACCACCTTTTAACTGTCCGGGGGGGTGAGGGGTTTGATGGAAAATATTTGGCTGGAGTCTTTGTTTACTTTCTTTAATCCTTTATTTAAACAGGTAGTCTTTTTAAGAATAATTAATTATGTGATACATGGTGTGTTGTTAATTTTGCCATGATCATGTGATGCAAACTAAATCAAATAGTTATTTTGTTGACATTTTATATGACATGTATATGGAGCAAAAGACTAATTGTTTGCATTATTTCAGCCAAGTCTATCGAGTGATTAGTAAAATCCGATTTTCAGCTCTGTGGGTGACTCTAAAGTCTCTAAAGTCAAAGTCACATTCACACCATTATCCTAAGATTCTTCATGTTGATAGCAAAAGCACAACAAAGTACGTTTTTCTTAGATTTGTTTAGCTTGTTTGTCTGTCACTCTGCTTAATACAAAGTTTCAAATTCAAACTCAGAGCTTCTCAGCTCAGTCAAAGTCTGCTGAGCTCATCTGCAGCTTGAGATTTTCAGACACTCTGACACTCAAACCATCAAGTTTCTGTAAGGAAACGTCCACAAACCTAAGACAAACTGGGATTATGAGCACAAAATGCAGCGTATAAATATGTCAGATAGAGAGTTACCAATCATGACAGTTTGTGTTTTAGCAGCTGTTTAGAAAATATTGCTGAGCATTTTTTTCCCCATTATTTCACGTTATTTTGTTGGCTAAATAATTTTTGAAATCAGGAAATTAATTTTCTGCTTAATCAATTATAAAATAATCATTAGTTGGAGCCCTAGAATCACCTGTCTCACAAAGATGATGTTGATTATGACCTTGATACAGGTTAGGAATAACTAGTTCTAAATACTTCTGAAACAGATACAATATTTAAAATAGTGTAAATATTTTTTGTATTTATATTTCACTATTCACTATTTTCACTTTTTTTTGTTATTTCTGAAGTCTAATAATTATCAGATTGATCAAAAAATAATAATCATTAGTTACAAGCGCTACAATCCAGTGTCTGATGAAGATTATGTTGATGTCTTAATTTATGTGATGATTGTCAGTAATATATATCATTTTATTATCTACCTTACCAATCAAGAATTTGCCAATTTGGCTCAGTAAAGTGAATCTATCTATCTCTACTCACAGAGCCAAGATGATGAAAATAATTTTTTTTTCTTAAATGTTGTCTTTTTCCTTCAGGTCAGTCCTGGAAGGCCCTGAGTGCCACAGACAAGCGACCATTTGTGGAGGAAGCAGAGCGTCTCCGTGTGCAGCACCTCCAGGATCACCCAAACTACAAGTACAGGCCTCGCCGCAAGAAAACCACCAAAAAACTAAAGCGGGTCGAACCGGGGCTCCTGCTTCACAGCTTGGCCCAGGGCGGGGCTCCAGGCCTCGGGTTAGGACCTGGTGCAGAAAGCGTCACTGGAGGAAGTTCTGCTTACGGACAACTCAGCGGCCACCCTCCGCATCACCATCACTCCCACCACCTGCTGCACCCTCTCGGGCACTTCAGGGACCTCGGGGCCCCGGGACACTCTGAGCTGGAGAGCTACGGCCTGCCCACTCCAGAGATGTCCCCTCTGGATGTTTTGGAAGATGGAGCCGGGGAATCTGTGTTTTTCCCCCAACATGTGCAAGAGGAGGCCGGGATGGGAGGTTGGAGCGGCTACCACCACCTCCACCATCATAACCAGCATTACAGCCACAATTACAACAACCACAGTCACCACAACTCCTTAAACGGTGCAGTGACACACAGTTCAGGAATGACTTTGAATTCCAGTTTGAGTCCAGGCCGAAGTTCCAGAGTTGAATCAAACATGACCTCGAGCATGAGCTCCAGGTTGAATCACACCTCCGGTCACCACATCGCCTTGAGGAGTCCCGTAAAGTGCCCACCACCTCTGTCCGACTCCTCCTCCCCTGTTTCCTACCCCCAGCCCTCCATCAGCCTCCCTGAGCCAATAAAATCCCACCAAACGCCACATCAACCCTCCGGCTACTTTGGCCAAATGTACGCCAACAGCGCTCCAAATGCTGCGTATTACATGCCGTCTCACCTGGGGCAGCTTTCACCTCCTCCTGAGAGTTCTCCTTCTTCCTGCTCCTCCTCCTCCATCCCCACATCAACCTTCCCTCCACCTTTGCACTTAGACCCTTCCAATCCCGAGTCCTCCTGCCATCTGGGGTCGTCTTCTGCTGAGTTTTGGTCCGAAGTGGACAGGCATGAATTTGACCAGTATGTCAATGTCGGGAGGACTCGAGAGGAGGCCTACGGACGTGGTGGAAGCTGCGGGGGAGGCTCCAAAGTCCTGAGCGGGCGCAGTAGCAGTAGTGTAGGTAGCGGCATGAATGGCAGTATTCTTAACAGGGATGTCAGTAGCATTTTGAGTGGTGCTGGTGGGTGTGATGAAGGGAGCAGCCCTCTCATATCGGCTCTCTCTGATGCCAGCAGTGCTGTCTATTACAGTGCCTGTATCACTGGATAAATACTCCATGATCTCATCTCTCTTCTGTACCTCCATACATACTGCACAGTTTGATTTGGTTCATCTGAACCATTTGTACATGTTGTGGAGGAAGTATGTTGGGAAGACTGGTTTTGGCTCACATTGCCATTTTTAATGTATCTCACAGATTCCAAATCTTAAATCGAAACACTAAAAACAAAGATGTGGATGAGTGTTTTTTACTTTTACTGGAGGCAAAGTGGGATGGAGCCAAAACTCAGTTTTTGAAAAAATGTGCTAACTGGAAAAAACTGGCAAAGTAAGCACTTTTGTCAAATTAAGTAAAATTACAAATGCTAATGGCTTAGTTTTATATTAACAATTAATTTCTGAACATGATCTTGTACAGTTAGCTGCTCAGCTAAATAGCTTTCTTTGATAGCCACAGTGTGTTTAGTTAAGACTTGGGAAGAGACAGGTATGTCAGCTTGCTTGCATGGGTTCGTAGACTTCAGTTCAAGGCGCCTTTGCACCTTTGATCTCTAGCAAAAGGTTTTGGCTTTTTGCTGAGCAACTGCAAAATCAGCCACTGTCAGTCATTTTGCCATAGATGATTAAATTAGCTAAAGGTGTTTGCAAGCTTAAAGGAATACTTTCTACCTTAAACGTTTTGTATATCAAGTACTACCAATTACTACCCACATTTTACCTTGAAATCATGAGAGAAACTTGTTTTTTTGCTCCACAGGAGTTGAATTGAAGTCATTTGGTCACACATCTAACCACAGCAAAATAACATCAAAACATTTGTTTAAAAACTCTCACATAACTCCTTCACTGTAATCCAAGTCTCATTTTATCTAACAGGTGCATTTTTGCTAAAATGTTTAACGACATCTACCTACGAGTGGTGCACTGTAAGCTTGCTTTTGTTTGCACTGATGCATTTTAAATCATATAGGATTTAACAAAAAGGCATTTGGGGTAAATACTATGCATATGAATGCATAACTGAGACTTGGATTATACTGCAAAGGCTGTGAGTTTGTAAACGGCTGTTTTGATATAGTTTTGCTGTTTGTAAATGCGGACCACAGTGATTTTAGTTCATGAAATTTGTTTTGGGATTCTCTGCTCACTGTTGGGGCATGTGATAAAAGCTTTCTTTACAAATTCAAGGTATAACATGCTGATAAACAAATGTTCATTTTGCAGAGGAAAGTTTCCTTTAAGGAGAAAACAATGGACCATTTCTATTGCATCACTCCAAGCTTGATGCTCTTTATCAAGATATCATATGCTGGTCCAAATGAATAGCACAGATAAATGCGTCCTGACATACAGTGGTGCCGTCCAGATTAAAGTTTGTAATATTTTGAGTTTGGGCAAAGAAAATAGAGAAAAAATGTGCTGGGTATGTAAAGAGAAGGCAGCTGGAGAGCATGATAGAATAGCATTGTGTTTTTATACTGATAAAGGGTGCTAGGTCTGTGTGTTAATGGCCCAGGAATCTTATCAATAGCTGGTTACATTTTTGACCTGAAGTTGTTCTGGTGGCTACACAGTCTGACGGATTCGGCAAGTGCTTGTCGTAGTTGAAGTACCTGCAAATACTCGTTCCTGGGGTTTTCTTTCTCTGCACTCTTCGCCTCTGTGGTGACAGACTGTAGGATTATGCAAAATTGAATTGCACTGTACTCTGGTTATCAGAAAAATCCACAACTATGACAAATTCAAAGGTCATCTCATATCATTTTTGACGTTTCATCTCAGGACCAGACAAATATTCATCTCCACTGAACCACACAAAGTTCAGGTTAATTTATCTCGTTTGTGAAATGGGGAACATGAAGGACAATGAAGGAGACACTCGGGAGATGGACAGTGAGAAAAAGACTAGATGGAGAGACTTCATTCAGCCTCCACATGCTTCTCAGTGCTGTCGGAAAGCCAGAGCAGACCACGGATGTCTCCCACAAACTATCCGGATGTTTTACAAGCCGGGTCGGGGGGTTTTCGATACATGCCGTTCCCTCTCAGTCCATGACAGGGCCTCACGTCAAACTCTGTGCCAAAATCTGCAAGTCTCAAGTTGCTTTGCTTCCTGGCAGATATGTTGATGAATCAAAGATCATTCTTTTCAACCAGTAAGCCTCTCTGGTATAACAAACATATCACTTGTTTAAACAAAATGTCTTTTTTTATAAGTTAAAAAGTGTAATTTAGTTCCTCATATTTCAGAAAATTAGGCTCTACAAATGAAGTGCCATTCGAATAAGTCTTGTGCGGTAGATCATGAAAACAGTTTCACTTTATACTTTAACATTCATCCTGTCATACGTCAGAGTTTGACCACTATAATTACAAATTGCCCCGTCCTTAATGTCACCGACTCATTTAAGGATAATGGTAAGCCTTGTGATCTTTGGAAACCTTGTTTTGATGTAGCCTTTTACTGTATATATAGATGCTGTGCCTTTTGGCAGTTTGTGAAGGAGAAATTGAGACTATGAAATGTTCTTTTTGCACTGGGTTTAATGTCTTAGCTGTATAGAAGGAACACTACTTATTGAAAGTCAAATGTTTATAATTTTAAATGTGTTTTTGTACAGAAAGGACTGTGCTTTTTTTTTTGTTGTTTTATAGATTCTGTTTTATCAATGTCTTTTCTTAAAGGAATAGTTTGATATGTGGGGAAATTATTTGCTTTCTTTCTGAGACTTAGATGAGAAGATTAATACAGGAGCTGGAGTCTGGAGGCGATTAGCTTAGCTTAGCATAAAGACAGGAAATGGAGGGAAACAGCTAGCCTACCCTCTTCAAAATTAAAAAGTCTGCTGTGTAGCACCTTTAATTGATACTAATTAACATGTTTCTTCTTGTTTGTTTAAAGGGAGAGTTGGAATCGAAGACAGGCTGTACATATCCATTGTTACTCAGTACGTTTACACGCACCGTTCAGTGGAGCTACAGTTAAAGCTCAGTTAGGCCCTTAAATCCGACGACTGCTCTTGAATTGATTTTATGCGCCCTTTCACCTCCTGGACTTTCTTCTATTTGAACTATTACATCACATACCAAACAAGTTATCAAGAGGCAAATGGTTTGCATGTAGTTAACTTTACGTCTTGTACGCACGCTACACTTCATTTGGCACCTTCGTCTCGTTTTGTTTTCTTTCATTCTTCTTCTTTTATTTTTCCCAACTTTCTTTTCTAAATTCATGCTTCTTGACTTCTGAGTCAAAGTACAGGGATTTTGGAGCACGCGCAGATCACCCGGGCCGGTTCAGATCCAGTTCAGGCATATAAATAAAGGTTAAATGACCCCCAACTGCATTATCTTGGTGTGTTAGTCCAACTTTGAGAAATTCAACTTAGTACGGTTTCAGTTGATCTATTAACGTGCATTTTTTAAAAATATTTTTGTGGGACGGATATAATAATTCGACTTTATTTTAACATCATGTAAACGAACGAACAGAAAACAATCATTTGTGGGTTTGTTGTTTTTTGCCATGAAATAGTTACACCATATAACTTTCTTTAAAACCACAAACTGTTGATTAAAACCTACTAATTAAATTTAAGGTATTAATTAGACATTTGGGCTAATCCAGGCTAGCTGTGACCCCATGCCTGTTGTGCTAAATTAAGATAATCCAGCTCCTAATTTATCCCAAAGACATGACAATAATTTTGATGTTCACACTATCAGCATGAAAGTGTGTTTTCCATATTATGAACTATTCCTTAAAGATGATTTAAATGTCTATAATTGTAAAGATCTCTTGTAGATCTCCATGGGTTTTTTATGGGTTTACATGTTACACTTTGGTCTACCAGCGACACCAGCAAACCAGATTCTCTCCCTCCCACACCAGTGTTATTTAGCTGAAAATCAAAATGAAAATTTGTGGTTTTGTTTGTGCTGAGAAAATGAAAAATCAACAGTTGTAGCCACTGTCGAGGTCTCTCTGTATGTGTTCATGTAGCATATTTTCTGTAATATTTATGTATACAGTGGGAGCAAAACAACAACAACAAAAAAACAGAAGTCACTCTTCAAGAATTTATCCTGCATCTGTTCTGCATTAGTCCTACAGACAATACTCTTTTGGGGCATGAAACAGTAGAACAAAATCGTGTATCTCGTACAGTTAAAACCAGTTATATTTACCACACCGTTCCTTGTGGCCACCATTGGTTGAAAACAGAGCAACAGTAGATTTTTCCAAACATTTCCTCTGAAAGGATGGAGCCGCAGAGAGGCAGCAGTTCAAGCAAAGTATTAAAAAAATACTTCTACATCTGCATTTGACATTCTTTTCTGTTGACACCAAACAGACTCTTGTTTCCATTTTAATTTACTGTGACACACAAAGAACATCAGAGAGACAGGCGTTTTTATTCTTTTTTTTTTTTTGAGTCGTGCAATAACTCTGGGGCTTTTGGTAATAATTATCTGAAGGAAAAAAAAGAAACACCCAAGATTTTGGGATTAAAACAAAGGACATTTTCTCAGCAGTCATATAACGACAAATTAAAACCAGGATTTTCCCAGAAGTGTCACTGTGATGCTTCTAAATCTGTCTGACAGGGATCATTTTTATATTTTCTGTAGAAAATTGTTTTGTTTGTGTTTGTATTTGAAAAATGTGGGTTGTCTGTAAATGGATCTGTTCTGTTTTTACAAAATGTTTCAAAATAAACACGTCTAAGGTTACACTTTGGTTTGTGAGTCTCTGGGGCAAAGAGTTTGGCTAAATTATCAAAAAAAACTGTTTTCTGAATAACACAACAGAAACATGTCATATAATTTTGTCTAATGAAAAAGAAATAAACAACGACTATGCACTGAGTTAGTTTAGTAATGTATAAATTTGTGGCACAAACATTTGTGATTCAACCACCTTCATTTACATTCTGTCATGAAGTCATTCATTTTATGAAAACTCTCTTTATGTTTGGGACACTTTAACATTTTTGGTTTTACGTCAGTGTTAAGCACTTAAAAGTTTACGTAGGATTAGAAAAATAAAATGATTAATTGAATTTAATTGGTTTTTGGGAACGATTTAATTGGAAAAGAAAATGAGACAAATATTCAAACAGTGGTAGTCTTGGTATGAGTGGAGACCTTAAAGACCTGAATATGTGTAATTACTTTAATCTGCACCTTGTAAGTGTCAAACTACTTACTGTTTACAGTCACGGCTCCTTCCTGTAACCCTTAAAGAAGTATTTGACCAATATAAAGAGGACTCTATACTAACTATATGCCGTCTATGCAGTAGAAAGACACAAGTGCTTTTGAAAAGAGAAGAACTACTGTGGCATTTGCTTTTGCTCAAGAGGTAGAAAACCTACAACTACCAGAATGCACTGTGCTGTACCAGACCAATAAACGCTCTCGCTGGTGGGTGACTCGATGCGACCTCGTCTGGAGGCTGGTGACAAACAATCTTATATTACAGTAATTAAACATGTTTCTGAAAACATTTTAGGCGAGAAATTGGCAAATCAGTAACAGAATCTTGGTTTATATTTGATCAGCACTGTTTAGTTTTGCTGTTTGAGCTCTTTTTTTTAGCCTCTCTTTTCACTGTGCAGGAAGCCATAAGGCGTCCGCTCTCTGTTCACAAACAGGGCACTAAAATATGTCTCTGAAAACATTTTGGGTGAGAAACAGGCAATGCAGTAACATTGTCTTGGTTTATATTCAATTAGCGCTGCCTAGTTTTACCGTTTGATTTTATTTTGGTCTGAGTTTGCGAGACAGAGAGAGGGGCGGATCGACCTCTTGACCCGCTTCTATACTCTTTGTGTCAGTGGAGGAATGGTGGGCAATACAAAAATGCGGAGGTACAACTTGTAGTTTGAAAAACAGCCCAGGAGAGACAGTAAAACTTCGCCGGATTACATTTTTAGAATCACTTCCCGTCATCCAGCAAAGTTTCCCAATGAGGGGGTTGAGAGATATCTAAGCAAACGTTAGATGGAAGTTTACCACAGTTCATTTTTATTTACCCACATTGTTATGAGGCAAAGTTGGTTTAAAAGTGGCAAAGTGATTTATTTAATGTGATTATATTGCTGGAGTGGGAAACCTCCGGCCTCTGGGCCGTGAGCGGCACACAAGACCATTTAATCCGGCCGCCACGCAATTCTTAAAATAAATATTAAGTCAAGTCAAGTCAGTTTTATTTATAGAGCCCATTATCACAAAACATGGTTTGCCTCAGAGGGATTTACAGTGTACGACATCCCTCTGCCCTTAGACCCTCACATCACCCAAGGAAAAACTCCTGAAAAAGAAACCCTGTAACGGAAAAAAAAGGAAGAAACCTCAGGAAGAACGGTAGAGGATAATGAGGGATCCCTCATCCAGGACGGACAGACGAGCAACAGATGTCGTAAATAACAAATGAAATACAATCATATGTATAAATATATAACTCAGGGGGAAAAAATGTCGACAGCGATTACTTTTCTGAGATTACGCTGATGGCTGTGGGTGTCCGAGGCAGGTTCAGGGTCAGTGAACACATCACCTGAGGTTACGTGACATCGCGCGATAACATTGGATATAGATTGACACGTGATATGCGTCATGTGCCAGGAAACGCGAGGTGGACGCAGAATGGCGCGCTTTTCCGGAGAAATGAAACGATTATTTATTTGTTGACATAAAAAGCGAAACACTTTGCCTGGTTTGTGACGTGGCAGTGACGAAAAAGGTCAGTCTCGCGCGCCATTACAGCCCGAAACGTGCGAAACTGGACGAGTTGAAAGGACAAACGCGTTTTGATAAAAGTAAGGATTTTCGTCGGAGTTGGGGTGTCCAACCATCAGCTTTCATAAGACCACAGACCGACAGAGACAATGTGAGGAGGACAGTATTGTGGTGAGTGAATTAATAGCGAATAAGCTGAAACCTCGTGCAGAAGGAGTTTGTGAATGAGTGTAATTTACTGGTAATAATCGTGAAACCGTGATAACTGCGGGTTTTCATACTATCGAAATCTGTTATCGCTGCATCATATGTGTTCATAATTTAGTAATGGCCGTCGGAGGACTTCTTAAAAACCGAAATAGCTCTTGATGGGAAAAAGGTTCACCACTCTTGTACTGCTGCAATGCAAACTTGGTTTCTCAGTTGAATATGTGAAAAAAGTTTAGTGAACATGGACTGTATGAAATTTGATTTCGAAATGGATTGATGGAGTATCAGTGTATTAAGTGGTACTGTGTACATATTTTACAGTATTTAAAATTTAAATGCATGGCAAAATGCTGGCAGTCCTGCTAACATTTGCTTCAGGCATATTGAATGATAAAAACATCCCAATGATACCAGCTCATTGGTTAGGAGCCCATTTTATTTGTTTGTGTTGCTCTTGCAGTGTTTTATGGAGAAAGGGTGTAACTTAAAGGTGTAACTTAAATTAAAGGTTCAAATACAGATGATGACTTTTCCATAAATTTGACTCCTTAAATCATATTTTTCCGTGCTATTGAATCTGGGGAGTTTTCCCTCCTCTAGCTCTAATGCAGTGATTCTCAAGATTGCTGTGTTACTGTGAAAGTATTTCTTTGCTCATTTTGAATTATATTGGAAAAGCTGCATAGAAATGGCATTTGAGAAATTTGATTAAATTGTCTGAATTGTGGCTGCACAGATGCTGTACCTCCGGCTCTCCTTGATCGTGGTCTTGGTTGTGCTGTTGCTGTGGTCCTGCCTGAGGCTTAGCCTGTGTCGTTGGCCTTGGTTACGCAGATGCCGTGATCCTGCTCGACGGCACCTTCTACTGCCATTATTATTATTATTATTATTATTATTACTTATTACTCTTTCCCTCTCTTTCTTCCTTTTTGTAAATACTGTAATGTAATTGTTATTTATGACATCTATTGCACGTCTGTCCGTCCTGTGAAGGGAATCCCTCCTCAGTTGCTCATAGTGAGGTTTCTACCATTTTTCCCCCTGTTGCAGGGGGTTTTTTTTGTGGGGGGTTACCTTAGACAATGCAGGCAGAGGGATGTCGTACGCTCTAAAGCCCTCTGAGGAAACTGTTTTGTGATAATAATTTGTGATTATAAATAAAATTGAATTGCATTGAATTGAATTGAACTGAACAAACGTTTTCTTTAGGTGGTTTTTGCCATGTCAACACTTTCTCATCCCAGCTCGTCAATATCGCTGCTTGGTCAGTACGTTCACATCCACGTATGGCGTGTTAGGATTCCTCCTGTGTTTTTTGTTGACGTTCAGGGAAAGCTCTCAATTTACACCCATTAAGTGCATTGTGTCTGTTGAAAATACACTTTCTAATTTACAGGAAATGTTCAGTTTTCTGCTCATCCGATGCATACAGTATTTTCTTATGTTGGTAAAATTCATTGTATTTCTGTTTATTTCCTTGTGCAACTAAAGCATGTGCTTAGGTTTAGAAAAAAACATGATTTTGGCTGACGCCGTCTGGCAGCATTTCATACCAGCGTGATAGGTGTAATCCAGTTGCTTTATAAACTGATGTCACTTGGTGGTGAATCATACCGCTGCGAAAGGTATCGCACAGTTGTCCGGCCATTTGGCAGCAAATCATACAGCCAAAACAGGAGCAGTACGGCGGGATTATCAACTGGTGAGGCCCGGTGGCGTATCATATCTCTGCTAAATGTCTTTTTGCATCAGAGTTTAATGTCGAAATCATTGACCAAGTGGCGGTTTTTGACGAGTTGGGAATGAGAACGGGCTGGACACGAAAGAAGAATTCAAATTTGGCGAATTGGAACAAATTCCTGAAGACTTCGCTCTGTTTTTCTCTCGTAGGTGGATTAAATGGCCGGGACAACTTGTCTTACCTTCAGCTCACAACCTCGCTTCTTCTGCTCTGTTTACTGGCGGATCACAGTCGTGTGTAATACATGTGTTGATGAAATGATGTGTTGCAAAGTTTAGTTTATTCGCTCAAAACCAAATATGGAATTGTGGCTATTTTATTTTTTTACAACATTTCAAAGATTTACTTGACAATTAAATGCAAAAATATTTCAGAAGTAATAGTGACTTGTAAGTGCACATGAGCACAGGTGAGAAGCCACACCTTTAAAAGATTTGCAGGAAAAGACACTTTGATGCATCTCATTTGGCAAAATATGTGGGAGATGATGATTTTTTATACACTACCTCATCATAGGAAGATGAGATTGTGAACCCTCAGATGTTGATGCTCAGAAATCATTGCTGGTATTGGGTCACTAAGGTATTGATCTTGTCAACAAAAGTCTTCGTTTTATTCTGCAACATGTCATTTGTGTCATATTTTTTAATGATTTCATGATCAAGTTCAGTCGCACGTATTTTAACAAAGTTGTTAAAAAAAAGTACATTTAGTATTATTTGTTTTGTATTTCTGTATTTATGGAAGCAGTTTCCATTATTTTTTGTTCAGTCCTCTTTGTGGTAGCAGGTTGTGAGGAGCGAGTGTAATTTTGATATTTGTAGGTTTGAACTTTTCATTGATGCCTGCAGATAGATGATGTCTTCATTCACAATCTCACCTAAAAATTAGCACCATCTTCTAGAACAAACACGATAGTTATAGTCTACATAGTTGTATTTCTTAACCCTTTGAAACCTGGATGGACATCACCTTTTCTTGTGCTGCTTTTAGATGCGTTTCACAAGTGCTTAAACCTTTGAACCGTAAAGTTGGTTAGATTTCTACTGAAAACATGGGGAAAAGGACAACTTTTTAAATATGCTTTTAATGTTTGATTCATGCACATTTCATTCTTGTCTGTCTTACTTTTACTGAATTTGTCTTTATTTATCCTGCATGTTTTACTGACTTTAATTGACCTTGTTTTTGACTCTGTTAAGCGTCCTTGAGTATTGTGAAAAGCACTCAGTAAATAAAATTATATATTATTATTATTATTTATTATTATTATTATTATTATTATTATTATTATTATTATTATTAATAATATTATTATTATTAATCAGCAACTTGTTAGGAACTGTAACAGCAACTTGTATGAAAATTGTTGAAAATGTGTAGATTTAGTAAGTTATTTTTCATTAAAACAGCTAGAAAATAGGGCAAAAAAAACATATAGAAAAATGATACAATTATCATAATTAAATATTTAAAATGATATTACAGAATAAATGTTATTATTTATTTTTATTTATTTTCAGGTAATTTTCTTTTACATTTTTTTTTTTATTAATTTCTTGTTAATTTTAATTTATTTCCCTTAAGTTGCTCATTGCCTCCTTCCCAATCAAGCCAGTTTGCCCAGGTTTCATAGGGTTAATGTCCACTGTGAAAGCTGTAGATCTCAGTCCTCATGTCCTCCTGCTCTTTGGATGGATACGTAGTAGCTGAGAAAAAAGGGGGTGGGGAAAAGAGGACAAGAGGAGAAAACAGGGGGAGACAGAAAGACAATCACCTCAGTGTTTGTGCGTTGCTGTAATCCTCTGTGATCCGCTCTGATTCTGTCCTCTCCGAGTTCAGATCAGATGCTAAATGAGTTTGGCTCGGCGGGACAGTTTTCCCCCGAACAAACCACTGACGGTCTCAAAAGAAAACATTTGGAACAAGGAAAAACTGTTCTCTCCCTCCCTGACGGTCTCTTTTCTTCTTTTTTTTTGTGTCAGTTTTCGCTCTTGTTTTTATTCCCTCTCAGCCCCCCCAGCCACTGTAATTTTCTTGTCTTTTCTTCAGCTTTTCTTCTCTTTCCCACGAGTTTGATTCCTGCCTTTTGTTTCGTTCTGCCTCTGTAATCCTACATCTCTTTCTGCCACTTTTTCTATTTGTCTTCCCATTTCTTCTTCTTCTGTCTTTTCCTTGTCTTCCCATCACTCTATTTTTCTAAAATCCAAATTAACACAATTTTCTTATTTATTCAGAAAAATAATTAATATGATCAATATTTCCCTGTTTCTGTCCTTTATCTCCCTTTCCATATATTTCTCTCATCTTTTAACCCTTTAACACCTTGATTAACATCAGTTTTCTTGTGCAGTGCTCAAGCTTTTCACAAGCGAAACCTGAGAAAAATTGGTCTGATTTATTCTAAAACGAGCAACTCGGCAATAAATGTCCTGCAAATTGTAAATAAATAAACAACAAATTAAATAAATAAATAAAAATAGATAAAAGAAAAACATGACCTGAAATTTAGATGAGGAGATTCTTAAAGATAATCCATATTTATAAAGGAACCTCAATAGTTAATCGCAGTTAATCACATTTCTTAATCATATGTTTTAAGTTCAGTTATGAAGTTATGAAGTCCATTTTGACAAGGTAAAGCAATTCTTACCAGATCGTCTTGATTACGAGTCAAATGAATAATTGCAGGGGACGAGCATATGATGGACACGTCAGTAAAGAGGAGACTCGTGAGTACGAACAGAACCCATTTTCACTCAGATATCCTGAGGTCAGAGGTCAATTTCCTCATGTCCTCTCGTTTCATATGATACCAGTATCATCGCTCTCACATTAAAACTCGAACTCGAACAGCCTCTTAAAGATTTAAAATAAACTGTAGCTTTTTACTAATTTCTTCCCAATTTTTTGGTCGTTTCTTAGTAAGTTGCTCATTGCTTTATTTCGCGTTTCTGAAAGAAATCAAGCCAGATTGCTCTGTTTTTAAAGGGTTATTCAGATTTTCTTCCTTTCAGTTCTCCGTCTTTCACCCTATTTATCTATTTATTTCTTTCCTTTTTACCAACCTCTATCTCTTTTTCTCCGTATCTCCGTATCGGCTGTTTTTGCCTCCTTTTGCCAAACTTTCCTCTTGTTTTCCGCAAATTACATGTCCTTGTTCTTTCTCCTGATCTCTCTTCACTTTTTATGTTTTTTTAACCAGATTTTGCTCTGTTTCACCCCATTTGTTGCGTTTTCACCTCAGTCCCACACTCACTCTTGCACTCTGTCTCTTTTTGTCTGACTTGCAACTTTTTTATTAACATTTCCATAAGATTCAAGAATCTTTTGGTTGCAGAACAGAAGGTTGTACGTGTAACTGGGCCGTAAAAACCCAACTGAGGATGTGTGTGGTGTGTGGAGAGTGTGTGTGTTTTCCTACCCGGGTCATTTGCTGTATTTGGTGTGTGTGTTTGTGTGTGTATGTGTGTGTGTGTGTGTGTGTGTGTTAGTAGTAGGGTTTTTAACAGTGTGTGTTTTGCTGAGGTAACTGACAGGAATGTGAGCAATGAGGAGGAAACTCCTGTGGAAGTTTGGGATGTTCGGAAAGGGTGTGTGTGCCTCCGTGTGTGTGTGTGTGTGTGTGTGTGTGTGTGTGTGTGTGTGTGTGTGTGTGTGTGTGTGTGTGTGTGTTGTGTGTGTGTGTGTGTGTGTGTGTGTGTGTGTGCAGAGAGAAAAAGGAAGAGGTGTATATTTTTTGTGGGAACACCTCACCCCGCTGCTTGTTACCCTGACTGGAAAAGATAACACAAGGCTGGATTCCCCTTCTCCCAGCTGGAAATGAACACATGTGATCTTCCAGGGTGTGTGCATGGTGCGTAAGTGCATGTGTGTGCATGTGAGTGAGTGTGTGTGTGTGTGTGTGCATGTGAGTGAGTGAGTGTGTGTGTGTGTGTGTGTGTGTGTGTGTGTTTGTGAAAATCTACATGTTGTTTCTGTTTGCAAACAGACAAGAACTTTTCACATTAGTCTCTGCAGGTGTTCTGTGTAACATGTGGTTGCAAGAATGTTGCCGTTTGGTTTTAGGAACATTTGGTCTTCCACAAGTTAAAAAAAAAAACTTGAGACATTTTTTAAAATGTCGATCTGTAAAACTTTACACAACGTTTGAGATGAGAATCTTTAAAGTGATGTAGAAGAAAGAAAGAGGGGAACTTTGGAGAAATTAAGCAGAAAGGAGGAGGAAGAATGTGGACATGAGATAAAGGTCTATTTTTGTAGAAATCTTTGATTAGCAAATTTGAGTTTTTTAACGTTTTCATGCTTTATCGATGCATCGATTGTGGAATTCTGGGCCAATAACATTGTTCAAAACAACAAATTGGCTGACAGCAGATACAGATGATTTTTCTTTGTTGTTGTTATTTATTACTGTATTACATGAAAAACAAATTTTACCATAATTACTTCCCTGATATCTACTTTATTTTGCTGTGAAAGCATCAACAAATTTCTCCATTAGCCAACTGTATTTATTCAAGTTTCAATGTCCGCTCTGCTCTCATTCACCGCCGGTGTCCATATATGTCTGCTTCGCTCTCATTGTCCGACAGGTGATTCCAGTCTCTTTTAGGGCACCAAAATGTCTAGATCCAGCCCTGATACTGTCATTTATTAGCGTGCTCGCTGCTTACAGTAACCACTCAACACCGGTGTAAGCGGCCGCCGTCTCCCCCTCCCTCCATCTGCTCCGTGTTTGTGTGACGAGGACATGATGAGAGGACACGCTGGACGTGGTTTGAGTTCAGCCCTGGTTGCACTCTGGTTATTGTGTTAGATCAAATTACCACAAAGCAAACGTGGGATCTGGTAGTTATTTTAGCACTGATAAACTGGATTTGTTGCACAAAGAGTTTGAAGAACAGGGGGTTAATATGGGCACACCCGGGCTCACTTCAAAGTTAATCCACCTGTTTTCTCCTCAGAGACTCAGTGCGTTTTTGGTCTCTCTGATTTTTGTACTCAGTGTGAATGCAGAGTGAGACACAGAGACAGACATTTAAGATGCATATGGAGATAGACAGTGAGGGGAAAAAAAGAAAAACTCCAGAGAGCGTTACGGGGAGAGGCAGAGAGAATGGAATTTGTAAATCCATGTGTTCGAAAAGGAGAGAGAGACTGATTAAGAAAGAGAGAGAGACTATGCAAGACAGTTGGCGGGAGAGAGAGCGAGGGATTTTCCCGTCTCTTTCTGTCTCTGTGGTGTTTTATTGGCCACATGTGGTTAGAATGTCAGATCAGTCACCACAAGTACACACTGACTCACTTACTCTGTGTGTGTGTGTGTGTGTGTGTGTGTGTGTGTGTGTGTGTCTGCGGTCTGTCTGCGGTCTTCCGTGTGTGTGTGTGATTTCACAGACTCAGATGTGAGATGACAGCTGGTTTACACTGTAAATGTGTTTGTTTGTTAGTTTGTGCAACTTTGTTATGAACGCTGTACTTTAATACTGTAATGTTCTTGCATTAACATTTGTGGTGTGTGTGTGTGTGTGTGTGTGTGTGTGTGTGTGTGTCATTACACTGTAAATGTGAGTATGTGTGCATAAGTGACCAAAACTTTCTATTTTATGTCCGTGTGCTTTTGAATTTCCACTGCGACTCTGACCGCTGAACACAAAATAATGCAGTGTGTCTGGGAATGTGTGTGTGTGTGTGTGTGTGTGTGTGTGTGGCATTTTAAACAGGAACTGAGGACAGATACAATCGAGACTCAGAGTCTTGCCTCACTGATCTGTGTGCAGATATGTCACTTTTATCTCTTTTGAACTTTATTTATTTCCTTAAATCCATTTACATTGTGATAAATTATCTGCTGTATCCATCAGACCATGTGTTTGTCAGTGAGATTTGACAGACTGATTTTAAGTATTGTTATTAAGATTTTCATATGAGGCTCATAGTTGAAGCTGTAGCTATGTGAAATCATATGGTGGTCCTCATATTAATATAAAACAGAGGACCATTTGATTGCAGAGTCATGAGTCCTCCAGTCTCTGCATGTGGCTCCATCATGGAGGAATCGCATGTTAACTTCTGTAACTTATCGTGGACATGGTGCTCTCATCTGTCACTTTTTTAAAGACGTGACCAATAATGCTCCTTTGTTTTGGCTAAATTATCTCTGTGAGGCTAGTTCAGTCAGTTTTTATCTGGAGATTTTTTCTTTAGCCCTTTGAAAAGGAGTTTCAAAATAAGTTTTCCTGTGCTGGGTTCAGGTGTTTTTTTTTTTTTACAAGCAGTTTAATCTTTTTTAAACCAGAGCAAATTGGTTTAATTTCTCTCAAAAGCATGGGAGAAAGGCAGAGAGCAGCTTGGCAGCAAATGTCCCACACAGTGCAAGAAATAAGTAAAAGGTGACAAGAAAAAGACCTGAAAATTTTACGGGGGGGGGGGGGGGGGTATTATTATTATTATTATTATTATTAGAATTAATGATAATGTTTTTTATAATTCAAATTATGTTACAGAAAATTTTCAGATTCAGTGCTTTCTTGGGTCATTTTCTTGTCTCTTTTTTTTGCTTTTTGTTTTTGCCTATTTTCATAAAAATATTTTAAATGGGGTGATTAAAAAAGAAAAAAAATAAGGAGAAGGATGTCGAGAAAATAATAATAATAATATAATAATAAATTAATTATTATTATTATTTTTATATTTAAAATTCTGTAAGATAGAACTATACTTTTTTTCAATTCAGTATTTTCTTGGGTCATTTTCTTGTCTATTTTTCATTTTTTTGTTTTTTGTTTTTGCTTATTTTCTTGTAACCTTTCACTTATTTCTTGCTTATTTTTGGGTCATATCTTGTTAAATTGCCCATTGCAAAGAATTGCAAGAAATCCAACCAATTTCTCTGGTTTCAAAGGGTTAAACACTAAAACACTTTACAACCAAACTCAGGTCCTGAGGGGCTCTGCTGTGAGAGGACCAGATGATGTCATGGGGGGGTTGTGTCTCTCTTCCCTCTCGGGCCGCAGGATGTCAGGCTCTCCTCCATACCCCCACTGCTTCCTGTTTCCTGTCTCTGTAGGAAGTAGCTGTGCGTTCACTTCCTGTCAAAGGGGCTGTTGGGGACAGGAGGAGGTTTAACAGCTTGTATTAATGTTGGCAGGATTGTATGAGGTCACAGAAAATCTCTTCATCCTACTCCGTACCACATAAAGAACTTTTTTTAGGAACAGTGAAGCATAAAAGCAGTTTCTATGATTTGGAAAAAACCCACTTATACACAGTGGTCTAACAGAAGTGCAGGACATGAAAGGAAAACATCAAACGTGAGGTCAGGGACAATAACTGAGAGATCACTGCAGCCTCTGTGTCGGATTAAAACTGTGGGATTCACATTTTCCCAACTGGGAGGAAGCTGAATTGTGTTTTTGTGGACAGTAACCGGGTGGCAGGTCTATTTCCACCACTCACAGGAAAGAGGGAATGACCTCTGACCCTCACTTTACTTTTAATAGACACCAGGGCCTGACACATTTATCTCACCACAGAACTTTTTTTAGGGCCCGAACACCTAGTGGTGCGAGGACCTTCTTGGATGCAAAGAATTATTAGCGCCTATTGAAATTGCTTCGTTTCTTCTAATTATCATTAGTGCCGAGCTCTGAGCGCAGGTCGGTCAGTGAAGGCTCTTGAAACTGAAGGAATTATTATTTTCTGGAATAAATTGCCTTTTTTAAGAGCAGAGTCCTTGAATATGGACTCTGCAGAGAGTCCATATTCAAGGACTCTCTGCAGACTTATCAGGTCTGGTGAAAAATTTGATATGGTCACGTTTGGTGAAAGCCCACGATGACATAAGGGTGGCGGGTCACGTTCATTGAGCATGCACCGCTGTTGTTTTTGCAAACACACGGCCACCAGTCATTTCGATACTTTTTTTGCTGAAATTACTTTAATATTTTATTTATTTAATGAATTTTATTAACAGTAAAAGGCAGAAACTTGATGCAGAGAAGGCTGCGGGACATTAATCACAACAGTTTCAGCAAACAACCGAATAAAAAAGATGCATGTGTGGGTTAGCAGCATCAAACTGCTGGAGCGCGCCGTGATAAAGTGCTGCTGAGCAGAACAGGCGAGGTTTAGTGCAAATTAGTTGCATTTATTACATCTGGAACAAAGTATTGCTTTTTAGGTTTGTGACAGAGCGGGCGGTCCGAGCTGGATGACAGGGAGCGTCTCTGCAGTTGGCAGACGTGCGAAGGTCGTAGTTCAGGGTGTCAGTCGCTTTTCTCGGGTTGTTGTAGCACCAAACCGTCTCAACAACTGAGCCCTCAGAGCCCGGGAGGCTGAGAATCTTCATATCACTCTTATTTATTTTATGACAGTTTATTTCCACTCTTTTTTTCAGTTTCAACTTTTTGTCACTGTTTTGTAATGGACGTTCGGGGGGTTGGATGTTCCCAGTAAATAATACCTCTGGCTGTCCTCTGTGTGTGTGTTTCTCAGGTCAGGAGCGTATCGGCATCGATTCCAAGTACGAGCAGGAGGGGAAGGTCTAATGTGCCATTGTATGCCATTGCCCACGCCCTCCGCAACATGCAGAGGGACCTATGTCCCAAAAACTTGGGCATCGGCCCCCACATGGACCCGGCAGGAGGGAAGAAACTGCTCAAGTACATCCGCAGCCTCAGCGGTAAGTGGACAGACACTTCTCTACTCGCACAGGACATAAAGTCCTCCTTTACTGTCTGTGCTGTGCACTTTGAGGGACGAGATCGCAGCTGACTCACTGAGACGAGCAGCGTCGATATGAAAATGAGGACAATTGGACGACATTTGGAATCAGAGGCGTTCTAGTTTCAGTTTGTAGTTGGAGCCGTATCGACCCATCACGTTTACGTCACAAAGACCGTGATGACACAATGAGTTAGTGTTGAGAGTACCCCCCCCCAGTATGGGGACACAGGCCTCCCCTGGAGCCAAACCCGGGAGGGGGGTGGAGCTTGTAGGCGAGTGATTATTGGGCGGGTCTTTGGCCATAGGGCCCGGTTGGGCTCAGCCCGAATAAGTAACACGTTGCCACCACCTATAGGGTCGGAATTAAGGCTGGGCAACTGGGTAGCATGCAGGACCGGGTCCCCGGGTGTGCTGAACCCGGCTTCATAGACTTGCTCCAGCAGGTCTTTAACTCCTGGCTGCATCCTGTGCCGGGGAAGGATGGGGACACGCAATCCAAGTGGTCCATGTTCAGAACCTCCATTGTGGAAACAGCTGCTAAAAGCTGTGGTCCGAAGAGTCAGCGGTGCCTGTCGTTGCGGCAACCTCAAAAACTGCGGGTACACCAACAGCGGGGTGTGCTGGCCGAACTTGTTGCTTGTCGCTGTGGCAACCTCAAGAGCTGCGGGTGGACACCAGTAGTGCGGGAAGCTGCCGGGCTTTAGACAGCAACCTAAAAACCTGCTGCTGGAAACCAGCGCTGGGTGTGCTGGCAAAGACGGCACCGGTTAGCCTGAAGGCAGCTGAGGCAGTCGCCAAAGCAAAAACTCGGGTGTTCGGGGAGGCCTTGAAGGAGGACTGTCCGCCTCCGGAAAGTGTTGCTGGGGAGAGGGACGTCTGGAGCGCTCTGCTCCGCCTGTTGCCCCCATGGCCCGGCCTTGAGTAAAAGGCAGTGAAGGGCGTGGCTGCCCTCTAGGTTAACTGGGTTACTAGCTTTTGTTTTATTTGATCTGCTTTAAAAAGCAGATATCTTTAGGAATTAGCTGAAATATCATCAGAGCGATAGCTGATCGGTTCAGAGATTGATCGGACTGTAAACAAGGACTGGCACACTGAGGAGGAAACCTTGACCCACAAATCCGCTGGCCACACTGGACCCCCCAAAACATATGCTGTTTTCCCGAGAGGATACTGTGAGGACCGTAACCAGAGAGTTTCATTTGTAACAACAGAGGAGTGAAGTATTTGACTGCATCTGTGTAAAAAGGAGGTTCTCTTGAGAGGAGACAGAGAAGTGAGGACCTGGGTTGGTAAAAAGGACGTCATCTAGGAGGACGGCTGTTGGGGAAACAGGAGGTTCTCTTCAGTGGAGACTGAACATCTGGTCCTGTTAAAGTCTGAGGTGTTTACATGACGAAATAGCTCAACTTCCAATCAAATTATCTATGTCTTTGTCCAATTTCGAGAAATTGAGTTGATTTTATTCTGTGTGATCTGCACTTTGAGCGAGCTCTTGTAATGTGAGCTGCAAGTGTGATCGTACACAACACTGCTAATCATATCTCATAAACTCCCCCTTCACCCTCTCCTCCTCACTTTCCTGTCTCTTTTTTCTCCCTTCTCTAATGTGTCCTCCTCTTTCTTCCCGCCCTCTTCCTCCGTCCCTCCGTCTCCTCCTCCCTCCGTCTCTCCTCAGTGGGAGCCAAGGTGTGGGTGTTAAACCTCTGAGGTCTGCTGGTTTGGTGGCCTTGGCTTTGAAGGGCTTGTGGGTTGTGGGTTCAGATCCCGGGCAGGCCTGACCGCTAACCTTGATTGGTGGAACCCATCTATCACCGTGGAAACAGTCAGAGCAGCCAATCAGTGAGCCAGAATCTGAGTCAGCAGGAATCCAGACAAAAAGTCCAGTTTTATTCTAGTCAGTCGTTTATCTCAAAGTGTGTCAGGGTTCACTTTTCTTACAGTTTTACTCTTTGTTTCTGTTCTGTTTCTCATCTCGCCTGCAAATTTGTTAATATAGTTTGAAAAAGTGTTACAGGATGTGATGAATTTAAAAACTATGAAATTAAATTAAAGTTAAAAAAAGATGACAAATTGAGAGAAAATACAACATGAATAAATGTTAAGTGAAGAAAAAATTAAAAAAGACAAGGAAGCCGTAATAAAGACTGAAAAAAAGAATTGAATGATAAATGTTGAAAATAAGAACCGGTGAGAAAATGTGAAATTTTCAAAAGGTTTGGAGACTGAAAAGTGGTTCAAGGCCACTTATTGTTGTGTATTTATGAATTTCAGTTGAGATCAGGCTTGACTGTATGCATGCATCTTTTTTTTCCCACTTTTTTAATTTTTAATAATTTCTGAGTCATACTCCTCTTGTGTTTTTTATGTCTTGGCTGTTTGTCTTGTCTTTTCCTCTCTTCCTGTAATCCTCTTCTGTCCTTTTCTTACATTTTCCAACATCTCACAACATTTAACCATTTAAGAACTGACATCCACAGGAGATTGTTACTTGCATGATCCTGTTTAAATTGAATAAGAACCAACCCTGTAATTTCCCTGGGAATTTTCCTGTAATTGCAGTAGGTGGTTGTTTGCATGATCTTGTATATATGGGCTTTACATAAGAACCATAATAGCTACAGCATTCATTGTTTTTGCAGCAGAAAGCTGAGGCTTCTGTTTTCTTTGTCATGATGTCATGACCTTATACTTTTTTTGCATAAGTGGTATTACACCAGAATTTCCTGACAAAAACATAATAGGGCTGCACCCTGAGTCAGAGACCCCTAGTCTACTGAGATTTCTTCAAACTGAGCAGTTGTTTTTTCTGTAAAGTGTACTTCTGGGGATGTTTGGGTCCCCAGATTTTGCTGCGTAGAGAGTGCTCTTGGCTTTCACAATACTCTTTGGTACAGGGAGCTGCAGACATGCAGGCAGCGGCACGGAGGTGGAGAGAGATCTCAGAAGTGGTGAATTTACAGCTCACTGCCACTTGATTTGATACAGTCTCTCACTTTTGTTTGATATCTAGTGTTTGCAAAAAAAAAAAAAAAAAAAATCGAATTTTACAACCTTGTATGGAAAACAAAACTATTCTTCGAAAATTCATATTTAACAGCCACATCCAATTAAACTGACATTGCTACTTTAAATGGGTACAAACCATGTGAAAATGCTTAATGGCGTCAGAGGAATGAACAATTAATCTATTACAACACCTTCAGACTCTGCTCATAAAATATCTCAAAAGCTAAATGATGTCGTCCAAATAAAATGTGTTTTTATTTATGTTATGTGTATTATTTTTTAATTCCACAATCTGAATACTTTTATCACTTATTATGTTATATTGACTTACAAAACCTTTTAGCTTATGCTGTACAGATTTTAGGAATATGAAGCATTTGAAGATACTCCAAAAAAAGACATCACTATAGACAAAATATCAATGTAGGCTCTGCAATGCTGCAAAGGGTTAACACGAGAAACAGTTAAAATGTCAAAAATAAAATAAAATAAAAAAATACATGGGAAAAGCGGCGCAAACAAGAGAAAAATGAGACCCAAATGAAAGACAGCAGCCTGTGTGAGAACACATGAGGACATTTTTAGTGACATCTGTGGTCTCGAGCGTCTATTTTTAAACATTTTTACAAAAGTACCCGTGCTATTTGGGGAAGAGTGGCTCCAAAACTTTCTGTTATAATTCGGTCTATTTATCTTTCTGGCTCCCCTGGTTTCCCTAAACCTACATGCATGTCTAAATACCGGGTTTATGAGAGCGGCGCTGATGTGGAAATCTCCTAAAATTAAACGGAATTTCAGCCCACTTTTATATATTTGTCTGTTGTTGGTTTTGTCCGCGACGTTGTCACTATAACAGGCACTGACGCCGCGTGGGAGTGTGTGTGTGTGTGTGTGTGTGTGTGTCTGTGTGTGTGTGTGTGTGTGTGTGTGTGTGTGTGTGTGTGGGTGGGGGGGGGGGGGGGGGGGGGGGGGGGGGGGGGGGGAGGGGGGGGGGGGGGGGGGGGGGGGGGGTGGGGGGGGGGGGGGGGGGGGGGGGGTGGGGCGGGGGAGGGGTTGGGGGGGGGGTGGTGTAGGGGGGGGGGGGGGGGGGGGGGGTGGGGTAGGTTTGGGGAGGGATGTGGGGGGCGGGGGGGGGGGGGGGGGGGGGGGGGGGGGGGGGGGGGGGGGGGGGGGGGGGGGGGGGGGGGGGGGGGGGGGGGTGGGGGGGGGGGGGGGGGGGGGGGGGGGGGGGGGGGGGGGGTGGGGGGGGGGGGGGGGGGGGGGGGGGGGGGGGGGGGGGGGGGGGGGGGGGGGGTGGGGGGGGGGGGGGGGGGGGGTGGGGGGGGGGGGGGGGGGGGGGGATAATGAGAAAAAAGGGGGGTAGGAGGGGGGGGTGGGGGGGGGGGGGTGGGGGGGTGGGGGGGGGGGGGGTGGGGAGGGGTGTAGGGAAGAAATATTGGGGGTTTGGAAGGGAGGTAGGGGTGAGTGGAAAGGGGAGGGGGGGGGGGGTGAGGGCGGGGAATTAAGGGGGGGGGGGGGGGGGGGGGGGGGGGGGGGGATGGGGGGTGGCGGTAGGGGGGGTAGGAGGGGGGGGGGGGGAGGGGGGGTGGGGGGTGGGGGTGGGGGGGGGGGGAGGGGGGGTTGGGGGGGGGGGGTGGGGGGGGGGGGGGGGGGGGGGGGGGGGGGGGGGGGGGGGGGGGGTGGGGGGGGGGGGGGGGGGGGGGGGGGGGGGGGTGGGGGGGGGGGGGGGAGGGGTATGGGGGGTGGGGGGGGGGGTAGCATGGGGGGGGGGGGGGGGGGGGGGGGGGGGGGTGGGGGGGGGGGGGGGGGGGGGGGGGGGGGGGGGGGGGGGGGGGGGGGGGGGGGGGGGGGGGGGGGGGTAGGGGGGCGGGGGGGGGGGGTGGGGGTTGTGGGGGGTGTGCGGCGTGGGGGGGATGGGGGCGGGGGGGGTGGCGGGGGGGGGGGGGGGGGGGGGGGAGGGGGGGGGGGGTGGGGGAGGGGGGGGGGGGGCAGAGGGGGGGGGGGGGGGCGGGGGGCGGGGGGGGGGGGGGGGGATGCGGGGGGGGGGGGGGGGGGGGGGGGGGGGGGGGGGGGTGGGGAGGGGGGGGGGGGGGGGGGGGGGGGGGGGGGGGGTGGGGAGTGAGGGGGGGGGGGAGGCGGGGGGCGGGGGGGGGGGGAGGGGGTGGGGGAGGGTGGGGGGGGCGAGGGGGAGGGGGGGGAGGAGGAGGGGGGGGGGCGCGGGGGGGGGGGGGGGGGGGGGGGGTGGGGGGGGGGGGGGGGGGGGGGGGGGGGGGGGGGGGGGGGGCGGGTGGTGGGGGGAGTGGGGGGGGGGGGGGGGGGGCCCTTTTGTTTTTGCCGTTTTGGTGTTTCTTTTGGTTTCTGTGTGTTTTTCTTTGTTCTTTTCTCTTTTTCTTGGTCTCTATGCTAGATGGTACTGTGTTGCTGTTGTTCTTTTGCGTGATTTTTTTGTTCTGTTTTCTTTTTTTAGCGTGGTCGGTGGGTCTTTTGGTTCCTGTTTCTATGTTCTCTTGTAGGTTGCCTGGTTTTTTTTTTTTGTTGGTTACTTTCTTTCTTTTTCTCTTTGTCATTTTTTGTCGGCGCTCTCTCGTTGTTTTTTAGTGGCGTTTTTTTTGTTTTATCTTTTTGTCGTGCTTTTTCTTGGTTTTGTTTATTTTGTGGGAATGGGGTTTCTTCTACTTCTTGAATTTTTTTTTTTTTTGTTTTTTTTTTTTAATTTTTTTATCCATTCTTTATGTCTTTTTCTTTTTTTTCTTCCTTTTTTTTGTTGTCATTATTTCTTTTTTTACTATGTCTCGTTTGGTTTTTCTTTTTTCTGTCTACTTACTTTTTTTTTCGTTTTCAATTTATTTTTTTCTTTGTCTCTTTTTTTTTTTCTCTTTTACTTCCCCTTGCTTCTTCTTTTATCTATTTTATCTCTTTCGGCACTGACGCCGCGTGGGAGTGTGTGTGTGTGTGTGTGTGTGTGTGTGTGTGTGTGTGTGTGTGTGTGTGTGTGTGTGTGTGTGTGTCTGTGTCTGTGTGTGTGTGTGTGTGTGTGTGTGGCGTGGTGACCCAGCATGACGCCGTAGTAAGCATCGCACATGGCTGCCAGCAGACAGAGAAGGAGTGTGGGAAATTGAAAGAAAAAGACAAAAAGGGGAAGGAGGGAAAGTGATTGGGACAGAAATGAGGTAAAGAACAGAGGGAGAAAGTTAAGAAGTTAGGTAAGTTAATGGCAGGGGCGTTTCTAGGATTTTAAGGGTATTGGGGGCTTCGTCCACACATCTATCGGGGGTCTGGGAGGATACTTCTTTTTGATAAGCTCTATTTTGATGTTTTTTAATGTACCCTGGCACCATTTTTACCTTAAAAACTTTCTTAACTCTGATTTTAATTAGTGATGTTAATA
This sequence comes from Plectropomus leopardus, assembly GCF_008729295.1. NCBI lineage: Eukaryota > Metazoa > Chordata > Actinopteri > Perciformes > Serranidae > Plectropomus > Plectropomus leopardus. The sequence goes on along the minus strand of NC_056470.1, from coordinate 33,369,977 downwards.
ATATTAGTAGTTGTTGTGTCATAGGAGACACATACAACTTGAAATGACTGTATCATATAGTTATTTTACTGATTTTTAAAGAAAAAATTCCAGGGGCCAGTGGGTTAGGCAGGCTTATTTTCTTTGAATTTATTTTTTGCCTTTTTTGGGGGAGAGTTTAATTATTAAGAAATTTTGAGTTTTTTTTTCTTTCAACTTTGGTGATGCTTGAAAGATTTTTTACAAAATATTATGTGAATTATTTTTAAAAACTTTTGGCATTTTTTTTCTAACCCTAACCTTAACCCAAACTTGTGGAAGCAAATGTAAAAATAACCCAAATTACACCATTTATTATAGCCAGAAACAGTAAAAAGAGAAATTATCATCGGATTTTCAGATTCCCGAGGGTTTTTGAACACATTGTGTGCGACAAACTTTTTATGTATTTTCCCTGAGTCACTCAGGTAGGCTCAAGGAAAATATTTGCAGCTTTGAGGAAGGTCAAAAAAACCCCCAAAAAAACCCAAAAAACCTTCGACACCGATCACCTCTGATAAATATAGAACAGTCCCTGAGGCCTTTTTTATTTTTGAAACACGAAAAGAAAGAGGTGGTCTTGTGCTGTCAACATGTCAACATAGCACACAGTTGATCGTGTTAGGACATGTAGACGTTATGTAAATGAGACAAGGTGTCAGAGTAAGACAGTGAGACAAAAAAAATCCCCCTCGACACGGAGACAGGGCGTCCATCCTTTTTGGTCATTCTTGTTATTGTTTTTCTTCTTCGGTCATTTTTCCCCGTCTCAGGTTTCCCCCTCACTACGTTTCCCAACATATCATTGGTCTCGTTGTGTGTGAGTGTGTGTGTGTCTGGAGCCATGGGATGAAGTGTGTGGTTACCCACTGGTGTGACCAGGGACACAGGGGCACCTCGCTCTCTCTCTGTCTGTCTACGGCTCTCTCTCCCTCACTCTGTCATTTTCTGCTGCCTCGTGCTGCTGCGTCTGTGTGATCTGTAATATTTACACAAGTCGTTTGTGCTCTGAAAACTGCTGCGTCAGAAATCTGTCAAGGAAAAAAAAAATTAACATACGTGTTTGACCAATTACAATTTGTACCTCAAACTTACATCAGACATTAAAGTCCAGGTAAAACAAAGTCAGTCTTTCTGAACACATTATGAATAAAAGATACATAAAATAAATGAATAAAAAAACAAATTACTAAAACAAGCTTTTCAGCCCTGTTAGCACTGTTAAACACTGTTTATGGAGTTAGTACTGGTGTGGAAATAAACTCAAATCAGACTGGAGTCACAAATTTGATGACTTTAAGCTCGACTTGACAAAATCAAAAAAGACTTGCAACTCAACTTGGACTTCACTGCAGTGATTTCACTTGGACTTGAGCCTTTTGACCTGAAAATACTTGATTCCTTCCCCCAAATGACCAAAGATTAAAAAGTATGTTATTTAAAAGTGTGCCCCCAATCATTAAATTTGCTGAGTCAGCTAGCATTAACACTATTCACTCCCCGCAGGTGAATTCCCCAAATCCACTTTGCTTGAACAGTCAGGACATGAACAGCTACGGTTAAAGCTCGATTAGGCCATTTCATGGGACTACTGTCCTTTTCCCAGAATATATTTGCACCGGGGAAAAAAACATTTATCGACCAAAATATGTTTGACTAGTTGCAGTAAACCTACATTATTCATAGTGTATAATATAGATTGAATCATATCTGTTTATGATAGGGTTCAGAAGCCTATATATAAAAAACAAACCAAAAAAAACAGACTGTACTGAGGAAAACTGTGATTTTATTCCACAGAACGGCGGAGTTGGTGATGTACCACAGCCTCCATCAGCTGTTGTGGCAGGTAAAGAAGAGAAAAAGCTGATTGACTGATATTAATTATTTTTATGTTGCTAAAATATGTTTTGCTGTGGCTCCGTCCACAGCGGTACATCACGTAGCTTCACTGCCGGTGTTGTGGGACTGTTCTTTATTTATCAGTGGCTGGGGTGTGACTTTTAATTTTAAGTAAATACAAAATGCTCCCTTTTAAAGTTGTTTGTCCCTCACCTAAGCCAAAATTAAAATACAAGACCCTCCTGTGAGCCTCAATAATAAGAGAAAATATCACTTTCATACAAAAACAATGTGTTGGTCAACGAAAAATGAATTGCAGTATCATAATATGGGTCAAAAATTACAAACAGAGATGCCACAAGTTCCAAAAAACTTTTTTTGAGAAATAACAACAAATTTTAAACTGCTCTACAGCAATGAGGGGTTGCAGAAGACCTTGTTTTGCCAGTTAGCCTGTGCTAAAGCTGAAGTAAAGCATTGATCCCCACGTACTTACAATATAATTAACACTATAATTTCAACACCTGCTGAGTCATCAATCACACTCTTTTTCCAGATGTTCTCAGCTGGTGTGAGGATTCAAACCGTCAACCTTCCCAGTACATGCGTCTCTTCCCGAGTGTCCAAACCCTCAAACCCCGTCTGCACCTCCTAATGGTCACGTCTGCAGCCAGGAGAACCACCAGCCCAAACAGCTGGGACCAAACCAAATCCCAGGAGACCTCGAGCTCCCAGCGGCTCCCAGGAGCTTCCAGGTTCCTGGACTGTGAGGAGCTCATCACTGGTTTGATTTCTGCTGCGGAAGCCAAAACCAGTAAAACCAGATCTCCAGGTCAGTTACCCAGATCAGATTTAGGTGCATATTTTCGTGTGTTTTCTCAACGTTATCTCATGGTATGGTTCATACGATATTCAGTGAAAACGCACACGCAGTATTTTATATGGTATCGTACCGTCCTTAATCCTTTTAAACCGGGATTGACGTCAGTCTTCTTTAGCCGCGTTCAGATGCCTTTTACAAGCAGTTTAACCCTTTGAAACCTTGTTTTAATGTCTTTTGAGAAAAATTGGGTAAAAGGCAAGAAATGGTAAGAAATGTTCCACAAATTGCAAATCATTAGTAAAAGGTGACAAGAGGTTTAAAGGTAAAAAAAAAAAAAAAAAAAGAAAAAAATGCCCCAAAACAAGTTAAAAATTAATAATATTATAAAATTAAAAATCATGTAAAGGGAAAAAAAATCATATTTTTTCTCAATTTTCAGCACTTCTTTTGGTCTATTTTTCTATTTTGTTGGCTTATTTTGAAGTAATTTTCTTTTCTTTTACCAGATTTTAAAATCGACACATCATCTACAAATTGACAAAGTGAGGAAAAATTATTATTTTTTTTTTTTTTTATTTTTTTTTTTTTAACACCAAAGACCAAGGATAAAAACATGAAGAACAAAATCCCTCTATTAAAAAAAAGTTGACTTTTTGAAATTTGTTAAGTTATACTTGTCCTCTAAAAGCTGACAGTGTCCTTTCATGCAGCTCTGTTGTGAGCTTGAATGCTTTCAGCGAATTCCAATATTGAACCTGAGTCATGAAATAAACAGAAATATCCAAGTGTAAAAAAAAAAACTGTAAGTGCTTTTGCAGAAAATGTACTCCTCTGTTTCCTCGTCTTTTTGCTCTGCCAGAACATATCAAATTATCACCAAAGTGCTATGACTTGGTTCACTGCATGTGTTACGAACTGTTGAGATCTGTTAGTCACGCTCGGTGTGCGAATACTGTGGTCGTCGGGAGAGCAGTTGACAAATCGTAAAGCTTTTGTACTCTGACAAATAACAAATATAAAAAGTTTGCTGAGGCTCGATGACTGCTGCATGTTTTTATATCTTCCTTCCTTTTCTTGACAACAGCACATGTAATCGTGTATGTGTGAGTGCGTACTGTAGGTGATGTCATTTCCTGTTTTCCTTTGAGCCGTCATGTCCCCGTAAGGTTGCACACACGCACACACACACACACCACACACACACACACACACACACACACACCACACACACAAACACACACACACACACACACACACACAGTAGGGGGAAGCAGTAGTAAGCAGTGATGACGTCAGGTTGATGTGCGATCAACAGCCGGATGACAAAACGAGTCATGGATAAGGTCAAGGTGTCCCTAAAAAAAGACACACACCCACACACACACATCCACACACACACACACACACACACACACACACACACACACACACACACGTGGTGGCTGCATTACATAGCTGAGTACAGTGCTGCAGATTCAGTTTTCCCTCCAGAGGAAAGACAGCGAAGAGGAAGGAGGAACGGGCAAAATTACTCATTCCTTCATTTTTACCTTCGTTGAACTTCGTTGAACTTAGTCTTGTTGTCTTGGTGTTTCCAGAGAGTCCTGGCTCAGTTTGCCTAACAGTTTACACATACTATACTGGATAAAAATATATGGTTATGGAATTATAATTTGGTAATTGTCCGTTTAAATGTTTTTTTGTCCGTCAGTGTAAAAACTGGATCTTTTTTACTGCTGGTTTCTGCTTCACTGCTGTTGGACAGGCTAAAAGCAAATACAGTGCATAACAGCGGACTAAAGGAAGAGCGAACCTCAAACATGACAGAGGGAAAATATGAGTTGCTGGTTTAAAATATTATTTGTCTTTGATCATGTACGTTTTGTGTTGATGTGTATGTGTACAGGTAGTTTTATGTCTGTCTTGAGCGGTTAAAGAAATAGTTCTTGAAACCCAGAAACCTGAAAGCTTGTGGGAGTGGCTCTGATGTTGTGTCTGCCGGGACGAGTCGTGGTTCGGATTGTGTGGTCTGCTGCTTCTCTTGGCTTCAGACGAGCTGCAATCAAAACTTGGATCTTTCTAGAAGCTGTTATGGATAACGCAGCGATTCAGCGGAGGACAAACAGCAGCTGCAGACGAGTATTCATCAGTTGTTTTATAGGAGGATGTTCCCATTTCAGCCACGTGCTACTTAGAATTAATGTCATGATCCAACATCTGTGTTTTATCATCTGACTTTGTTTCGTCTGCAGATAAGAATTAAATCAGCTCAGTTTCATTGACTGGTGTTCAGTCCAGCCGGGTGATGGGACACTGATGATGGACGTGACACCTAAATGGGAAAGTGAATTTGTGACCTTATAATTATTGTTAATGATTAACACACTTTGAAGTCCACTTATCACTGGAGCTGTGTCAGGTTTTTCAGTCTTTCTTAGAACTATTTGTACCCTAAATTAGGACTGATACATCAGATCTGAGTGCAGCCAAAGCTCCAGTTCCCTCAGACCAAAAGAAAAAAGTTAATTATCAGAGGCAGTTTACGTGTTGAATGTTCTTGCATAAAACTTTTGTTGCATTTTGGCCTTTCGTTCACGTGACAACAGTGTTTGGGGACCTGAAAATGCAAACTTTTGATACCAGTTCTAGAGTGTAATATTTTGAAAATGCCACCCTCTTCTGTCACCGTGTAAACTGGCAATGCACGTGCACAATAAACAATGCATGCACATAACGATTCAGATAAACACTGTGACAACATGCGTGAGTAGGACGACGACGACGACGACAACAACAACAACGGACTGCCGAGCTGTGTGTGTGCTGCTGACTCTACTGAGGTTATTAACACTGTCGTTCTCATGTGTGCGTTCGCCATCGTCTTCTTGTTTGTTTGTACTCGGCGCTCTGTAGCAGAACGCCGTTATGCACTGGCGCGTGTTGTTCTTCTATGGTGTGTCAGTACAAAGTTACATCACCATCTACCAGCCTGGCATGCATACTACAGCGTTTTAGGTTGTTTTTGCGGATCCATGTGCGTGAGGATCGTTTTTACAGTGTTATCATATGAATGCAGATAATTTTAGAAAATGCAAAGGAACGACTTTTCCGTTTTTTGCGGGGCCGTTCTTGTTGTGATGTTGCCTCAGTTTGGTTGAAGATGCCCTTCAGCACGGCAGAACAGAACATGTGAAGAACTACTCAAAGAGAAAAGTCTTGAGCTAAATTCGTAAGAACTTTCTCTGGTTTTTCTTTGTCATTTTTTTCTTTTTGTTAAAAAACTTTACAAGCCAGACAATGTGTTAACTAACACAACCTGTGAGTCCGCTGAGCCCCCAGGATGCACCTGTTATCAATGACTCATTGATTGTCTGTGGTGATAAAGCCTGAGCTGCTGCTTTAGACAGAATTTAATTAATTTGGAAACATCTGTCTCAGTGCATTTCAGAGGATTGCTCCGCCAGGTAAAAAGATAAAATGATGGATTTTATTTTTGTTACAATGGTCTTCCAATTTTTTTTTTAAGTTAAAAAGCAACAGTGTGCTGGAGCAGTAATTTGGGAGTCGGGGGAGCTGCAGTTGCAGTTGCAGTCAACATTTTTGTGTAATTTTTAGGAGCTGTTAGTCCCAAGTTAAACCCAAGACCTAAACTTTGTGTTTCGAGTCCTGCACGAGTCATAATGCACCCTTCACAATATTTAATGCCATTTTAATTATCCTTAACCCTTGAGAAAATTGGCTTGATTTCTTTCGAAAACAGTGGAAGAAGGCAATGAGCGAAAGAAAATTGCAAGAAATTAAGTACAAGAAAATTACCTCAAAATTAGAAAAAAAAAAATAATGAAAATTATGAAAAATAAAGGGAAGGAAAAAAAGAACTTTAAATGATATAATCCTGCTTATAATCTGCTTTTTTACCTAATTTTTCTCCCAGCTTTTTTGAAAAATACATTTCTAAATCTACTAATTGCAGTTTGTGGAACGGAGTTGCTTATTGCCTTTTCCTCCTGTGTTTTTTTTTAAATTGCACCAGTTTGCATCAGGTTTAAATATCTCTGAAAGGCATCTGAAAGCAGCTCAAGAAAAGTGATGTCACTCCAGGTTGCAAAGGGTTAAATATTACTGTCTCTGTCCTCGTAGAAGTTGGTAGATTTTGAAAACACCAGAGACAACCAGTGAAATAGCTTTGCCCTTCTATTTCTGACAAAGGCTGATATATATATTGTATTGCATAAGCAGATGGGACCTAAATGAGTCTGTCTGAAGTCTCACATGCTGTACGGTTTTAAATAATCTGCTGCCAAGTCTCCAGGTCACACTCTGCGGTCGGGTGGATCTCTTGGCTTCAGCAAAGTAGCAATAAAAACCTGGATCTTTCTGGACGCTCTTATGGCTGCTTACCCAGAGCTTCAGATGGGACCAAACCTGAGCAAAATACTAGTTAAAATAACTTTATTTCTTACGGCCTGCTGTCCAAACCAAACAGTGTTTATGGAGGAGTGAAATGTGCTGAAGTTCAACATCTGACCCTCTGGAGACGATCTACAGACTTTTGACTTCAAAAACTATTTCAGTCATTGTTTCATTAACTTTTTCACTTTGGACTTCACAGATTCATATTTCTTCTCCCAGTTTTATTTTTGTTCTGTGTGGAAGAAGCAGCTGCTGGTGAAGTTAAACTCACTCTCAGAGCTGCAGACTCAAGCCACATGACTTGAATTTGAGTCAGACGTGATGAAACTCAAATTTCACGTTTGGGACTCGAGTCTCAAGAACTGAGACTTACTGACTTGCCACCGCTGAAGCTACAGCAAGACTAAAATAAATCATACCACAGCCTAGAAGTCCAACATTTACCTCCTTATTTCCATTTTTTCCATCACTGACTCCTGTTTTTGTTTGCTTGTGTTATCAATTTGGTTAAAGATAATTTAAATATACTTTTAAAAATATGCCAAAATGTCTGTCTTTTTATTTTGCTCCAGCCACTTCTCAATTTCTCAGACTCCTACATTTCCATTTTCTGTTCCGTCACCAGATGCCGTCACCTGACTGCCGTCACCTGACTGCCCCTCCCACCTGCTCACCTGGGGCACGTTCAATCTCAAAAAGGTGAGCACCATTTTGCTACATTTTCTATGTTGAATGAAATAATTTTTTGAAACAGAAATGGCTTGTAAGTATGTATTTTCTTGTTTGGTGGGTGTGTCAGAGGTGAAACTACAACATGTATATGAATAAATGTCCAGTAAATCTTAACTTTCTGTACAAACACTTATTGTTACATTTCACAGTTGTTTTTGGCAATTTAAACATAAGTTTTCCATGCTAATAAAGCCCCTCTGAATTTAATTTATTACATGCTACCATATACTGCATGTGAGTGTTCAGCTCACCATGCTTTCTTTTTAACCCTTTGAAACCTTGAACCTTGAAAGTTTCCTAAGTGGCTTGATTTCTTTGAAAAACACAGGAAGGCGATAAGCAGTGAAAGATGAAATGACCAAAAAATTTAAATAAAACTGTAAAAAGTAAAAGAAAAAAAATCACCTGAAAATAAAAAAAAACGTGA